>NC_092333.1:338695000-339019166 GCF_046630445.1 Rutidosis leptorrhynchoides
AACATTTGGAGTATGCTTTTCTCCAAGGTACATCACAATTACCTGTTATAATTTCATCAAAACTTTCCAATAACGAAAAGAGTAGGTTAATGTCCGTTCTAAAAACTCACAAGAAAGCAATTGCTTGGAAAACAACTGATATTCCAGGGATTAACCCCACTTATTGCACTCATAAGATTCTAATGGAAGAAGATTTTAAACCCGTGGTACAAAGACAACGAAGGTTAAACACTAACATGAAGGAAGTTGTCAAAAAGGAGGTTATCAAGTTACTTGATGCCGGGTTAATATACCCTATATCCGATAGCCCATGGGTTAGTCCTGTTCAAGTGGTACCCAAGAAAGGGGGTACAACTGTTGTTCTTAATGATGATGATGAACCTGTTCCTACAAGAACAGTCACTGGTTGGAGAGTCTGTATAGACTACCGTCGTTTAAACGAGACCACAAGGAAAGATCATTTCCCACTCCCTTATATTGACCAAATGCTAGAACGTTTAGCGGGGAAAGAGTACTATTGTCTCCTTGATGGATTCTCCGGTTATTTTCAAATTCTCATTGATCCAAAAGACCAAGACAAGACAACTTTTACTTGTCCATTTAGTACATTCGCATACCGACGAATGCCGTTCGGATTATGCAACGCGCCAGGCACCTTTCAAAGGTGTATGATGGCAATATTTCATGACATGATAGAAGGAAGTATGGAAGTCTTTATGGACGATTTCTCTATTTTTGGAGACTCCTTCGATTCATGCCTTTCAAACCTCGAGCGAATGTTAATTCGTTGTGAGGAATCAAATCTTGTTTTAAATTGGGAAAAATGTCACTTCATGGTGAAGGAAGGCATTGTTTTAGGACACAAGATTTCTCAAGATGGAATGGAAGTAGACAAAGCTAAGATCGATGTAATCTCAAAGCTTCCTCCTCCAACTAACGTTAAAGGAATTAGAAGTTTCTTAGGTCATGCGGGATTCTATCGACGATTCATAAAGGATTTTTCCAAAATCGCTAGACCCATGACTAAACTTCTCGAGAAAGACAGTACATTCAACTTCAATGATGAATGCTTACAAGCTTTCTCAATTCTAAAAGATAAACTTACGAATGCGCCCATTATGGTATCACCCAACTGGTCCAGACCTTTCGAGCTAATGTGTAATGCTAGTGATTTCGCGATGGGAGCTGTTTTAGGTCAACGTCAAGATAACAAATTTCAACCAATCTATTACGCAAGTAAAACACTTACGGGAGCTCAGTTGAATTACACAACTACTGAGAAGGAGCTTCTTACAGTAGTTTTTTCTTTCGATAAGTTTAGATCTTACTTAGTGTTATCTAAAACAATTGTTTATACCGATCATTCAGCCCTAAAGTACTTATTTAAAAAGCAAGATGCTAAACCTAGACTAATTCGTTGGATTTTACTCCTACAAGAATTCGACATTGAAATTAAGGATAAAAAAGGTGCTGAAAATCTCACTGCAGATCACTTATCCCGTCTTGAAAATCCTAACTTAGAAACACTCGACGAATCTGTTATTCATGATACTTTTCCGGACGAGTTCCTTATGAGAATTGAAACAGAAGAAGAAATTCCATGGTTTGCGGGCTATGCTAATTATCTAGCTGCAGGAATACTCGTTGAAAATCAAACTTATCAGCAAAAGAAGAAATTCTTTGCTGATCTGAAGTTTTACTTCTGGGAAAGCCCTAACCTCTTTCGTGTAGGGGCTGACCAAGTTATTCGTTGATGTGTATACGGCAAAGAAGCGCAACAAATTCTAGAGCACTGTCATGAAGGACCGGCTGGTGGACATTTCGGACCAAGCTATACAGCCAAAAAGGTTTTTGACTCAGGTTTTTACTGGCCTACAATTTTTAAAGATGCATACAATATGGTAAAAACTTGTGATTCTTGTCAAAGATCTGGAAATATCTCCAAGAGAGACGAAATGCCACAACAAAGCATCCTTGTATGCGAAGTATTCGACATTTGGGGTATTGACTTCATGGGTCCATTCCCCGCTTCTAACAAATGCAAATACATTCTCGTGGCAGTCGATTACATTTCTAAATGGGCTGAAGCAAAAGCCCTACCCACTAACGATGCTCGAGTTGTTGTCAACTTTCTTAAAAATCTTTTCTTGCGTTTTGGAATTCCAAAAGCATTAATCACTGATCGTGGAACTCATTTTACAAATCAACTACTAGAGAAAGTGCTAAAAAGTACGGAGTTAATCATCGTTTTTCAACTTCTTACCACCCTCAAACGAGTGGTCAAGTTGAAAACACAAACAGAGGTCTTAAACGAATTTTAGAAAGAACGGTTAAAAATAATCCAAAAATCTGGCATCAAAAGCTAGATGATGCGCTTTGGGCATTTAGAACTGCGTTCAAAACACCCATCAGTACTACACCTTTCCGATTGATTTACGGTAAGGCGTGTCATCTACCTGTCGAAGTTGAACACAAGGCATATTGGGCTCTGAGAGAATGTAATACCGACCTTGTGAAAGCCGGAGAAAACCGATTCTTACAACTAAATGAATTAGATGAATTAAGACTACAAGCATATGAAAACTCTAAAACATACAAGGAGAAAACTAAAAGATGGCACGATGCACGGTTAAAAGAAAAGAAAGAATTTGAACAAGGGGATAAAGTATTAGTATTCCAATCACGTTTTAAGTTTTCACCTGGGAAACTTAGATCCCGATGGACTGGGCCATATATAATAAAACAAGTTTTTCCATCTGGATATGCAGAATTATATAGCAAAGACGGTGGAACTTTCAAAGTGAACAGTCATCGACTTAAATTATACTTTGAAGGAATCAATACTACGGAAAGAGATGAGATCACATTCTACCCTAAGGACAAGTAAATTCAGGGTAACTTTAAGGTTTTCAACTCCATTCTCAAACTTTATTTTCATCTTTAAGAGTGGGGTTTGTTCGGTCTTTCCCTAGCAGACACTAAAGAACTAGTCTTCTCCCTCCATTCTACCTTTTTATTTTTATTTTCTTCTTTTCGTTTTTATTTATTGTTTATTTTCAAGATGCGCAATCAATATGTCTACAACCACTTCTTTTTGATGTGCGATAAAATTTTACCGAGAGATGTGGTTTTAGATATTAAAAGAAGATGCGATCAGGCGAGTAAAGAAATAAGGCAAAAACTTAACGAGAAAAATTATGCCAAAGGAAAATCAAAATCAGCTAAGAAACGTCAAGCGCGTCATTTGGGCAAGTGTGTAAAATGTGGAAAACCAGCTCAATACGGAAAGTGCCCAAGGAACCAGACGGACTCTAATTTCGAGTACGTAACCTTATGCCGAGAAGGGCCTTTTAAATGTTCAAAGGAAAACCTCTTAAACCAACGAGGTTACGCCTACAAAGCCATGGGGGGCGAAATGATGCGACTCCACTACGAGGCGAGTCAACGCGGTTTCACAATCTAATCCTTTTTCTCGCCAATTGTGTGTTTGTGCATTTTTGTAATTTTGTGCATTTTTGTGTTTTTGAATTTTTGTTTTGGTGTGTTTAGTTTGTATTTGTTTGTTGTGTTTCTATTAAAAGGGTCTACCATTTAAAATTGATAAACCTTGAGTTTAACCTGTTTTCATTAAAAACGATAATGCTAAGTGTAATAACTGAATTGTCGTTCTTCAAATTGCACGAAATTAATTGGTGGATTCATAATATATCTTTTAAATAGTAGACCACAAAAAAAAAATTTACTAAAAATATTTTTTTTTATCAATAACCATAAAGATATATAACTTGTAAACTTTTGTTGTGGGTAATGATAGGTGTAACAACCGAGATTGTCTCTACCTAGTTGATAGGAAATAAAGTTTTAAGTTTGAAAATTAGTTGGTTTAAAAGTATATTTTAAAATTTAAAAATTAAAAAAAAAGAGTGTATTTTTAAATTCATTTAATTTTTATTTTTCATGTACTTGTTTTTAATTTTAAATATTGATTTTCTTTTAATTTTAAAATTTAAAAAGAAAAAAAAATTTGAGTGTTTTGTTTTTAAGTTATTCTTGAAAAATATTAAAACTTTAACTTTTAAAGCATTAAATTATAAATTGAAATTAAAAATTTATAAACGGATAAAGATTAGGTATACCAACCGAAATTTCTGTTACATCAAATATAAATTTAAAATTGATATTTTGAAATTTAAGTACTTATAAAGTTGAAATATATATATATATATATATATATATATATATATATATATATATATATATAATAAAAAAATAAATAAACAATAGAATGTTTTTGTTTTATTTTTATTTTCGTAAAATATTAAAAACCTTAACTTTTAAATTATTAAATTTTTAAAATTAATTTTTAAAATTTATAAACGGATAAAGACTAGGTATAACAACCGAAATTTCCGTAGCTACAATTATAAATTTATAAAAGAAATTTTAAAGGTTTGATTAATTATAAAGTTGAAAAGAAAAAAAAAGGGGGGGGGACGGAACACTTACGCGAAACTTGTGACAATCCACACGAAACGCGTAGATTTAAAAGCTACGCGAAACGCGTAGAGTATAAAACCAGAGAGATATCAGTCGACCTGCACTTCACCTTCACACACTTTATTTTTATTTTATTTTTTTGCTGTGGACGAAGGAGGTGAGCAAAAACCCCAAAAATACACCCAAACACTAAATTAACACTATAAATCTCCTCCAATTCATCTACCTTTCAACATGCTGAGATTGGTAAGGGTCCTAAACCCATTTTTACCACTTGTTTTTCAACTTTTTCATTTATTATTTTTATGGCTTTAATCCGAATTAATGCATGATATTATTGAATTTTGCTTGATTAATGCTATACCTATGTTGTTAGTGTGATGTTAAACCCGATTAGCATAAGAATTTGATGTTTAACTGATTATTGAAAAGTTAGGGTTTATGTAAATTGGGGAAATTGAGGAATTGCTATTGAATTATGTTATTTTGGGTCTAATTAGATGTTTTTAGATGTTTTGATAGTAGTAGAAGCTTTGAATATAAGTTTGATTTTTTGATTTTGTGATTTGAATTTTTGTCTAAATTTGATAATTTTTTTTTTGTAATTGTCATGAATCAAGTATGTATTGTAACGATGATTAGGAGCTGGAATATACGCAATATGATTGAATTGGATTATATATGCTTAGCTCATTGCGTGTTTCTACTTGTAAATTAAACTTTGTTTTTGAAACTTGATTTATGATTATGAATTTTTGTTTTATTGTTGTTTGTTTTAATTTTTAGGAGTAAACTGTTGTTGAACTATTGATTCCTGTGGTGTTGAAATAAGCTTGTATGTCAAGGATGAATTCTTTGCTAACATTAACATACCCAATTGGGACGATTCTCTGATTTTAAAATGTTATGCAGGGATTATTTAGAATGAGAGCTGTTAACCAACAGCAAGGGGAAGAACAAGTAACACCGGAAATGGAACAACAACTTTAGAATCTACACCCGAACCTGAGATTTCCTTATGATTTACCTAACCGATTACAAAAGGTTAAGGACTTACTTTCTCTGGTAAGTAGAAACATCTCTCCAGTATACGTTGTGGATTGGGCTCCTTTAGGACACCCAGTCAACCTAGATGAACAAATAAGGGGAATTTTAAACCAAAGTTTTACAAACGAATTTGGAATGACTTTGGTTATTAATGATTTTGAGAGATTGTTTAGTTTAAATAGCCCTGTATATAGAGAATGGTGTTTAGAGTTCTATTCTACCGTTAGAATGAGTTTACACCCAGAAACTATCAATGACCTTAATTTTCTACAATTTCGACTGGGTGAGGTAGATAGAAGTATGTCCCTAAGTAACGTGACTGACGCATTAGGGATTTACACCGTTGAGGAGATGTTGACTCCAGGTTTTAGGGAGTATATTTTTACAGGAGCTAGATATACAGGAAATTATGATTCTTCGACAGTCTGGCAATCTTTCACTAATAGAAATACATATGAGCCAGGCCAAGAATCATACCTAAAGATCACTGATGTTTGTTTTAGAATAATTCATAAGTTTATAGCGAACACAATAAACCAAAGGTCATTTACTAATACAGATAAAATTAATTATATTGACCTTTGGTACTTAGATGCGATCAGAGATAGGGATACATTTATTAGTATACCCTATGGAGTTGCTTACTTTTTGGCCCATGTTGGTAAAGGGGCTAGAGGAACAAGTGACATGTCGGGGGGTCACTACATCACGTGTCTAGGAAACTGGTTCGGACTCGACCCGAGTGAATCAGAACCTCCAATCCAACCGGTAGATCAGGCTGTTAAAACTTTAGGATTGGATGTATATAGGACGGCAAAGGCTATACATGTGAGGGGCTGGGTAATTAGTTTAAGACGACAGGAAGTTGTTGCTCCCGCTCCTATGGAGGAGGATGAGGAACCCGCTAGGGAAACTAGGAGGAGACGAAGACAGCCAGATCAGGCTAGTACGTCTAATGCAGGTATTTCTAATTTCGATATGCTACAAAATTCGTTTAATTCATTGAGTTTAGATTTAAGGAACTCGTATGATAATTGGGGACGGAGATCAGAAGAACAATACACTAGTTTGTCTAGGCAAATAGGGAAAATAGGCATACCCAACTAGCTCAGGGTAATACGTTAGAGAACATCCGCTACGATCAGAGGGGCCAGGGAGCACAGTTAGAGTGGGCGCATCATCAGGCATATTTATACGCAGCTAACCCACAACAATACGCACCCTCAGCCTTTCCTTCATACACCCCTTGGCAAGGACCCAGTGACCCTCTACCGCCACCTTACGACCCCAACGCTGCCCTAGCCGCAAGTCAGGAAGCCTATAGGCATTTTTACAAGGAACAACGCCTAAATGAACAACGGCAACAACAGCAGCGGGAACAGGAAGATCAGGGAGGCCCTGCCTGGTCATTTTTCTAGTTTCCTTTTAGTTTTAGAACTATTTATTTTGTATTTGTTTGTATAAAATGATTTTTTATGGCGTGTTAATTTACCTTTATTTATTTTATATCTACAAAAACTTTTAGTGTGGGGTAAAATTTTTGTACTATTAAAGTACAACCCCATCTCGTTTATGTTTGACATATTTATTGACAGGTACTAATGATGATGAGATTCGACGTAGCGAAACCCGAAAGCATTATTGTGATAAAAAGATTGGATATGTTCATAAATTAAGCATTTTACAATCTCCAATTGCTTAACAAAGGAAGTTCTAAATACTTTACACTTTTTGTCCTCTCAAATTTATACATTTAATCTGATTTTATGTAATGAGGGCATTACATAATCTTAAGTGTGGGGTGGGAGTATATAAATTCTCGAGAACTTATAATCTAGTGGTTTTTATGAAAATTTTTACAAATTTTAAACATATATAACTAATCAATTTTTAAGGTAATTACAAGCAATTAAAGATTAGGTGTCAAAAACCGAAATTATTGTCTCCATACAATAAAAATACATAAGTTTATTTGATTAAAATATATAAAAGAAAATCAAGTATAACAGAATTTATAAACTAATATGTTTAGAACCATTTATCACATGTTTCTATGAAGTTTATTGCAAATATCATTGCTTTGGAATTTATAAACCTGAATATCCCTTAAGGAAGTAAAGTCTTCCAAAATAACACACTTGCTAACCTATGTTAGAAGATGTAGTCCAGAACAGCTGTAGGTTGATGAAAAATCTTGAAAAGTCATCTCTATCATCGGCTGGAAATCCACCTCACCTCAGCATCAAACAGGGTTTTTGGTGGTCAGACTTATCCTAACCATGAGATGGATCTGTCTCGTACAATGGGGGGGCACATTGCAAATTAGCTTTTAAGACTAATGAATCTAATCCCCAGATGGATGATCTCCGTAAATATCAACCGCATCTATGTTTGACCGCGGTCAACATACATATGCCATAACAAATTGAGGTGTGAAACTCATGGTTCACCGATGATATTTGGACACGATATAATTTTACTCTAAAACTTATGCTATTTTATGAATTATATTGTGTAAAACCATTTTTAGGACATTCGGTTTCAAGTCCCATGATACTTTAATTATGGGGGCGGATAGCTTGCTAATCTCCGACTGAGACTACGGTTTTCAGTTAACCTCGACCGGAATTTGAGGTTAAAACCGGAAAACGTGTCTAGTGTAAAAACTAGCATGCAATTTTATAAAATCTTAAAACGTTTTCATAAGGTCCAATTTTCCCTAAGGATCCAAATTTTTAAACCTTCATCACGAGATTTCTATTTTGTTTCTGTTGTCAGAATTTCATTTCGTGTGGTGTGTGTGTGTGTGATCCAATAAAATTGTGTAGTGTTTCCAACTTATTCCATATAGCGTGTGTTTCATTTCGTGTAGTGTGTGTTGTGTGATTTAATGTTCGATATGGAGAAATATGTAATGTCCCGATTCTATTTAGAAGATGTAATTGCTTGAGGACAAGCAACGTTCAAGTGTGGGGTATTTTGATATTGCTTTAAACATACATATATTTCGACGCAATATAATTTATATTTCATCAGCTTTTACCGAAACGAAGACATTCAAATGTATAATTCACGAGAAAAACGACAAAAGTAAACACGAGCTTGAAGTTTGATAAAACAACGATAAAACGACAGATTTAAACCAAATATGTATCAAGATAATGTTTACCCGAATGCAAGTTCAAGATGATCGAAGAGAAGAGTTCAAATGAAAAGTTCCAAGTCGATATACGTAAACACGGGATCAACAAAGAACAAACGAAAAAATAAAAATAAGAAAACAGTCGAATACTCTTACGCGGATCGCGTAGATTAGTACGCGAAACGCGTAGTATTTAATTCTTACGTGAAACGTGTGGAATGTTATGCGAAACGTGTAATGTTGAGTCCAGATTCAGATCCGAATTACAAATGGGACGGTTGCTTTTTAGTTTTATATTACAACTTTATATCTTTACAGCTAAAAAGGAAAAGAGCATTACAGTGCACTCAAGTTACCAACTACTCTCCACCAGATGTTATATACGGAGTACTACTTACACAGTGAGAAAGACACAGACAATTGATACAACTCAAAAAATTCCATACAACTTATATTCTGTTTATTTTTATTTCAAGCATTCTGTATTAATTTTAATTTCAAGGTTCAATTTTTAGGATAGTTTCAGTTTTTAAGGGTATTGTCCGTGATTAAGGGTATTATTGTACGCTCTAAAAGGGGTTTTGTTATTGTAATTTTCTACCGTTTAAAGTAAATGAGAGTGAAGACTTTCGTAAGTATATTCCATTAAAATTATCGTTATAAATTTTTATC
This sequence comes from Rutidosis leptorrhynchoides, assembly GCF_046630445.1. NCBI lineage: Eukaryota > Viridiplantae > Streptophyta > Magnoliopsida > Asterales > Asteraceae > Rutidosis > Rutidosis leptorrhynchoides. The sequence continues at coordinate 338,704,359 of NC_092333.1, forward strand.
GTCATTATTATATTTGTATATTTATATTTTTACGTTTTCCCTAGTATAATGAGTAGCTAACTTCCCTAGTGTTTGCTTAGATGTAGAGTCCCTAGTGAAATGGATTGTTATCATTTGTAAAAATTAAAATGTAACTTTAGTATTTTTAACATTGAGCCTAATTAAAAGAACCATTATTATGTATTTGGATATTTAACCCTTGTCACTTAATTTGTTAGATTAAAATAACGAAAGTTATTTTTACTTATATAAATTAAGCTTCAACATTAAAAGTGATCTAGACGAACTTATAACTAATTTACTAACACTAAATTAAAAGTAAAGTTCAGTGGTTTGGGTAATATCACTAGTCATATAATAGTGAAATTGTAAAAAGGGAAACCGTTATGATTTGGGTTTTGGCAAAGGTCAAAACTGGGTTGGGTCTCAATTTAAATACTTAAAGACTAGTAACTATCTAAATATAATCCAATGAAAATTAGATTTAATTTAGTTAGCCAAAACTTTATATTTGTTCGAAAGGAAAATATAAGTTTTATACTAAACATTTTAATACGAGTTTAAACTTAAAACAATCCATGGACCTAGAGGTGACACATTTAAGTAAACACTCCTTATTTATATATTGCTAATTACTATTATTAATATTTACATATATTTATTCAGCAAAACAATAACTAAAAAAAAAATTATACAATATTATAATTCAGCTTAAACATCACTGTTTTGTCACATCGATCATATCATACGCGAATCTCGTATAATTCTACACGATACGCGTACGTTTTAAACCATACGCGAAAGGCGTACATCATTACGCGAAACGCGTAAGTATAAATACGAATACTGTAGCGAATTAGGTTAAAATTTAGGGTTTTAAATATTTTATTATTATATTTAAGTTATTAATTTATAATTAGTATTAATTATTATAATTTATAATTAGTAATTAGTTTATAACTAGGTAATTATTATAATTCCTATTAATTTATATTAATTTAGTTCAAACATGTTATTTAGTTAATTTAAATAATTTTATATTATAATTGCTCAAAATAAAATTCTAATCAATTAGTTTTATTAAAAGTTATTATTTTATTAATTATCATTTAGTAATAAACTTATTAGTATAATTTCAATTAATTCACTTTTAAGTTAATAATTATAAATAATGTATTCGTATAAATTAATAAGTAGTTCAATTAAATTAGGATTAAGTTATATTTTATTATTATTATTATGTAGTATTATCAAATCCTAATCCAAAACCCCCTTAAAATAAGTTTAACTTCAAAGACTATTAAACACCATTGAACACTGTCTCCCGGTGGAACGAACCGGATTTACCAACAAACTTAACTACACGGATAGGACTAGTTGCCTACATATGTTTGAAATCAAACTAAATTCATTAAAATACCATATATACAATAAATCAATTCGTGTAACAAAACAACTCAAATCCGTTCATAAATAAAGGTACTGTTTCAACGCATCAATTTCTCATAGTTAATTTGTTTGTTTCTAACAAATTTTATTTTATCCAATGTTTTCTTCATTATGCCATTTGTTGGATTCTGATAGGTCAAAATTCAAATATGAAATTGAATGAAAATGGTTATTCTGTGTGAACGGATACATATATCTGTGGATGTAAGTAGGATAGTAAATGACTGTTGAATCAGATTCGAAGAATGTACAATGTAACTTATTAATGTGAAATTCTAAATATTCCTCAGGTATTACCTACCCATTAAAATATTTTCACCATTAACAGTTTGTACAAAAGAATTTTTATTTACAATCTTTATGAAAACATATATATTTTCTTCAGATGTAATCATGGATTTAATGAGTTGATATAGTATTAAACTCATTTGGTTTACCGTCAAAACTAGAATACATAATCTCTAAAACATTAGAGATTACATAATCGCCATGAAGAACGAAGATAATTGATGTAGAACGATACGTAGAACGATGATTATACTCGAGGTACAGAATGAGATGTTGAGGCATGGATTGTTGATGGTACTGGTGCTGTTACTGATGGTACTATTGGTGACGGTGATGTTGCTGAAGCTGGTACGTTTTGCACCATATTTTCCAAGGCTACAACTCGGGCGCGAAGCTCGTTGACTTATTACTCCGAAATGATTATCGGTCGGAACGAGCGGATGAATAAGGTTTAGAATTCTTGATAGAATATAATCGTGGTGAGATAATCTGAAATTGAGTGTGAAAGTGGTGTTTCGAATGGGTTCGCCGGTAAATGCTTCAGATTCTTCGCCAAAAGTGCAGGTTGGCGGGTGGAAAAGAACGCCTTTTTCTCGTCTCCATCGGTTAAGTCGACTACGAACCCATCCCCAATTCATCCAGAATTGAAGATGACTAATTGGTTGATCCATTTCTTTTACACTGCTTTTGGAGCTTATGTGAATATCCATGTCGGAATAGCTGTCAAAATCCGAGGAATTTGAACTAGTTGCGAGTTCCATCTTGTACGATTAGGTAAAGGGTTTTCGATATGAAATGATTTTCGGATGTCGGATATTATTCTAACTACATAGAATACTTATCTGTAGTACAGAAGATCCCGTGGATTACGGAGGAAATCAAGGAATATATCAGGCAAAGTTTACAGTAACAAATACTCTAAGATATGAATTAGCAGATACGCTAAGATATGAATTTTGTCTATACACTATTCATGCAATCAATGCAGTAAGATATATCTAGACTAAGAATGATAGGTAGATATTTTTTGGCAAAGAATGATATGCACACTTTTGACATGCAGAACAGGTTCAAGTACAGACTTATTAATGTATTCTAACAACTACTAGGTCGAAGTCCAGACTCATTAATGCATCCTAACAACTACTAGTTAGACACACTAATGCAAGTCCTGGTTCGCTACGATCACCGCTCTGATACCACATGAGATGACCCGTCCTAATCTATAAGGACGAATACAATAACATATGGTTACATCGCGAGGTTCTGATCTCTATATGATACATTTTACAAACATTGCATTCATTTTTAAAAGACGAAGTTTCATCACATCGAAAGTTGACAGGCATGCATACCATTTCAGAATATATCCAATCTATAATTGTCTTAATAATAATCTTGTTGAACTCATTAACTCGAATGCAACGTCTTTTAAAATATGTCATGAATGACTCCAAGTAATATCTCTAAAATGAGCAAATGCACAGCGGAAGATTTCTTTCATACCTGAGAATAAACATGCTTTAAAGTGTAAATCAAAAGGTTGGTGAGTTCATTAGTTTATCATCAATATTCATTTCAATCATTTTTATAGACCACAAGATTTCATATTTCCATTTCTCATAAATAAACATCCCATACATAGAGATAAAAATAATTCAAATGGATTGAACACCTGGTAATCGACATTAACAAGATGCATATAAAATATCCCCATCATTCCGGGACATCCTTCGAACATGATAAATTTCGAAGTACTAAAGCATCCGGTACTTTGGATGGGGCTCGTTGGGCCCGATAGATCTATCTTTAGGATTCACGTCAATTAGGGTGTTTGTTCCCTAATTCTTAGATTACCAAACTAAAAGGGGCATATTCGGCTTCAATCATTCAACCATATAATGTAGTTTCAATTACTTGTGTATATATCGTCAAACATTTATAAAAGCGCATGTATTCTCAGTCCCAAAAATAAATATTGCAAAAGCATTTAAAAAGGGAGTAATGAAACTCACGCATATAAATATTGTAAAACTGTTAATAAAGCATTTGCATGTATTCTCAGCCCAAAAACATAAAGAGTAAAAGGGTTGGGCACAATCAATTTTTAGATCATGGCTTGTAATCCCGGAGCCTTTCCCTTCACTTTTAGCTTACCCCACGTAGCGGTAATTTATTAAGAGAAAAAGTCTAGGATTGAGATCTAAAAGCTTGCCTTTATTCCCTCCTTGTCCGGGGTCTCGAAAGGAATGGCTGGTAGGATTGAAGGAATTCGGACGAGATGTCCAAGGGACAAATGAAACTCACAATACGATATTTTGTAGTAAAAATATGCATACTACGATAGTGAACAATGCAGGGTTGGCCTCGGATTCACGAACCTATATTAGTTGCATATACATTAACACACATATTCCATTTAATCAACTAAATTTACTTATATTTGATAATTTATTAAAATTAGTATCTTTAAATATAATTATACTTATAATAAATATATGATATATAATTAAATTAAAGTTTTATCAATATAAATGGTGATATATTAGTTAAAAACATATTAATATGTAATATTAGTTGTCTTGTAATATATTTTTATATAGATAACATTTGTTTGTTAAAAATAATAATTATAATAATACTAAAAAATAATAATAGTAATGATAATAATAAAAATGATAATACTTTTAATAATAATAATAATACTAATAATAAAAGGATAAAAATAATAGTAATAATAATAATAATAATGTTAGTAATAAAAATAATAATACTTATAATGAAAATGAAAATGATAATTTTAATAAATATACTTTTGTTAATAATAATAATTTCAACAATGATAATTTTAGAGATAATACTAATAACAATATTAATCATAATAATAGTAATAATAATTCTAATGCTCATTTTAATGATAATAATAATAATAATATTAATAGTAATAATAATCTTAAAAATCATATTAATGATAATAATAATAATAATAATAATAATAATAATAATAATAATAATAATAATAATAATAATAATAATAATAATAATAATAATAATAATAATAATAATGATAAAAATAATAATAATGGTAATTATAATACTAGTAATACTACCTTAGGAGTAATTGACAAGTGAATGGCTGCAGCAAAATGTCACAACTCATATTCGAACCCATGACCTATCGTTTCACAACCTCACACCAAACCAATGAATTGCTCATTACTTCCTTGAAATATCTCACAGTTTTAGTTATATAACATGTACGAATCTGTTTGTTTTTTCTCTTAAACTTAAGACCCAAATCATCAGTAATCGTATAACCCCATTATTTCCATCATCATCAAAATCAACTTCATAACCATAATCATCTATTATGATCATAACCTCATAGCAACTCATTATCATTATTATCCTAATCTTTACATATCATCATACTCCTATATCTTTATCATCCTTCATCATCAAATCATACCAATGTCGTCAAGCTTATCGTCAATCTCACATAAATTATTCTTATTTGTTTCGTGGCTGCTCAACAGAGTTTAAAACCAATCGCATTAGTAATAACAACGTTGTTAAATTAAAAAAAATAGTTTACGTGAGTATTCGACCGAAATATAACCAGAGTTTAAATTAAAAGCCTAATGGGCTTCAACCCATAATGCAGCAAAATCCAATAAGGGCTGACCCATATACAAATCGTGAGTTCTTTGGCCTGGTTCCACAAGTTGTCTAATGGCAGATATATTAATATATACGAACGCATTCATCATGATTCCATCATGATCACTTCATCATCCATTATCCCTTAACCTATTCGCATTAGACAGATTACCGTCCAAAGCGATACCACTTTAATAATATAATCCACATTACAGCTTGTAACCATGTATCATCTTTATTCGCTATATATTTGAGACAGAATTATTGTATCTGCAATTGCAGCGTAAAAACTTACTTAAAAACAGAATCAAATCGAGTATCAGATGGGGTCTTCGCATGGGTTTACAACAGGAATATATGGCGATTTAGGGTGGCGAATGGTGGTGGTTTATGGGTTGTATAAATCAGAAAGTTGCAGCGTAGCAGCAACTGCTATGGCTGTCGAATAATAGCTACTTATTCTATGATGGTGTTCACAAATCCATCAGAAGGAAGAGAAAAATAATATGAAGAGAGAGAGAAGAGAGAAAAGAGGAGATGAAGGTTTATTGGTGATGCTTTGATGTGAAGATGGTTAATGATTGTGGGATTAGATTGGAAACAGAAACGATAGGTGAAGAAAGAATTGAAGTGAAGGGTGGTTTTGTGGCTTGATGGTCTATTCGATGATGATTAAAACAGTAAGGATCGAACAACAATACAGATACAACATTAATAGTTAGCAGGTGGTGTTTGGACTTTGTTTTTGTTCTACATTACAGCAACAACAGCAGAAATCATTAACAGTGGTAATTAATCGAATGGTTTTAACACATGTTTGGGTTGGTTTTCTTGAAGAAGGTGATGGTATTGATGGTTTGAGTTTGAAGGTGATGTAGTGCCCGAATAATTTTTCCAATAATTTGAGACAATCGCTTGTTATATAAAAGAGACATGTGTCAACAGGATATTCAAGCAAGAGATGAAGACAGAAGAAAAAAAATAAGAGTACATAAAGCATGAGCACGATGGGTAACAGAATTTGGATTGTTCTTGTGATTAAATTCTGATTCGTACTAGATGAATCAGTTATCTACAACATTGAAAAGGATTGACAACTGAATACGTTCCTGTATTTATGTTTATATATATCAGATATGATTTTTAATTAAAAAATGTGTATAAATCTGTAATTATATAAGTATATAACTGTATTTATATATATATGTATACCTGTATATATATTTTCATATGTATATAACAGTATTTTGTATATTTATATGTATTTATATATATCTGTGATTATATATTTATTTATGTAATTTAGTTTTTAACTAATATTAATAATTGTTAATAATATTGTTAACATTTATAATAATAAGAATACTAATATTAATAACAATAATAATAGAAAATAATAATAGGTTTAATATGAAAATGATAATAATAATATCATTACTTACAATACTAAATTATATATTTCAAATAAAAATAATAATTATAATAGTACTGATATTAATATTAATAATAATAATACTAATTATACTAATATTATTAATGATAATAATAATATTAATAATAACAATATTACAACAATTTATATATATATATATATATATATATATATATATATATATATATATATATATATATATATATATCAATTTTACATTATAGATTATATACATTTCAAATGATATTAATAATACTAGTATTGACATTAATATTGAAGGTAATGGCAATATATATATATATATATATATATATATATATATATATATATATATATATATATATTATAACATCTATAGTTATACATGTATTACATATATGTATTATTACTTATGTAATATTTATTATTCATATAGTATATCCTATAATAAATTTTATTTGTTATCCATTATTTCTAAGATTACATTATATTAGAAATCACATATATTTATAATTAGATTCACTTTTAATAATAACTTAATGATTCTGTTTTATTATTTTACATTTTTATTTATGTACATATATATATATATATATATATATATATATATATATATATATATATATATATATATATATATATATATATATATATATAATTACATATTTACTTACAAAACAAATTGTTCGTGAATCATCGGGAATAGTCAAAGTCAAATGCATTCATGAAAAATAGTTCAAACATTTTGAGACTTAACTTTACTAACTTTGCTTATCGTGTCTGAAACATTAAATCATTTAAAGATAAAGTTTAAATTTGGTCAAAAATTTTCGGGTCGTCACAATCGACCCATGCCCAAATATCGTCCATAGATAGCCAAAGAGGATAAAAACAATCTGGTCCATAGATCGATGCGCTTCCAAATTGGAGATGAAACCAAATACAAGGCAAAGAGATGATCATCTATTTCAATATGCGAGTTACAAAGTCCACAATTTAAATAGGATAAATCAATATTCCGTGTAGAAAGATTTTTCTTGGTGGGTAACCAATTTAAACAAAGCCTCCAATTAAAAATATTTACCTTGATCGGAACTTGCTTGTACCAGTTGGTCGAACAAAAGGAGCCAAAGATGGAAGATCAATAAGCTTCCTAGCATGCGAATCAGAGAAGTGAGAAGAAGGTCCATCCCATTCCCATGTGTCACGGTCCAAAGATAAGGGAAAGTTGTTAACGCCGCCTAGATCATCGAACCCTGAAAAAAAGACCTCACCTGAACTGACGACCCCATCTACAACCAACAATCCAAACAACCCAACGGATACTGAACCGAAGTAAACAGCTACGAACCTCAATTCACAAGTCTCACACCAAACCGCATCACCCCTGTCTCAAAATCAGTAACCAAAACATCCATCGGGCAAACCAAGAACACCCGCCTCGAGACCGCATCAACCAGAAATCCAGAGACAAACCCCCGGTGGTCGGCCCAACCAAAAAACCCCTAAAAGCATTCAACTCAGAAACCCCAACCTGTCGAGCCCCAACCCATCGGAAGATCGGGAATCAACCGAAAATAAAACTCCAAATCACCAATCTTTTGGCGCTTAATGATCCTAAAATCATTAAGGCGGTAACAACACCGGCTCGTTCTGAACCAAAACCAGTTACGAGGAAGATGGAACGAACGGGATCGGAACTAATAAAAAACAAAAGGATGATGGATCTATAGTTAACCAACAAATGAAATCGCTGATCAAGCATAAAATGGTCTAAGGGGTTCGGTTCATGCAAGATCAACAATAAATGGAGGATTTAAGGGTTCCTTGAGTTTAACTCTCTGGTCCAGAGTACCGTGAATAACCCTCATACAAGATGATGATCTCAGAAATGGTGGTTAAAAATGACCCACCATCATTCAGGGAGCTATTCTGAAATCGGTACCTGAAATCGCCAAGTGTACCGAAGAGCTATTTTGGTCGCGCAGGTTAGCTAGAGTGATAAATGTGTTTGAGAATGATTTTTGGTGATATGGAAAATAATTCCAAAGTATGTTTTTGATAGCTCAAGTAGCATCTATTTATACATGTGGGCTTTTGTCCCTTAGTGCCACGTAGGAGGATAAAAGGACATGTTGGCGCCACGTCGTATTATTTTTGTCCTTTTATTTCAAAAAGTTGTACAAGTGCTGCCATTATTTTAGTGTTGTCCACTTTATACACTGATGTTCGTTTCTGGCCACCCTGCGATGTCAGGATCGTATCGTCCTGCCATAGGTGTCCTTTCTTCTTTAGTGTCGCTATAGTACTTCTGTAGCATAGTGTTATGTCATTTAAATGGCGTCGTGTTTAGACTGTGCGGCCAATGTTGTGGGCGTATCATTAATGCATAATCAGATGGCGTGTGAGCAATTGCACGGACATGGTCTTGCACGATTATGTAGACCGATGCACGCCATTATGATGTTGCGCAATGGATGTGCAACTATGCGCATCATTAAGTTTCGCCAGTTATATATTACGCTTTATTGCGCATGATGTAGAACTTTAATTATGACATACAATGCGCTAAAAAGGTGCATTTAATGCTAGGGCGGTTTTTCGGCTTGTCAGTCTGGCATGCATGGAAGACTGTCAACTCAACCGTCACCCTTGCACATTTACTGTCGCTTGACAGTTTTACCTCCGCTGGATTTGCGATACGTGTACGGCTGTGACACGTTTTCCTTTATTCCACGTTTCCCATTCAAAATTTTCCCTATAAATAGCCCATAACCTCTTCATAAAACTTTTTACCGCCTACACATCTTCTCTCATTCCTTCCCTTGTGTATTCGATCCAACGCCCTTACGACCTGCTTCAGTTGCTTCTTTTTTCGATCATCAGGTTAGAGCTTTCTTTCCCACATTTCTTTTTATTTCAAAAGTCATGTCTTCTTCTACTTCTGTGACTGAAAGAAAAAATGTCAAGCAGATCTCTTCTGTGATCACTCGCAAGGATCTGGAGGAGATCATGGAGGATTATCCTCCCCTTCGCGCTTTGAATCCCATTCCCCCTAGGCAAAGGCAACGTTCCACCAATCCTCCTGCCAATAAAATCTCCATATACTCGAAGGTGATGAGATATGGCAGCCTTCGCTATCCTCCTACCGAATTCTTTTTGTTTTTTCTTCACCACTTCTGTATTGGCACTGGGCAGCTTCACCCATATAGCGCATGCCGCATTTCTCTCTTTGATATGTGGTGTAGGGACAGAACTTTTTCCCTACCGTAAACTTGTTTAGGAACGTTTATTCCTACCAGCTACACGATAATGGCTGGTACTCATTTAGAGAGCGCGTAAAGTTCTTCCAGCTACAAAGGCTGACATGCACGAAAAGTGGAAGAATTCCTTCTTCTTCGTCGATAACACTTTCATTCCCAACTCTTGATGTACCATGGATAAGGTACGATAGATAGCGCATATTATTCTTGTATTTCGCAGTTTTTATTAACTATCTATTAATTGCGCGTAATAACTTTACCTTGTGTTTGTTTTGCAGTTATGTCGATCCTTAACGTTCTTGAGGATGAGGACCATGATGAGATTGTTGCCGCCCATAGAGGCGAGGAGATTGAGGGATCCCAGGCCGAGGGAAATGCCATCCCTTCTACCAGTGCTGAGGTCAATGTTCCTCCTACTGGCGCCGAGTCACATGCGCCTGAGGGAGGCGTTCACTCCGAGGAGGAGGGGGTTCCACACACAGATATGGAATCCAGTGATCATAACACCAGGGTTCCAACTCCCCCATCTGCAAGTCAAGTGAACCCAGCTAACCAAGGCGCTTCTTCACACAAGAACAAGAAGCGCAAGCATTCTGACAAGGGTGGGGAGCAGTCCCACAAGAAGAAGAAGAAGACTGATAAGCGCACTTCTTTTCATGACTTCTAATTATTATTTAATTTACTGTATTGCATTCTAACACATAGTCATGCAACTTTTATTATGCAGATGGCGACGAGGGTCCTCCTCCAGACTTGCTTCTAGAGTTCAACAAACTGACGGAGTTTTTGGAGGTGCCTTCTGGACCTGCCATGACCCAGCTCACATTTTTGATGGATTATACCCCAGCCAGCGCGCTGAGGTTCTTCAAGAAGGAGGACCCGGTGGCGTATCTCTACATGGATGTGTGGACGTCGCTTACTAGTTTTTTTCGCGATGTCTGTAGGATAAAGGACAAGTAATCGCTCCTGAAGGGTGATTCTAGCTCGTGGCAGGAGGCCCTGGGCGTGCAGAAGGCGTGCGATCGCCTCAATGCGCTTCATGATGAGGTGAAGGTGGCGCAAACGCACGTGCTAGCACTGAGGCTGCTGCCGTGCAGGTGTCTTCTGAAAAGGAGGCGCTTGCCAAGGAACTAGAGTTGGTCAAGGCTGAGGGGGACCAACTGAAAATCAATGAAAACTCCCTCCTGGCCACCAACGCCGATCTATGCAAAGTCGCATAGCAACACTTTGCGCAGCTCAATAATTTGGAGGAGCTGCGTAGGTATGCTTGGGATCAGTTCGTAACTCTGAAGCTCGAGATTCCCGAGTTGGTTAGGCGTGCTTGCAATTCTCCTGCGATGAAGGGCTATGCGGGCCATGAAGGGGGCCGAGAGGTGCATGTTCTGGGAGTTTCCAAAGAAACACATTCAACTTCCCACCGTCCTGCCACTTGTCGTGGACAAGAAAATGCCTTCAGACGCTGCTGAAGAGGAAAAATCTATTGTGGCCGCACAAGAGCACTTAGATGTGCCCAATCTTGTCACCATGATGCAGAGTACAGATGCGACTGCCGAGCGATTATTGAATGATGTTTTCTAGTTTTTTATTTTTATATATTGTATGCGTAATGAGCTTTTTGTAACCGACATTTATGAAATGAAAAATTCGTTCCTTTAAGTAATGTCTTTTGCTGATCGCGCTATTACTTTTATTACCTGTATTCAATCGTTACATATGGGTAATACCTGGTATGGATTAGTACTTGTAAATTGTGGTGGCACCAATTGCGCATATTGACTTTATCGTTTTTAGCACGTTACGTGCGTGGCTTAAACAAGTTAAATTTGTTAATCATATATTATGCTTGAGGAGGATGAGGGGGCATCAACTCTGCTTCTCTGCACACATGAAACAAAAATCAAACCAAACACCAAACCTTGAAAAGTTAGCGTTAGGACAATAATAATAATCAAACCAACATGTTCCACATACTTGCATCAACTACCATTAATCCTCGTTTCAACTTCAAATAGGCATTTAAACAAAAGCAAGTATTTAAAACATGTGTTTTTTTGCTCCATGGTACCAAATTCAAACAAATTCTCAAAACAACTATATCACATAAGTGCCCCATTAAACAATCACCACTTAACTCAATTTCACAAACTCGTCTAATTAATTAACCAACCTACGATAAATCATTCCAATAATTACGAGTTAACTTCTATACCTTCAAGAAGATTAAATAATTCCACTAACCAAATAAACATCTCACAAATCACAAAAGTCGTCATGCTTTACCAATTACCAAAATCACATATGACCCGCCCAAATAACCCCACACTATCTTAAAACATGTATCTAGTAGCAAACATCTCCTTCACAAACAAAATTCCCAAACATTCAACATCAAATTCGGATTTATCATTACCCTAATCTCAAAAATCAATATCATGCATAAACTACACAAATATTCATGAAGAAAACACAATCATATCATATTCATAAACAATTCATCACATAATAAAGTATAAAAGCCTCAATTAAACAAACCCCACAAAAATTCAAACATGAATCCTAAAATTAATAAAATTAATCAAAGAAACATGAGAGAAAAGGATAGAGAGGAGTAAAATCGGACCTTAACTGACATGATTGAATAATGAATTGAAGAAATTAGTGAAGAATTAGAGGTAATTAAAATTAGCGTTTAAGAGCTCTAAGTGTGCTTGAGAGGTAGAGATAAGAATGGTGGGTGAAAACAGATCCAAAAACCCCTAAAAAGAGTGAGATTCCCATCGGGTTTAATATTGGGTCGGGTTGACCCATTTGATTTAAAAAATTTACCGTCGGTTATGAATCTGTGCGGCAGGAATGTCGCACGGCGATATGCTGTACCTGATACTAATTATTTTCTTATTAGGCGACCTCGAAACATTTGATGTGACAACTCGGAAATTTCCAACCAAATTTAAACTTTAATCTTTATATGTTTCCGACACGATAAGCAATATTTGTTAAGTTAAATTGTAAGAATTTTAAACTATGTTCATACATTCATTCAACCTCGACCAAGTTCCGACGATTCACGAACCATTAAACGAATATGATTATATATGTATATGTGTATATATATTATAACTTGAAACATAAACAAAATATTAGATTAAATACTTTATATGATTGTATCTGTTTCAAAATGTTTATCAATGGAATTAGAAGATAAGATCAAATGATTGAATTATCAGATATATTGAATTATGATTACAAGTCTCTGTTGAAAGGCCCACGTTGATTTGAGAAATCTTTCCATTTTAACAATATTCGGAAAATGGTAAAGTGATTTATAAATAAGAACAAATTGTCAATCATTGAGAACTAGACAAAGGATAGTGGAAGATTGAATCTCATAAAGACTCGATTGATCTATTTAGTTTCAAACGTACAAAAACGTTTTCAGTTTAAAAAGAACTTTATTATTAAAACGTATATAACTTTTATAAATATCTAGAACCACTTTTGACAACTCATTACTTAACTAGTATGATAAAGATAACGATATTTATATTTTATTTTATTAAATATATATAACGATTTAAATTAATATTATATATATTTATACGCGCATTATACGTACATAGTTTTATACTTTTACTATACTTAAACTTTACCTTTACTTTATTTTTACTTTACTTTAACTTTAATAATTCACTTTAATAATTCATACTTTAATAATTCACTTTAATAATTCATACTTTAATAATTCACTTTAATAATTCATACTTTAATAATTCACTTTAATAATTCATACTTTAATCATTCACTTTAATAATTCATACTTTAATAATTCACTTTAATAATTCAAAATCTATTATAAATAGAATTCAATGGGTTTCATTATTTCATAGAAACTTGAAAATATTTTTCTCTAAACTCTCTCAATCGATTTACATATATATATTTACTCCGTATTATTTCAAGATATTATTAGTATACATTAAATATTACGACGGAGTGCTATCCGAGTGATTTCGAAATTGTTTTTCGAGTAGGATAGGATTAAGGAAATTATGGGTTATAGCTATGGAGGTGATTGAGTATGGTTCATGGGTATGCTCGTGAGGTCAATATAGTGTTTATCATTTTCGTTGCGTCTACGTACCTTTCCTTCAATATTGAATCTCAATATTGATACGTGAGTACTCATAATTTAACTTTTACATACTAATAGTGTATCCTTGACTAGTGCTCGAGTATTTAGGATTATGCATGTTTGTACTTTTGATATTGCCCTTAGACAGGTTAGGTTGAATCTTGAATTAGTTACACTTGCGGTTGAGATAAGGTATAAGATATGCATGTCCTTGGAAAGCTAGCGAAAAATTAAGAACTTTTCCTTTAGATATCGAATGGTTTCGATGAACGGATTAGAAGTTATAATCAATTGAATTTTCGATATTTTTATTAAAAATGATTATTATTATTATCGTCGTTCTAGTTTTATCTTATTATTATCATTATTATTATCTTTATCAATAAAAGGGATTTATCATTAAAAATTGTTATTTTTTTTATTATTACTATCGTTATTATCGTTAAAGTTATAATTAGTATTATTATTATTATTATCCAATTATTATTATTATTAGTATTATTATTATTATTATCATTATTAATATGTATATCATTATTTAAAAATAGTTATTGTTATTGTTATTATTATTATTACTATATTATCATTAAGATAATTATTAGTATTATCATTAATAATGTTATGGTAACTATCATTATTAATATTTGTGTAATTAAAACAAATATTTGTAACACCTAATTATTTTGATTACTATTTTTATCATTATTATGAATACGATATAAAAGACGATTAAAAGCTATTAAATGAAACGATTAGGAAATAATGAGTAAGAGTATCATGATGAAATTAAAATATTATAAGATATTAATTTAGATAAAATTATCGTTCTTATTATTTGTATCATTACTATTATTATTAAAAGTATCGTTAGTATTAAAACTATCATTTTAACAAAAATTATCATTTTAATAGAAATGTCATTGTTACTATAAAATATCATTATTATTATTATTATTTTAAATAGAATTATTATTTTAAAGATAATATTAAAAATTATCGTAAATATTAAAGTTATCATAATTAGAATTATTGTTTTATCATAATGTCATCTTAGTAATTATAAATATTGATATTTTTATAATAATAATTATTATTATAAAATAATACAACTTTTACTTACTATCATTATAGATATTATTTTATCAAATAAATATGTGATACAAATATATTTTACTACGTGTAATAACTTACTTTAATAATACCTATCATATTATCTTTATGATATTAAATGAACCCTATAAATTTTATTACTTAATATATATATAAGTATATTTTATTATATAAATTTAATATAAAATTTTATTTATTAATAAATAAATTATATTATTTACTCTAATAAATCTTTTAAAAATATTTAAAAATATAAAACGATGATATTTAAACTATATATTAATCATGTATAGATTTTTGGAAATTATTTTGAGTCAAATTTACTTTTGTTGACTTTTGCATATTAGTCTCGAGCATTAGGATTGTGGTACACTATGACTTGACCTAATTTGTTAGACAAATATTGACCAACACATAATTATATATAATTAATTTAGGTTCGTGAATCCGAGGCCAACCTTGCACTTGTTCAATGACGTTATATGTATTTTTACTACGAAATACAGTATGGTGAGTTTCATTTGCAATTTTTACTCTTTACGTTTTTGGGCTGAGAATACATGCGAAACTTTTATAACTGTTTTACGAAATAGACACAAGTAATTGAAACTACACTCTATGGTTGAATGATCGAAATCAAAAATTCATATCTTAGCATATCTGCTAAATCATATCTTATCGTATCTGTTACTTTAAACTTTGCCTGACATATCCCGCAAAAGTCCTCCGTAATCTACGAAATCTTTTGATCTATATATCTATATATATATATATATATATATATATATATATATATATATATATATATTCTATGTAATTAGAATACCATCCGTTAGCTGAAATCATTTCATATCGAAAAAAAAATCCTTTATCCAATCGTACGAAATGGAATTCGTCATCAGTTCAAGTCACTCAGATTCCGAAATGGAATCCCATTCAAGCTCCGAAAGCAGTGTGACCGGAATAGATCAACCAATCAGTCATCACCTATTCTGGATGAATTGGGGATGGGTTCGTAGCCTCCTCAATCATTGGAGACAAGAAGAAGGTGATCCCTTCCATCCACCACATTGCCCTCTTGACGAAGAACCTGAAGCACTTACAGGCGAATCTGTCCGAAACACCATTTTCTCGCTCATTTCCAGAGTATCTCGTCACGATTATATATTACATCAAATTTTAGATTTTATTTATCCGCTCGTCTGAACCGACAATCACCCCGGTGTAATAGAAGAAGTCAACGAGCTTCGCGCTCGGGTAGTGGCTTTGGAGAATATGGTGCAGAGATTACAAACACCAGCAGCAGCATCAGCATCAGCAGCATAACCAGTACCACCATCATCAACGCCAACAGTACCATTACCACCTCCAACCATAACTGCGTCGTAAACATCAACTTCACAATCTGTCCCACGAGCATCAACGTCATACGCACCATAGATACCAAGGAGTACCAACAACAATAACTGACGAAGTATTAATTCATAACTTCATTGGAGAAACATTTCGCGGCGATTATGTAATCTCTAAAGTCTTAGAGATTATCTAATCTAGCCCCAACCATAAATCAGTTAAGCGAACCAAAATGATAGAAGGAAGAGTAGAAACCCTGAAAAAAATGGTGTGTGATTAACAAGCTAAACTTGCTTTACCAACAGCATCAACAGTACCGTCAGCGTTACCAGCATCTTCAGTACAGTCAACATCCGAATCAACAACACCGATAACATCACAAACTCCGTCAGTTCAAGAATCACTGTGGACATCATTACGAATCAATAACGTGTATATTGTATCAACGAGTTATGAAGAATTAACTCATTCCCTCTGAAGAAATTATATGTATATTATATATATAAATATATTTTGAAATAAATCTTTCCGTGCTAAGCTATTGTGTGTGAATCTTAACTACTCGGTTAATTCATATTACAAATATGCAATAATGTACGTCCTTCGGCTGCAACTTAACCAGCGTTAACTACAATCTCTGTCGCAATTCAACAAATTCCAATTCATAATAAATCAAGTATATATTTGATTTTACACTTTCATCATCGATGTACCCGAAACTTTTCAGATAACATCATTCGTACTTTGCGAAATTCACAAGAATTCCACGAACCGAACATCATACATCAACAAATAACGAAGTATTGATTCATAATTTCAATGTCATTAAAGAAATACTGCGTAAAAGTTATGTACTTTTTAAAGCCTTTAGGGATTATTCAATTCTAGTTTCAACCGTAAATCAAATGAGTTTAATTTAACATTAACTCATTAAATCTATGTTACATCTGAAGAAAATATACATATATATATATATTTTCATAAAGACTGTAATAAAATTCTTTTGTACAAAATATTAATTGTGAAATTTTTTTTACGGGTAGGTAATACCCGAGAGATATATAAATTCACAATTAATATATTACATTCTTCGAATCTGATTCAGCAAATCATCCATTATACTCCCTACTTTCACAACAATATACATTCTTTTATAGAAATCAAAACAACCATACTCATTCAAAATTTAATTACATATTCTGATTTTGAAATCTCAAAATTCAACTTGAGATATGACCAAAATCATCACTCTTAAATCCTTACATCTTTTACAAGCTATATTTTGACTTCAAAACTGTGTTAGAACATCAAATGTATGTTAACGATTACAATCTGTGTTCAAACCCTTCGAAAATTTCTGAAGACACTTCGAATGATGAGCAATCGAGATGATGATCCAACCACATGTTACCCACAGTTATGTACCCGAAAAACTCTTGAAACCAAAGTAAAAGTTTAAACAACGTATCCGCATCAGATTCTTTGGCATTTATTAGCAAAAATAACTTTGCGACTCCTATTCAAAGTAGCCAGTTTTGTCACAGCTCCAGCAAGTCAACTTCGACTTTTCAGTCAGACTAACCTTATTATAACCTTGAGATATACACCATCGTTACGAGGGAACCTTTAACATTCCACCACATTATTAGCAGATGTACCAACAACTTCATTACCCTTTGACTTTAGCCTCTCCAAAAAGTCATTATAATTATTCATTGAAACCCCATCATTTACTCATTCGCATCTTGTAATGAGAATTTCCATACGAATCATTGGGAATT
This sequence comes from Rutidosis leptorrhynchoides, assembly GCF_046630445.1. Classification (NCBI taxonomy): domain Eukaryota; kingdom Viridiplantae; phylum Streptophyta; class Magnoliopsida; order Asterales; family Asteraceae; genus Rutidosis; species Rutidosis leptorrhynchoides. The sequence continues at coordinate 338,722,806 of NC_092333.1, forward strand.
AGCAATCAGTATTTTGAAATCTCGCAGCATGTCTACGCCAACAGTTATATGTGTATATATAACGTCTATCTTCTGGACTCAATTTGAATGTGAAGTTTCTGGAAAACACCCTGAACTACGAATTGGTTCTCCTAAAATGGAAAAAATGCTTATGAAGCAGCAAAAACTATAAACGAATTTAAACGGTAAAAGCTGGATGATAATGATGAAGTGTGCTGGCAAAGCGCAGAAAAAGAGAAGTTTCGGAACTGGAAAACGGATTGAGCAAAGTAGGAAGGAGGCTGTGGACAAATTACAAAGACTGAACCTAAGTTCAAAGGATCCAAATGATTCAGTACCTGCTGAAGTCATTAATGAATACCTTGCTCCTGACTCTAAACCCCTACGGACAATATTCTTCATCATCCTCTGATATTAGAAATTCTAAAATATCATCATATCTTTCATTATAAATATCCTCCATATTTCTGAAGATATTTTCTTAATTTTTCTTATTTGAAATCATTTACCTCTTCGCGCTATCTGTATTACATCATAAAAGAAACTATTTTAGTTTCTAAATTCTGAAACATTCAAGTTTAAAATAGGAATATTTTGAAGTAATGTTGGGAACTGAAGCATGAATTAGTATAATATAATGACACTTGATCAATGTGATTATATTACAGTAAGTCATGCTGAGTTTCTAAATGGAACGTGATGATTCACAGATCATAACATCATCATGTGCCATGTTATATGACTCTTGTATTCTATTTAACCTCTAAAATATCAAGAAAATATTTCTTGATGATTCGGCCTTTTCCAAGGTATTCTGGTAATTTGACAAGTCAAGATCATGCCATCACAATTTCCTTCCTAGAACATTAACAATGTTCATTCCGAAATTCATATATGTGAATTCTGGACCATTACAAGCGGTGCTTAATCGCAAGAAGAACAAACGAAAGGACAAAACTCCGAAATAGAAATTGGGGTATAAATTGCAGCAACTAAAAGAGAGCATTAACTGTGAATGATAATGATTATAGAAGACAGAAGCAGAGACTTTGAAATATAAGGGAACATATAAATCCCAACGACAAACCAGAAATTATAAACCATATATATCGATGCATATAGCAATATAAAGACACGGGAGAACTAGAAACACTATAAACCCAAGAGTATAGTAGAAGTAAATAGATTCTTCCGGTGGTAGATGAAAAAGAAGAATGACCGATATGAAAGTTAGAAGTATATCGAGAATCAGAACTGGATGGAGCATATTGATGAATACTTTAAAATATGAGTTGAGGGGGAAAGAATAGAAGGTGATGAAACATGACTAGGAACTTAGAAATCAACAGATTTAACTCACACAATGGCGGAATAAGTGAATCAAACCCTCTAGTGAATAGGTTAAGTTTTTTTTGATTAATTTAGTCAAACCACAACTAAATCAAGTGTGATTAGATCAACACCTAGAGCTATTATTCACCACCTGGGTGATTTGGACTGAGAGAGAATCGGAGGAGCTCACTAGATCTGAGTGTGTGTAATAAATGAGAGGCTTAACCTAAAATGAAGAACTTAAGACTTTATAAACCCCTGCTGTTGACTCACCCATATGATTCATTCATCACACGTACGAGTTAGCTTCATCAGTCATACGAGTGATCACTCACTCGTGTCTTCTCATTTAGGTTGTAATTGTGACTTAGCTCAGCATCAACCGTGCGTATGAGCCTGTCAGCTGTACTAGTGAGGCTTCACTCGTACATCTGACTAAGTCTAACATAGTCAAACATCTAAATCTCGTTCCTGCAGTTCCTGTAACCACATACAAACACGGATAGGATAATAACGAGCAATCATGGTGGCCTGTAAACTGTTGTACCTGCAATGGATGTGGGTAGATGTCTAGAGACTTGCATAAAATGCATCAACAGAAGGTGTGAGTTGTAAGGAAACGAAGGAGGTGAATTTATAAGAAAATCTCTGACAGAACAATTAAAATGGACGATCGCATTTAAAGCAGATCCTAATTCCCTTAATTACCGGAGAGTCAAATCTTATTAAGAAGATTTTCTTCAAATCCCTTGAAATCTGGGAATCAATCATATCTACGTCAAATGATAAGATGAATCTACACTTACTCATTTTACTCTTCTATGTTAGCTTCATTCGTACTCTTCATATAAATGGATTGTTTATCCAAATTATTCGTTGATGATAAAACTCTAATTTTCAGCCCGTATGCATCATGAAAACATACTTATTATCATTCGCGACCTTTCCACTCAAATTTCGGGACGAAATTTCTTTAACGGGTAGGTACTGTGATAACCCGAAAATTTCCAACCAAATTTAAACTTTAATCTTTATATGTTTCCGACACGATAAGCAATATTTGTTAAGTTAAATTGCAAGAATTTTAAACTATGTTCATACATTCATTCAACCTCGACCAAGTTCCAACGATTCACGAACCATTAAACGAATATGATTATATATGTATATGTGTATATATATTATAACTTGAAACGTAAACAAAATATTAGATTAAATACTTTATATGATTGTATCTGTTTCAAAATGTTTATCATTGGAATTAGAAGATAAGATCAAATGATTGAATTATCAGATATATTGAATTATGATTACAAGTCTCTGTTGAAAGGCCCACGTTGATTTGAGAAATCTTTCCATTTTAACAATATTCGGAAAATGGTAAAGTGATTTATAAATAAGAACAAATTGTCAATCATTGAGAACTAGACAAAGGATAGTGGAAGATTGAATCTCATAAAGACTCGATTGATCTATTTAGTTTCAAACGTACAAAAACGTTTTTAGTTTAAAAAGAACTTTATTATTAAAACGTATATAACTTTTATAAATATCTAGAACCACTTTTGACAACTCATTACTTAACTAGTTTTATACGTACATAGTTTTATACGCGTATTATACGTACATAGTTTTATACGTTTACTATACTTAAACTTTACCTTTACTTTATTTTTACTTTACTTTAACTTTAATAATTCACTTTAATAATTCATACTTTAATAATTCACTTTAATAATTCATACTTTAATAATTCACTTTAATAATTCATACTTTAATAATTCACTTTAATAATTCATACTTTAATCATTCACTTTAATAATTCATACTTTAATAATTCACTTTAATAATTCAAAATCTATTATAAATAGAATTCAATGGGTTTCATTATTTCATAGAAACTTGAAAATATTTTTCTCTAAACTCTCTCAATCGATTTACATATATATATTTACTCCGTATTATTTTAAGATATTATTAGTATACATAAAATATTACGACGGAGTGCTGTCCGAGTGATTTCGAAATTGTTTTTCGAGTAGAATAGGATTAAGGAAATTATGGGTTATAGCTATGGAGGTGATTGAGTATGGTTCATGGGTATGCTCGTGAGGTCAATATAGTGTTTATCATTTCCGTTGCGTCTACGTACCTTTCCTTCAATATTGAATCTCAATATTGTTACGTGAGTACTCATAATTTAACTTTTACATACTAATAGTGTATCCCTGACTAGTGCTCGAGTATTTAGAATTATGCATGCTTGTACTTTTGATATTGCCCTTAGACTGGTTAGGTTGAATCTTGAATTAGTTACACTTGCGGTTGAGATAAGGTATAAGATATGCATGTCCTTGGAAAGCTAGCGAAAAATTAAGAACTTTTCCTTTAGATATCGAATGGTTTCGATGAACGGATTAGAAGTTATAATCAATTGAATTTTCGATATTTTTATTAAAAATGATTATTATTATCGTCGTTCTAGTTTTATCTTATTATTATCATTATTATTATCTTTATCAATAAAAGGGATTTATCATTAAAAAAAAAAAATTTTATTATTACTATCGTTATTATCGTTAAAGTTATAATTAGTATTATTATTATTATTATCCAATTATTATTATTATTAGTATTATTATTATTATTATTATCATTATTAATATGTATATCATTATTTAAAAATAGTTATTGTTATTGTTATTATTATTATTACTATATTATCATTAAGATAATTATTAGTATTATCATTAATAATGTTATAGTAACTATCATTATTAATATTTGTGTAATTAAAACAAATATTTGTAACACCTAATTATTTTGATTACTATTATTATCATTATTATGAACACGATATAAAAGACGATTAAAAGCTATTAAATGAAATGATTAGGAAATAATGAGTAAGAGTATCATGATGAAATTAAAATATTATAAGATATTAATTTAGATAAAATTATCGTTCTTATTATTTTTATCATTACTATTATTATTAAAAGTTTCGTTAGTATTAAAACTATCATTTTAACAAAAATTATCATTTTAATAGAAATGTCATTGTTACTATAAAATATCATTATTATTATTATTTTAAATAGAATTATTATTTTAAAGATAATATTAAAAATTATCGTAAATATTAAAGTTATCATAATTAGAATTGTCGTTTTATCATAATGTCATCTTAGTAATTATAAATATTAATATTTTTATAATAATAATTATTATTATAAAATAATACAACTTTTACTTACTATCATTATAGATATTATTTTATCAAATAAATATATGATACAAACATATTTTACTACGTGTAATAACTTACTTTAATAATACCTATCATATTATCTTTATGATATTAAATGAACCCTATAAATTTTATTACTTAATATATATAAAAGTATATTTTATTATGTAAATTTAATATAAAATTTTATTTATTAATAAATAAACTATATTATTTACTCTAATAAATCTTTTAAAAATATTTAAAAATATAAAACGACGATATTTAAACTATATATTAATCATGTATAGATTTTTGGAAATTATTTTGAGTCAAATTTACTTTTGTTGACTTTTGCATATTAGTCTCGAGCATTAGGATTGTGGTACACTATGACTTGACCTAATTTGTTAAACAAATATTGACCAACACATAATTATATATAATTAATTTAGGTTCGTGAATCCGAGGCCAACCTTGCACTTGTTCAATGATGTTATATGTATTTTTACTACGAAATATAGTATGGTGAGTTTCATTTGTCCTTTTTACTCTTTACGTTTTTGGGCTGAGAATACATGCGAAACTTTTATAACTGTTTTACGAAATAGACACAAGTAATCGAAACTACACTCTATGGTTGAATGATCGAAATCGAATATGCCCCTTTTTATTAAGTCTGGTAATCTAAGAATTAGGGAACAGACACCCTAATTGACGCGAATCCTAAAGATAGATCTATTGGGCCTAACAAACCCCATCCAAAGTACCGGATGCTTTAGTACTTCGAAATTTATATCATGTCCGAAGGAGGATCCCGGAATGATAGGGGATATTCTTATATGTATCTAGTTAATGTCGGTTACCAGGTGTTCACCATATGAATGATTATTTTTGTCTCTATGCATGGGACGTATATTTATGAGAACTGGAAATGAAATTCTTGTGGTCTATTAAAATGATGGAAATAAATGATTATGATAAACTAATGAACTCACCAACCTTTTGGTTGACACTTTAAAGCATGTTTATTCTCAGGTGTTAAAGAAATCTCCCGCTGTGCATTTGCTCATTTTAAAGATATTACTTGGAGTCTTTCATAGCATATTTCGAAGAACGATGCATTCGAGTCATTGAGTTCATCAAAGATTATTATTAAATCAATTTATAGTTTGATAGTGGATATTATGAAATGGTATGCATGCTTGTCAATTTTCGATGTAAAGAAAGTTTGTCTTTTAAAAACGAATGCAATGTTTGTAAAATGTATCATATAGAGGTCAAATACCTCGCAATGTAATCAACTATTGTGAATCGTTTATAATGTATATGAACGGGTCCTTTCATATGAAAACTCGCGCCGCGACACCGAATCGTCGCGACGCGGCAATAGACATGATAGGCACCAATTTAAAACGCTGACTGTTCATGAAACCTTATAATCTCGCGCCGCGGCCATATGTGTCGCGCCACGGCAATGGGCATGACCTCAAAAACTTGATGAGTAAAATCTAGTATATAATTTTTCTCTGGAAAATGCCGGGTTAAAGATTACTACACACTAACGGGCAGTGTATCCGATCGTGCAATAGTATAAAGTTGGTAATTCCGAAATCGTTCCAAGGACAGTTTAAACGTGAGAATTAAGATTGTAACTAATAAAAATAAACTAAATTAATCTAGGAAAACTGAAAGTACGATATAATTGGTTTTTGTGGCTATTTAACGATTAGCCAAATCAAGGATAGATTAAAAGTAAAAGACAATATTTTTGTGTTTTTAAGTTTATAGAAAATAGATGCAGACTCAACGAAAAATTAAGATAATTGAATTCAATAGATAAAAGAATGTTCGCCTAGATTTCCTATTTGTATTGTCGGATGATTTGTTATTAAGCACAAGTTCTATTTATCAATGCATGCAACTACAGAGTCGGTTTACCCAGAGTTCTCTTTTAGCAAACACGTCAAACTAGGATTTATTGGCTTAGGGTTCCCTTTCACCAAAGACCTCTTTCGTTTGTGACTTAGTAATTAACTAATTATAAGATTAAGATTCAATTGGTTACGCGTTCGCTCCACACAATTCACCCCTATTTTGTTCAATCTATGTTACCCGGTTTACCCCTTGGTCAAATAAGCACCCAATTGGTTAAGACAAATCAATTGGAAATTAGTTCTCTAAATTGAAACAGGGTTCTCTTTGTTCAAACAAGATCACTAATCAAGCCTAGTAACAATAATCAACTCCTATAAGAATGGTTCTCAATCAAAACTCATAATTATCATGCATTAATCAAATTAAACGTTAAAGTATCATCCAAACACATACGAATATTCAATCTAGACAAACATTAAAGAACTTAGCCAATAACCATGGCTAAAATCAAAATAACAAATAAACAATTAAAAGTATTCATTATGATGATCAGAATTAAACCTAATGAAAATTGTGTTCTTGAATGATGAACGGATCGAGACGCGTTTCCCGAATGATTGAGGCGTTAGAATGATCTTGGGATTCCCCAAAAATCACCCTTTTTCATCAAAAAGCTGCTGGAATTCGTCTGGATGTAAGAATGAATAATTAGGGTATTTTTCGGGCTTAAATACCCTCAGAAAATCGTCTGGGCCGACCTACTGCCGCGCCGCAACCCCAATTCGTCGTGCCGCGACATTTAACTTGAACTAAGACCTTCTTAAATCCTTTCCTGATATTGAAAATAAGCCATTGCCGCGCCGCGACTTAAATCCTCGCGCCGCGGCCCAACACTGATTTTGAACCCTTCTTTAGCCCCTTGACTGATATTGAATGCTGTTCAATACCGCGCCGCGACCCAAGTCTCCGCGCCACGGCTAACCGTGTATCTTGATTCAATCATTTATCTTTGCACTCTTTCAACAGTTTTACTAACTCAAAACCAAAATACCCGATATGTACTTAACGTTTTAAACCTCGGTGCATCAATCAATTAACAAAATGCCTCAAAAACTCCAAAGAATGCAACTCTTCTATATTTAGCTCTTCAAACTCGGATATTCTCAATATCATCAAAATAAACACCAAATCGTATCCGAACGGACTAAAATGTGATCGATATCGTTAAGGAAAACGTGTATAAAATATGCGATATCAAACCACTCCGCACTAGAGTTTTGCTTGTCCTAAAGCAATTAAACTAGAAAATAATCTTCTACCATAAAGTAACATCTTCAAAAGCATATGTAGAACCAAACGAACAACCAACAAACCAAAAACTAGCGTGGGCACAATTTTGGAGTAAAAATAAACCATACCTCCCACTTGCATTCCCCCGAAATCAACTTTTAAAACCTCAAGCAATTAATATGAACAAAGTAGCTAGATATAGTCTTGAATAGCGTACCATAACAATGAGGTAAAGAATCTCGAACCATAATATGTAATCTTCAAAGAAACTGGGAATCAAGTGGGAGCCAAGCACCAAAGATTTAGCAACCGAACGCATGTGCCAAAAAGAACTCACGAGCTACCCCGCAATTGGTCAAGCCAAGCCTCCAACAAGTACCTAACATCGTAATGATGTCGGTAAGAAAATAATGTAGCTTAGAAGGATACTACATTACGTCCAGATATCCTTGATAGTCATGAGGTAACCATCTAATTTGTTAAGTCAATCATGAAAATTGAGGTTCATCTAGACAAGTGTCGGCCGCGAGATTTTCAGCACCCTTCTTATCCCGGATCTCGATATCGAATTCTTGCAAAAGCAAGATCCATCTAAGCAGTCGAGGTTTGGCATCCGGTTTTAAAAATAGGTACTTAAGAGCAGAATGGTCTGTAAAAACAATAGTCTTAGACAAGACTAAGTAGGACCGAAACTTATCGAACGAAAAGACCACCGCAAGGAGCTCCTTTTCGGTGGTAGTGTAATTTAACTGTGCTCCTTGCAAGGTCTTGCTTGCATAATAGATGGGTCGGAAATGTTTCTCGACCCTTTGGCCCAAAACAGAGCCAACAGCAAAATCAGATGCATCGCACATAAGCTCGAACGAAAGGGACCAATTCAGAGCAATTATGATTGGTGCATTTATGAGTTTCTCCTTTAAAAGCTCGAATGCCTTGTGGCACTCTTCGGAGAAGTTCCAAGGTGTATCCTTTTCGAGGAGTTTGTTCATCGGGTTAGCGATTTTAGAAAAATCCTTAATGAACCGCCTGTAAAAACTGGCGTGCCCGAGAAAACTCCGAACACCCTTAACATCGGTGGGAGGTGGAAGGTGGAAGGCTTTTAATAGCCGTTACCTTTGCGGGATCCACCTCAATACCGTTCTTAGAAATCTTGTGCCTGAGGACTATGCCCCTTGTACCATGAAATGGCACTTTTCCCAGTTGAGCACAAGATGAGATTTCTCACACCTTTCCAATATTCTTTCTAAATTAAGAAGGCATGAATCAAAAGTGTCACTGAAAACTGAAAAGTCATCCATGAACACCTCCATGCAATCCTCTATCATATCATGGAAGATGGCCATCATGCACCTTTGAAAAGTGGCCGGAGCGTTGCAAAGGCCAAAGGGCATGCGACGGTATGAGAATGTGCCGTACGGGCACGTGAAGGTGGTTTTCTCCTGGTCCTCGGGCGAGATAGGAATTTGGAAATAGCCCGAAAAATCATCGAGAAAACAATAAAAGCTGTTTTCCGCTAACCTTTCTAACATTTGATCCATGAAAGGTAACGGAAAGTGGTCCTTGCGTGTGGCGTCGTTCAACTTTCGATAGTCGATACAAACACGCCACCTCGTGACAGTCCTAGTTAAAATCAACTCATTTTTATCGTTGGTGGTAACAGTCATACCAACTTTCTTGGGTACACAGTGTACCGGGCTAATCCATGGACTGTCAGAAATTGGGTAAATCAGACCCGCATCGAGGAGCTTAATGATCTCCTTCTTCACGACATCTTGCATGTGCGGGTTCAACCTCCTTTAACATTGCACCACAAGTTTGGATTTATCCTCCATTAGGATTTTGTGGGTGCAATAGGATGGACTAATACCCTTGATGTCGTGGATTTTCCACGCAATGGCCGGTTTGTGGGCCTGTAGCATGGTTACAAGTTCAGTTTTCTAACCTGTAGTGAGAGAAGAAGAAATAATTACCGGGAGCTTAGATTCCTCCTGCAAATAAGTGTATTCCAAATGATCTAGAAGTGGCTTCAATTCTAACTCGGGAGGTTCTTCAATTGAAGACTTGCTCCGGTAATCCACATCACGTTCGAGTTCTTTGAACTCCTCCTCAGTCGGTTCATAGCCGTTTTCCATTAAGGTGGTCAAAATATCCACCTCCTCAACCTGCAACTCCTCATCGATTTCAACCAATGAGCATTCTCCTGAACCCTGTAACACTGGGAATTCCTGCAAAAACTCAGATTGGACATCCACAGTGTTAAGAAAATAACATACATCATCAGTGTAAGCAAGGTACTTTAAAGCATGATCGATAGAGAATGTTACATGCAAGTCATCTATCCTTAGGGTCAACTGTTGGCCATAAACATTGATGATACATCTAGCAGTATTTAAAAATGGCCGACCCAAAATAAGTGGAATCCTTTCATCCACTTTCATATCCAAAACCATGAAATCGCCCGGGAACACTAAAGACCCGGCCTTAACCAGCATATTCTCTATGATTCCACGAGGGAATTTAATAGAGCGGTCAGCTAGCTGAATAGCCATACGCGTGGGTTTTAACTCCCCGGGGTCTAGCTGCAAATAAATAGAATAAGGCATTAAATTTATGCTAGCCCCCAAATCTGCCAATGCCCTCATATAATCCAAATTACCAAGTAAACAAGGAATGGTAAAACTCCCAGGATCCTCAAGCTTCTCGGGGAGCTTGTTTGCGACTATCGCTGAGCATGCGGCATTCAACCTGATGGAAGACACGTTCTCCAGCTTCTTTTTGTTAGTTAGCAAATCCTTAAGAAAATTTGCATACTTTGGCATACCTGCAATCACATCAATAAAAGGCATATTTATGTTAACTTTTTTAATCAAGTCCATGAACTTGAACTTTTCTGCCTCCATCTTCTCCAATCTCTACTTCCTCGGGAATGGGAGTGGTGGTTGATACTCTTTAACTACCGGTTTAGCAGCAACGGTTTCTGGTACCCTTACAACTTTGTCAATCACCTGTTCTGGCTCCTTTTCTCCCTCCGGTTCACTAACAACTACTGGTTCACTATCCTTAACTAACGGCACCAGAAAATCATACTCATCGGGTTCCTCGGTGGATCATACGCTAAACCACTTCGGATAGTGATATCATTAACGTGCCCATTCTTCGGGTTATTCTCTATTTTACTCGGTAATTCCCCCGGTTTTTCTCTCATTACTCTGATTAGCAAGCTGACCAATTTGTTTCTCTAAATTCTGAGTAGCTGCTTGCTGATTTCGAAACATTTGATCATTCTTCTCATTGTTTTGGGTAACCGTAGTAACAAGCTGAGTTTGAGATATCACAAGCTTTTCGATCATAGCTTCAAGGTTGGACTTTTTCTCTTCGGCTTGGGGTTTCTGAAAATAACCGGGAGCTTGCTGTTGAAATCCTCCATTAGATCCTGGCTGGGACCTCGAACCTTGATTACCTTGAGGATTATAAGGATTGTTGAAATTCCTGTTAAACTGAGCACGCCCCTGAAACTGATTGTTATTCTGCTGACTAATATAAGCAATCTCTTCTTTCTGATTCATAGTCAAACTCGCATCACAATCTTTTGCTAAATGTAATCCCCCACAATACTCACAATCAACCTTCATTCCATGAATATCCTTATCCATTTTCTCTAGATGCCTACCAAATTTATCTAACTTAGCATTTATAGACCCATAATCATCATATGCTCCAGTGGTTTCGGTCCTCTTGACTGAGGCTGAACGAGCTGACTCATGATCTTGATGCCATTCGTGAGTGTAGGCAGCTTGCTTTTCAATAATCTCCAGTGCCTCTTCTTCTATCTTATCCATCAAGGTTCCACCTGCTGCTTGATCAATACTCTGACGAGTTGGGATGTCACAACCTTTGTAGAAAATCTGGACCTTTTGTAAATCATTCAACCCGTGTTGCGGACACGAGCGCAACATATTAGAACATCGGTCCCAAGCATCGAATAATGTCTCACTGCTCTTCTGTCTGAATTGAGAAATATCTGCTTGAAGTCTAGCAGCTCGAGACGCAGGGAAAAACTTTGATAAAAACTTATCTACCAAAACATCCCAAGAGGTAATCGCTCCCTTTGGTTGCTTATCTAACCATCTTTTAGCTTCTCCCTTAAGAGTCCAGGGAAAAAGTCTTGTCTTGATCGAAGTATCGGCAACCTCATGCAGCTTGAATAAGTTGCAAACATTATTGAAAATACGAAGATGCTCGTTAGCATCCTCACTATCCTTGCCATGAAACTGGCAATCAGAAGAAATCAAACTCAGAATTGGACCTGTGATTTGGAAAGGCTGAGTGATGTTCGGTTGAGTAATCGAATTCCCTTGGCCCCCTCGGGTGGCCTTCAACTTTTCTGCCATAGTCTGAGGACGAGGTTGTCGATCACCCATCTCTTCAGTCTCGAAAATATCTAATAAAACGTAAGTGTCTTGCTCTTCGTTGATTTCAGGTGGTGTATCGGGCACCACAGTCTCAGAACTACTACCCAAATGAATTATAATATCACTCGAAGAAGTTGATGAATCCACTGTAGACTGTTGCTCTTGACTTAATGCTCTGAATAACTCTCTTTCTGGTTCTTCAAATGGTCGGAGAATCGGAGAACCTGAAGAACGCGTATGTGGCAAGCACTACCTGTTATCTGCAAAAACACAACTAACAACTGATTAAACGCACCGATTCAATTTAGAATCACGAAAAATAATATTAAACTACAATTAAAACTAGACTAAGAACAATTAGATAACAATCTTAATTTTCGACACAACAGTTCCCGATAGCGGCGCCAAAAACTTGATGAGTAAAATCTAGTATATAATTTTTCTCTGGAAAATGCCGGGTTAAAGATTACTACACACTAACGGGCAGTGTACCCGATCGTGCAATAGTATAAAGTTGGTAATTCCGAAATCATTCCAAGGACAGTTTAAACGTGAGAATTAAGATTGTAACTAATAAAAATAAACTAAATTAATCTAGGAAAACTGAAAGTACGATATAATTGGTTTTTGTGGCTATTTAACGATTAGCCAAATCAAGGATAGATTAAAAGTAAAAGACAATATTTTTGTGTTTTTAAGTTTATAGAAAATAGATGCAGACTCAACGAAAAATTAAGATAATTGAATTGAATAGATAAAAGAATGTTCGCCTAGATTTCCTATTTGTAGTGTCGGATGATTTGTTATTAAGCACAAGTTCCATTTATCAATGCATGCAACTACAGAGTCGGTTTACCCAGAGTTCTCTGTTAGCAAACACGTCAAACTGGGATTTATTGGCTTAGGGTTCCCTTTCACCAAAGACCTCTTTCGTTTGTGACTTAGTAATTAACTAATTATAAGATTAAGATTCAATTGGTTACGCGTTCGCTCCACACAATTCACCCCTATTTTTTTCAATCTATGTTACCCGGTTTACCCCTTGGTCAAGTAAGCACTCAATTGGTTAAGACAAATCAATTGGAAATTAGTTCTCTAAATTGAAACAGGGTTCTCTTTGTTCAAACAAGATCACTAATCAAGCCTGGTAATAATAATCAACTCCCATAAGAATGGTTCTCAATCAAAACTCATAATTATCATGCATTAATCAAATTAAACGTTAAAGTATCATCCAAACACATACGAATATTCAATCTATACAAACATTAAAGAACTTAGCCAATAACCACGGCTAAAATCAAAATAACAAATAAATAATTAAAAGTATTCATTATGATGATCAGAATTAAACCTAATGAAAATTGTGTTCTTGAATGATGAACGGATCGAGACGCGTTTCCGGAATGATTGAGGCGTTAGAATGATCTTGGGATTCCCCAAAAATCACCCTTTTTCGTCAAAAAGCTGCTGGAATTCGTCTGGATGCAAGAATGAATAATTAGGGTATTTTTCGAGCTTAAATACCCTCAGAAAATCGTCTGGGCCGACCTACTGCCGCGCCGCGACCCCAATTCATCGCGTCGCGATATTTAACTTGAACTGGGACCTTTTTAAATCCTTTCCTGATATTGAAAATAAGCCATTGCCGCGCCGCGACTTAAATCCTCACGCCGCGGCCCAACACTGATTTTGAACCCTTCTTTAGCCTCTCGACTGATATCGAATGCTGTTCATTACCACGCCGCGACCCAAGTCTCCCCGCCGCGGCTAACCGTGTATCCTGATTCAATCGTTTATCTTTGCACTCTTTCAACACTTTTACTAACTCAAAACCAAAATACCCGATATGTACTTAACATTTTAAACCTCGGTGCACCAATCGATTAACAAAATGCCTCAAAAACTCCAAAGAATGCAACTCTTCTATATTTAGCTCTTCAAACTCGGACATTCTCAATATTATCAAAATAAACATCAAATCGTATCCGAACGGACAAAAATGTGATCGATATTGCTAAGGAAAATGTGTATAAAATATGCGATATCAATGCTCAAGGCATGTCAGCGCATAGTTTATCATATATGTTATTGTGCACACAACATAGACTTAAATTATGCGCCCTAATATTTGCACATCGAGAGTGTTCTAAGTGCGCCAAAACTTAGTATTGAGGTCAAGGGCGACCAACCCTATCGCTTATAGTCATGACTTACAGATCTCGTATTCTATGCGAGTGTGGCTAGGACAAACCAATGTCTGTCACCCTCCAGTAATAATATCTAGCTTGTCGCAAAACAAGCTTCTGCCGCACGGGGTTGGAGAAAACACCACTTCAAAGGTAGGAGTGCGTAGGGTATTCGCGACCGTGTGCATCAGTCCAAGTTAAAGAACTACTTTGCATTAATACATGGCACATAGATTTTCGCAGACAATATCTTGGAAAAAAGAAAATATAGGCGCATCGCCGAGATTAGTTATAGTAGTTTATCTTCTAGCGCAGTTACGATGACATTCTTCTTGAAACAATAAATAGAAACATGACTAAATCTACAAAACCCTAAACATGTCCTTGTATTATCGTTGCGCAACTTCATGGCGAAACACCACAATTCCAACCAACCATCTTCTGCTCCTGTTGTTAAGCTACTTCCTTCTTCTTCCTTTCCCACTCCCATTGATAGGTTCCTTGGGACTTGTTTAGACCATTTCAATGTTTTTTTGTAAATCAACATATGTGCGTTATTTATGCGTTAAGTGCATTAAAGCATGCGTCTTATGTTTCAGATTGTACAAGATTGTGCTCTTTTAAATGCGGTAAGCGCGTTAAACTGTTCGCACGTTTAAGCATCTATTATGGTCAAGTAACCCTTTGGCCTTTCTTACAATTGTGAAATCAACAATTTATAAAATACCTGATTGTGAATGCTCTCTGATGGTTTTGACGTCATTGTTGCAAATCCAGCTTTTGTAGGAAACTTAAACAGATCATGCGCGATGGAAAGCACTGCCACAAACTTCTACAATGATGGGTATCCCAATAGCGCAGCATAATCCAACGTTGCGCATACGATGCTAAACTTCACTATCTCGGTTCACCTTTTCATCTGATTGTCATCATCCTTGAGTTGCAGTTCAACTCCCAAGGTTCCCAGGGTCAGCAGTGGATCGCCGGAGAGTCCATGAAACCTGTCTTTCAATGGCTTTAAGCTAAGTTTGATTTTGCGTAGAAGTCTCCTGTAGTAATGTTCAAATATGATATTGGCACTGCTACCAATGTCCACGCAGAGGTGCTTGATCTTGAGTCCTAACTCGGGTAAACATCCGCCAACTATGATGAGGTCGTGTTTGGCTTCTTGAACTTCGACGGGTGAGAGTGGGACATGCAAGTATACCCGGGTGTGCGCAGGTCTCGGCTTTTTTGTAGCACGTTCTTTTATGATGACATGAATCACTTTATCTCGTCCCTTTTCCTTATCTTCATCATACTCTTCCTTGCATTATCGTTCTTTAGGCTCCTTCAAATGCTGAAGCTCTCCTCGCTTCAAGCACGCAATTACCTTATCCATCAATGCTTTGCATCTGTTAGTCTCATGCCCACAATCATCATGAAAGTCACAGAAATTAGACTTTTCACGCCTTGTTTATTTTGACATGCGCGCTGGCCTGCCAAAAGTCTGCGATATCGATTCTCTTGCCAGAAGTTCTTTGAGATTCTTCGCCAGGTTTTTTATGAGTGTTTGATTGTGTTCGCGGTTCCTGTTTTGTTGATTATTGCTACCATGATGTCCATAAGTGTGCCCACGCCTGTTGTCATTACAGTCCTGATAAGGACCATTATCTTGGTACCCTCCGTGAGAGTTGTGAGATTTGCACCCTCCCCTTGGCGAGTCATGGTCATCGAGACGACCATGACTGTTTCCATATCCCGAATATCGTATGGTGTCTTCAGTTGCGCGCAAATGCTCGTGCGCTTCTCTGATTGTTTCGGCCAGTGTCTCTGGTGGCCTCTTTCGTAGCTTTTGCCATAACTGTAAGTGGCTCTCTCTACAGATTCCGTGAATGAAACTTGAGACTGTCTGTGATTCTGCCAAATTGGGGATGCGCGCGATTTCTCAACAACACCTATCGATAAATTGTCCCATAGACTCCCCGTGTCCTTGTTTGATGTCATGACACTCGACAAGAGTCCTCCTGGAAGCTCTCATGTTGTGAAAGTTGAGCAAGAAGCATTCCCTCAAATCATGGTAAGAGATGATGAGTGGCGCATGTAGGTTATTGAACCATTGACGCGCTATTCCATCGAGGAGATGAGGGAATTTGGTGCATTTGGTTTCATCTGCCCACCTTTGATTGCGAGCGATGCCTTCATATTTCTGCAAGAAGTAATCAGGATCAGAAAGTCCATCATATTACCCTAACGTAAGCGGGATTACAGGTAAGGTAGGGGTAACATAGTTAAGTATGTGAGACACGAACTTTTCAGAAGTCGGTGCGGTTTCAAAGTTTGGCTTAACACTGACTCCCTTCATGCCCGCGAATAGATTGCTAATCATCATCTATGCTATCCATGGTTTCTCAAATTCTTTAATCATATCATCCAGCGCGGCCTTCACTAGCAAATAAATCAAGTTAGCTTGGTTTTGGGCGCGCTCTTCAAGTGTTTGGCTGCTTGGCGCAGAATTTAACACTGCGTTGAGAGGCGTCTGCTGAGATACATAAACTGTTGGGGTTGGGCGCGGTTATGTTGGCGGCCATCTGATATAACCCCGAGCTCAGCTGAGTGCTTTGAATGTTCAACTCTTGCGTGTCAAAACCCATTTTTTGCAAAGCTTCTATCGCGCTAGCCGACGTGGTGGTTGTGCGTGATTCGATACTTGAGAACTCTGCATTAGTAAAATGCGCAGTCGACCCAGATGTGTTAATGTAGATGGGAATGGTTCCCACATATATGGTGTTCGCCGCCCACGGTATTGGTCGCGTAGTCTCAGGGGTTTGGAAACCTTGTAACGGAGTCTCTAGTGAAGGAGGAAAGGTAGTTCTTGTTGGCAGTGCACTCGTGCTGCCCCCTAACTGTGTACCCGTCGGCTTGGATACTCGTGGTGCCTATGATCGTGCCGGAACTGCCTTTGAAACCTCCGGTTGACTCGTCATTTCCTTCGCGCTATGCTTTGAATTACCTGGGACTGAAACACATACACACAAAAAATAAATGTTTGAAGGTAAAGAACTTTAAGGACAAAAGATTTTAACAAAACCTTTTAACTTAGAGTCCCACGGATGGCGCCATTTGATCAAGTATAAAATGGTCCAAGAGGTTCGGTTAATGCAAGATCAACAATAAAGGGAGGATTTAAGGGTTCCTTGAGTTTAGCTCTCCGATCTCAGAAAGGGTGTGTCACTGCTGGAGTACCGTGAATAACACTCCGGTCAAAACCTTCAACAAACTGACCAGCAGTGACACACCTCCGGCCAAACCTCTGGCTAAGTAGCCGGAGCTTCGGTGAGGACACCTAACGCTGACCAAGCAAGGTGGTGAGGAAACGGTGAAGAAAAAAACCGCCATTTTCGGTAAACAAATAGAGAAACAAAGAAGAAATCGCCACCACCTAAATCCAAGGTCAAAAAGAACAGGGAACATACCAAAATAACGGTCGGAGAACACAACACCTCAGAACGCGGAGCGTTCTCCACCTGAGAGTGAACCGGAACTCGCCGGAAAAGCACCCTGAGACCAAACGATGAACCGGACCGAAATCCCAAACAAGCGACCCAAATCAAAGCACACGACAACGTGTTACTGAGTGCAAGCACAAGCCTATAACTCAAGGAGACAACACATCAAGGAGGAGAGTAAGCCGGAGAAAAGACTAGGTGGAAGATCAGAGGTTAAAGAAGAGGAAAGCAAGTACAACGGGGCCGGAGGAACCGGCGGCGGCAGTGAAGGTGTGCTAGGGTTTTTTTCTTATTAGAGAGAAGGAGGAGGGTCTTGTACAATTTTAAAATACACTCGTTTTACTTGATAAAAAGTTCTCAGAATATTTGAAAAAATATTTAATTATTTGATTAGAATAGTAATATAAACCTAAACTTTATTATTAACTTTTTCTATGGTAAGGCCCAAACTGTGATTCATATGGACAAAATTTGAATCTCCATTTATTAATTTAAATTCTGAAATAATTTAAAATACAAATATTTTCATTAATAATAATAATAATAATAATAATAATAATAATAATAATAATAATAATAATAATAATAATAATAATAATAATAATAATAATAATTAAATGAAAGAAAATATATTACACAAAATAAATTTTAAATTTAACCATATTAGCACGTAGATAACTCACCTATGTACCTTATACACGTTCTTGTAAGTTTGATATTCAATATTCAATATAATTATTATCTTATTATTCAATTTCAATATTCAATATAAATATAAAAACAGCTAAGCAACTAGTTGGAATGTTCATTCATCATCAAGTTGTTGAACGTTGGATCACTTGTTTAGGCAATAGTTTATCTGTTAATTAACTAAACCAAGTTGTTTGACACAACGGATCTTTTTATATCGATTTATTTATTATCTACTTTTTGTTATTAACCTTTTTTTAAGTTAAAGTTTAGCTAATTATTACGGAGTATACCACTATACCGTTCACAATGGACAACATTTTGCTTTTTTCCAATTGTATATAAACTGGTAAAACGGGCCCGCGCGATTCAGCGGGCCTTTGAGTTGCATATTTATAGTTAACGGAGCGTTATGTATTTACAGAAGTAAAAATGTTTTGCTACAGGTGTTTTTAGATACACGAGGTAGTACCTAGTGTACCTAATGGCCTATGCGTTTTTTTACGGCAGGAAGATTGCGTAAAAAAAAGGGAAACAGAATTATCGATATGATGTATTTAGTTTGGGTAGTTTATTATAGGTGTGTGTATGTATTGAATATAGTCCGATGTATTTAGCATTTTTTTAGAAGTATCCGTTTCGCGTATAGGTAGTCCCCTTGTGTTCGTTAGATTTTTTTTGAGTTGAATGGTGGATTCAAAAAAATTTAACGGGAGGCGAGCGGAAAGATATGTCCCGTTTAAAATATAGATGAAGTTTGGTTAAGATTTTTAATTAAAATATTGATTTTACACTTTATATCCATGTTTTGAGGGTTGGGGTGTAAGTTGACACATTTTTTGGGGGGTGATTTGGTTTTTTTTTCCACCTTTTTTCCCTGTTGTCGTTTTGACCAAAATTTGGCCGGAGTTTGGGGCGAAACGACCAAAACCGTGGTGTGTATTAGTATATATATAAATATAAATATAAATATAAATATAAATATTTTAATTAAAATATTTATAATTAAACTATGAGTGAAATTTAGTTAAGATTTTAAATTAAAATATTGATTTTACACTTTATACCCCTGTTTTGAAGGTTGGGGTATAAGTTGACACATTTTTTGGGGGCTGATTTGGTTTTTTCCACTTTTTTCCTTGTCGTTTTGACCAAAATTTGGCCCGGTTTGGGGCAAAACGACCAAAACCGTGGTGTGTATTAGTATATATATAGACCAAAATTTGGCCCGGGTTAGGTTATGGGTTCGAGTCTCGCTCTGCCCATCCTAATAATTAATCTGCCTGAAATATGGATATCCAGATTAAACTCAAGGGATTTTCTCCCGAATCCATTCAGGATCTAAACCCGGTCCGCCTGCCCCTCGGGAAAATGATCGGGTTCCTGTAATGCGATTCGAGTTTTCTCCCGAACGCGTGTGTGCAAATGATGAGTGTCGTTGAAATAAATGTTATACTGATGTAAGCCGTTCAAAAAAAAAAAAAAAAAATTGGCCCGGGTTTGGGGCAAAACGACTAAAACCGTGGTGTGTATTAGTGTGTGTGTATATATATATATATATATATATATATATATATATATATATATATATGATGAACAATGATATAAAAATAAAACAATTGTCACAGATACACAGTACAAATAAGGGAGAGATTAAATGTTTCCATTAATCTTTAAAACAATTTTAACACAATAAACCAGTTAATATATACTTTCAACGATAAAATAAATTAAGCTCAATTCTATAGTGGTACCATAAAAGACAACTAGTAAATAAATTCATAAGATAAAAAGTACTATATATACGCCCCCTTTGCTAGAACGTGAAACGTATTAGATTAACCAACCATTAAACCTTCTTAACCAAATCGCCCCCTTTGCTTAGTTCAACTCCATTTGGGTAATCAACATCGACCATAAACCTCGACCAAAACCAATGCTTTTTCCACACGATCACCATCTCTTCAATCGGTATGTTCTTTGTTTCAGGCAAGAACACGTACACAAATATTGTCATGATCACAACCCAAAAGGCAAAGAATAGAAATAGCCCGAATTTCAAGTGGCAAAGCATAGTTAAGAAGACTTGAGCAATTATAAATGTAAAGATCATGTTAACCGAAACGTTAATACTCTGAGCGGCTGATCGGATCTCGAGTGGAAAGATTTCACTAGGCACGAGCCATCCTAGTGGGCCCCATGACCACGCAAATCCAGCTACATATATGCATATGAAGAGCACAACTACTATAGCATACCATTTGGGCAAATCGCCTGGTTCTCCGTTTACTCCAAATTTGATTCCAATGAAAATTGCAACCGCAATCTATTTCACATAACAAAACGTAAAGTTATGATATACGAAACAAAAAATATTAAGGATAGTCACGCTCGTAAGAGTATCAAGCATCGATTTTAGTACAAACCTGACAAATGAGCATTTGAGTGCCTCCTTCCAGGAAAAGAAATCTTCGTCCCCATTTATCAACACCGTAGATTGAAACACATGTTGCTAAAACATTTACAGAGCCGGTAATCACAGCAGACATAAGTGAAGCGTCACCGCCAAAACCAATAGTTTTGAACAAAACCGGAGCATAAAACATAATCACATTAATCCCGGTCAATTGTTGGAAAAATGGGATGAGTATAGCCATTGTTAGTTGTGGCCTATATTTCTTTTGCAACAAATTCCTCCATGGGTGTTCAATTTTTCTTGATTCTTCACTAGCATGAACCAAGTCATTAAACTCCTCATCGATCTCGTTAACACCTCGGATTCTACGTAGCTTTGTTCTTGCCTCTTCTTTTTGACCTCGTTCAATCATAGAGTTAGGGGTCTCGGGGAGGATAAGGGACCCCACCGTGATGATCAGGGCGGGGACCACAGCGCCCCCAAGACTTAGCCTCCAACCCAAATTGCCATCAAGCTTGTTGAAAAAGTAGTTCAATACATTAGCCACCAATATTCCAATTGTGATTGACAATTGAAATCCAATGTTGAGTGACCCTCGATACTTGTATGGTGCCATTTCAGAAAGGTATAGAGGCACAGACTGAAAATTATCAAAACAACAAAAATTATTGATGTATAAATAAATGAAACAATAATATCAAATAAATATAATTATAATTATAATTATAAACATAATAACAATAATACTAGTATTTAATATTTAATGAGATTTTTACGTTTATTTCGCTAAAAAAATATAAATAATAATAATAATAAGGTCTCAAACCTATTTCTTATATTAGCTAAAGCATTATATTATTATATATTAATATTAACTCGAATTATTCTATAAATTCATTATATATAACGATTATAGGATAAACTTTAAAAATATCGACTAATAAAATGTTTAATATATTTATGCACCTAAATGATAACTGTTAGTTCTACGGCAATCGTTAGAAAAATTAAGTACTACGTAATAAGTAAAGGTTAACTAATGGTGGTGGTAGAAGAATAATAAAGTAAGGTGGATGTCATAGTCGAAGTCAATTATGTCAAGAGGTTGCTATCACCATTTACATGTTAACATTTTTTGTGGCGGAATATTTGGGAACAAACAAAGTCACAACATGTGCAAAGAAACAAAAATAAATTTTTTTTTTTCATTGTCGAAATAATTAATTTAATTAAGCTATTTGACCTTTAATTTTTATAATGATCATGTCATAATTTTATATTAATTAATTTAATAAAAAAATATTAACAAAATTTTTTATAAAATGAAATACCAATCTCTCTCCTAAATCGTAAAATCTTTTATAGAATACTCAAATTTTAAAGCATAACTTTTATATAATAATTGTATTTTAATTTTCTAAATAAATTTAAAAGACATTTATTATTACAAACATCAAGATTATGTGAAAATATAAATATTAAAAAAAGTACTTTATAATAAATGTTATTATTTTAATTTAAAAAAACGTATCGTGATAAAATATGTTATGCTACAAATAAAACTAAAAAATTCAAGCTACCATAACTGTCTTCATAAAATATGATCATAATATATACAATACTTTGTTAAAAATATCGTTCATTTTCTAAAAAGTAAAAACTAAAGAAAAGTAATTTCGAATGATTAATTTAAATTTTAAATAGGAAATTAAATTAAAAGAGAAATTACCTGATTGGCAAATCCGATACCAAACCCAAGGAGGATCCGACCAACAATGAGCATCCAAACTTTCTGGGCAAAACCATTCATTAAAGCGCCGGCGCAAAACAAAACACCGCCAAACAACATAGAAAGTTTCCGGCCAAGTTTCCGTGTCACCGTGGATGCAACCAACGATGAAATCAAAGCCGCCAGATACAAAGATGACGTAAACATAGTCAACGTTTGACTATCAAATTTACAATACTGGTTTGTCGACGTATCAGCTGATTGTTTCCGGTATACGGATGGAAAAAACTTCTTCAAAAACGGGTCCATTGACGTCACTCCACCTATAAAAACAATTTATTTACTTTTAATTAAAAAAAACACTAAAAGAAACACTCGTGTTACAAAATTGCGATCCTATCCTAATATGACATATAACATGTCATTGATACATAATATAAATAAATAGGTTTAAAAGAAAATGGGAAAATTGTGTGATTATGTATGACGTATGAATTACCTGAAATTCCGATATCGTAACCGAAAATGAGACCACCCATGGCAGCAACAACACAAGTAAAGGTAACATAAAGAGTAAGGTTTCCGGGATAAGCTTTATCACCACCTCCGGGAGCACTTGGAATACCACCGCCGGCCATAATGCCAAAGTATGAATAAGAAAGAGAGAAAAGTATTGTACTCCTGAATCTCGAGAATATGGAGGGCTATTTATAGAGATTATATGAAAATATATGTATTTATAGAGAATACGGAGTAGTTTTCTTAGCTGGCAAAAGTCAATGTAATGAAACAAAGAAAGGTTAATAAATAGTAACAGTATATATGTATTATCGTTGAAGATTATATTGATACAGTATTATCCAATCCAATTTTAAGATTATTTAAAAAAAACAACTGGATAATATATTATATATAATATATAATTATAAATTATAAATTATAATATATTTATAATAATAATTTAATAATAGTACTTCATCTGTTACATAATAAATGTTTCTTTTACTTTTCAAGATCATACTTTTAAACTTTTATAACTTTTAATATTTTTTTTCGTGTTATATAATATTTGATGAATCTTATATAGATGAAAACATATTTTAAAATCGAATATATTCATGTAATTTTTATCAAATCGTATATAATATAAATAAAATTATTTGAAGTCAAAATTTTGAAACTAATACCTTGAAAAGTCAACATGATACTTATTATCGGATGGATGGAGTAATACTCCATTCGTCTCATATTAATAGTTCAGAGACAAAAAACACACAGTTTAAGAAAATATTATAAAAATATTGTACTATCTTTCTATCTATATACAATAAGAATTAATAGAACTTAAAATTCTTATTTTTTATTTATTTATAGAAGTTGACTATTAATATTATGGAACGGAGGGGGTATGATTATGATTTTCAATTTTTAATTGTAATTCATTTACAGAACCATCTTACATACAGAGGATTACGATCTAGTCGGGATAGTTTCGTCATCACCTTTTTTTTTTTTTTATCAAAATAACGATAACTCTATATTCAACTAAAAATCGAATAATACAAGCCACACGCCAAAGCAACAACCGAAACAAACCTACACCAAAAAACTTTCCAACAATAAAAAGAGTGAGAAATCAAGACCACAAGGCCCGATTCCAAACCATATAAATCACAATCGGCTAACGAAAACTATAACAAACGATAACTACATATTTCACATACAAACATAACACACTAATCATTCAACCAACACCAAGAACTCAAATACCTTTGACATTAAACTAAAGAATAAAGAAATTTATAATAGGTTATAACTTATTTGTATTTTCAAATGTGTATCTTCTATTTTCGACAAGCGTTGAAGAATAATTCATTATATAATCTTGCTATGATGTGCATAGCCTATCAGGCTAAATCTTGACTTGCATTTGAACTCTACCTATGAAAAACTCACAAGTTCTTCCAAAACCATAATATCCTTTCTATAAATACATGAGTCTTCTCAAATGAGAAAAAAAATATTCTCATTTACTCTCTCATCCTCTCATACATAATTCTAGAATTTTTGTCTTCTAAGAATTTTTTCCCTTTTTGAGCCATCAAGTATCAGCTATCCGACGATGGTGGTTCGAGATTTAATCACCCATGTTGAGCTCATCATCTCACACCGGGGTAATTCACGGTGCACCAGACCGGATTGTTAAATTCAAAAAAACCTTAAATCACCCTTTATTGTACTCAAGTATCTCCCCAAATTCTGCTTGATAAAATGTCGCCATCCGTGGGAACAAGATAACAACTCATGTTTTCCTACCGCAAATTCAGTTCCGTTCTACATTAACAGCTCTTAATGATACGCATAATGATCCGTCTCAAAACAAACAAGCATCCCGACAAGGATCTTACCCGGCACCGTCCGTCCCGGAAGACGGGCCCTCTCCCAACATTCATCCGGCATCATCTTAGCAACTTTACCACGCCGAACGAATGGCTAGGCTGAGAGCCCGGATGACATACACTTAACCGGCATCATGTAGCCAGTGATGATGATTTTAACCGTGAAGAAACACTTGGAATAAATAGAAAGCAAAACCTTCCCGGCTAGACTGAGAGCACCGTGATACCTTAGCCGGAACCAACATGACACCGGTACTGTCACCACTTCCCGGTTCGGTATTCCAACCCGACATAAAGACACCTTCCCGGGTCAAACACGCCGTCCCGGAGAAATCGCACTGTCCCGGAACAGACACTTCATCCCGGAACAATCATGCAAGCAAGTTGCATGCCACGTCAGCCCACGAATCTAGGAAAGTTTATTAGGATCTGCTCGATTATTCCCATGAAAGGGACAGGTGCCACGTCACCCCTCGGGATTGGCAAAGTTTGTTCGACTCACTCTTTTTTTCAAAATCAAGCACTCAAACCCGAAATCTATTCATAATAGTCGATTTTGGTTTGATCAAATGGCGCCACCTAAAGGTACGAACAACACAGTGAAACCATGTAGCGAAACGTCAAGTAAGAAAGGTACGAGCGATGACGTTCAACCACCTTTGAACAAAGGAAGCTCACTAACAGTAGAGCCACCTCAACCTCAAAAGTAATCAATCGCTCACATCCACTCCGGTGAAGCGTCGGGAAACGAGATGAATGTCTCCGACGATGACGAGGACACACACGAGGGATCACCACACGGTGGGGAGAGGTTGAAGCTCGGCACCCTTGGTCTCAAAACCGGCGGTTTGAGCAGAATCGGATCGTCTCACAATGACACCGACATGATCAACAAAATGATCTCAGCCGACGTCGAAAAACAAGTAATCGACAAGCTAAAGGCCATGCTGAACGACAATGTTCTAGCAGAGAGGCAGCAATCACAAACTCTGGATGTTCTGAAAACCAACCCACCGTTAAACATCGGGGCGGGGAGCGAGGGTGTCGCTAAGGCCGCCGCAAATGCATGGTGTTAGTACGATTTTCCGTATAGCGGCTGTAAGGTACTAGTACAGAAAACTAGCTGTTCAGTGTGTGGCGTATACTGTTGATTGTTATTTCCCCTCGAGAAATAATCTCTGCAGACCCGGAACACAGATGTAAGATCTGTGGGGTGGCCTCAATCAATCTGTGGATCAATCTGTAATGATCCGTCTAGCACACTGCTGCTAAGCGGCTAATGTTGTTTTAGAGTGAGAAAGAACTGTGTGAGAGAGAAAGTGTACTTCTCTCTGACTGAAGTTCAGATCCGAAATGATGTCAAATGTGGTGACCCAGGGGGTCTATTTATAGGCGTAGAATGTCCAAAATTCACGGGATACACGTGTCAACCACTGAATGGTTCTGTTATGTGAAGTATCCGAAATGTCGGTGGCGTGTGCTGACGTGGCTGCGTGCTGTTCACGCGCTGAGTTAAAGGGCTTATGCATAGAAGCTGCCTGCAGGGCTTACGCTTGACGCTGGGCGGCCTGCTTAACGCTGGACGGCAAATACTGAACACCGCTAGATTTTGTTATTTTCTGTGCTCTTTGTTCGATTTTTCTGTATAAAATAATGTTTTTATGCGTGTATCTCCTAGGATACACCACTAAGTCCCCCCAGTTTAATGTCTTTATTTTTGTAAAAAATAAAGTCATTAAATTAAAAAATAAGAAATGCCTTTTTCCTCGAAGACACAAAAGTGCTGCAGCTGTCTGATTTCTGCTCTGACGTCACATATCTAATTATGAATTTGCCCCCAAAATCTTTTTGATATATTTTCAAAATTCAAATTGTTCTGTTCGATTAATATGATCCATACACGCGTCGTAATCTCATCCCCTCTTTCATTCATTAATCTACTTATACATAAACCGTTCCTTTTTTTTCTTTTTATTCTTTCGAAAACCGATCATCTGTGCTGAAGACAACTGCAAATATTTGTTTTAGCAAAGCTGTGAATTTCAAGGTTAGTGTAATTATTCGTCACTTGTCTACCTCTTTTCCCTGTTTTACTTTTCACACTACCATGGCCGAATCCTGCAGCACTTCATCTCAAAGAGATAATCGAGATGCGAGCACTATTCCATCCAGTATCACTGAAGCTGAAATCGACAAGCTATGTATAGATCATAGAAACCTTAGATTATTGAACCCCATGGTTCCCTCTCCTGATGCGAGGGCAAATAATCCCCCTAAGAAAATGATTACACTGTATAAGCTTCAGCTTACAATTGGAAATCTTCGTATTCCCCCACGATTTTCCTGCAGACACTGTTATCTCACTATGGGATTGGCCTTAGTCAGATTCACCCACTAGGTTTACAAAAAATTGTGCTTTTTGAACTATACTGCAATGCTGTTAGCAAGACTCCAAGTATAAATATTTTTCACGAGTTGTTTAGGACTCGATTGGTTGGTAAATGCTGGTATACTTTTTATTGTAAAGCTAATAAAGCCTTTACTGGAACAAAAGAAACTTCTCTGAAAGGATGGAAAGAACCCTTTTTCTTTGTTAATGAAAGAGTTATTCAGGATAATTGGGCAAACATTCGAAAATGGAGGAAAACCAAAACAGGGGTAAGTAAGTCAATTGTTTTGTCTGATGATGAAAGAATTACTGTTGAAAAATGGAAATCACTGGAACTACCACAGCGTTCATATGCTGATAATGAAGCCATCTTAGCACGTTGTGGAATGAGTGATAATTGGCGAGATGGATTTGTGCCAGTGTTGCATTGGAAAGGTTGTGGTAGGCAAATTATATGTGTTTTACTTACATTATGTTACTGTAAAATGTATTCGTATGTTCCTTGCATTCAATGCGTTTATTATGCTTTGCAGAAAACGAAATGCAGGTTTTTAAAATATTCAAGAAGGCCAATCTGGATGCTCTTACTGTTTCTGAACGGCCAAAAACTGCTGCTGAACTTGAGGCTGACAAGGCTAGAGATACTGCATTTGAAGAACAATTGAATAGCCCTGAACGGCCTACGGAAGGCGATAATGATGATACTGTGCAACCTTCCTCATCGGATGTGGAAATTATTGAGTCTGATCCAAAACCGCCTATCACTAAGAAAACTGGAAAACGCACAAAGCGTTTGTGGAATCGTGCATCTAGCAAAGCTTCTCAACAAACAAAGAAAAGAAGTATGTCTTCATCATTTTCTTCTGTACTATACAATGTTTGTTAATGTTTATCTGTAAGATTGATTATCTATGATGCAGAACCGAATTTATCAAAAGATGGTGATAAGGCCACTGCTAGTGGTGATAAGAGTGATAAAGTTTTTGATGCTGAGAATGATGAAGAAGAGAATGAAGAAGCAGATGAAGATAATACTGTTAAAACTCCTCCTTATACTAATCCATTAAATTCATCAAGGGTTGATACAACACAGTCTTCTTCCGCATCGCAGCCGCCTTCCGTTGTTCCCCTGGCCGGCTTAAGAGGGTTTTTAGAAAATCCTGTCAATAAATTTGACATCTTTACCAATTTTCTGAAGGTGCCTATTATCAGCTAATTCGTGGAAATCTATCTGTATTGTTCATTTTTACTGTAATTTATTGATCGTATGGTTATGTTGCAGGGAAATACAATTGCTGATCTTTCTTCTTCTCTATCTGCAATGACCCTTAAACAAAGTTGCCAATCAACAGCTGCATCACTACTGCTTCTGAATCACCATGTCCTTCATGGTCTGAAAATGCAAGAGGCCCAAGCAACTCTTGTGGATAATGCTATCCATACTGCCAGCAAGCTGAAAAGGATGGAGATTAACTTAAAAGATGCTGATCTTAAGTGGAAAACGGTAGTTGTCATGGCAAAAAAGAAGGAGGAGGCATTGCAGCTAATTGAGAAAAAATGTGTTGCAGAGAGGACTGAGAAAGAGAAGGTTATAGAAGAATTGAAAATAATGGTTGAACGAGAAAAAGGTCATGCTGATGAAAAAGCCATTACTGCTGCTGCTTCAGAGAAAAAATTTGTGGAATTGAAGAATGGGATTCCTGCACTAATGCAGAGGGTGTTGAGTTCTCCCCTTGTTGGGCAAACTTTTCATAGATATCTTGAGGCATCCACAGAAAGTGATCTTTCAGATGCTACTTTGGAAATTTTGGATGCTCTTCCCGTGAAGCCTGACCCCCTACCAGCTGCTATTGCAAAATTTATCAAACCGGGTGCTGATGCTAGACTGAAAGTGGCCATGGATGAAGTTACTTCGTTGAAGATTAACTCTGTAGAAGAGGTGTGTGCTAGGGAAGATGTGTCAGTTAAGGACATTTTAGATGTGCCTATTTAAGGAAATATTTTCTCTGTAATAACAATATAACTTAATAATTTGTTTGTGTATACTGTCATTATGCTTAATGTTTGTCATAACACGACCTTAACCATAAGGACGATTACAATAACATATGATTTCATCGCGAGGTATTGACCTCTATATGCGACATTTTTCAAAAACTGCATTTGTTTTTACAATACAAACCATAGCTTTTATTACAAATACAAGGTTTAAACAACTTAATAATGATTATCGTTTAGCGATAATCTTAGACTTACAAACTTTACATGTGATAATAACAATACGACTTCTAACATATTTTACATTACAAATCTTCCGATATGCAGTTTTATTTTTGACACAAATATGCATACTCAAGATCTTGCTTAAATTCAACATGTTGCAGCGGAAGCTTTTAGTTATCACCTGAGAATAAACATGCTTAAAACGTCAACATAAAGTTGGTGAGATATAGGTTTAATGCTGGCAGCGTTATAAATATAGACCACAAGATTTCATATATAAACGTTTTAATAAAAATATTCTAAGTTGTTGAGCACTTGATAACCATACTTAACATTTAATCAACGTCGCATATTCCCTTTATTATGAAATCTTACTACACCGTACCAAGTGTAGTCACCGAAACGAAGTACTGTTGATGTTATGTGAGGTGTATATGAAATAGCTTATATTTTACTAGGAAATACTATTAAATACGATACAATTTTACACAAGATATTTATTTATTTATAGAATGGATATACTTAAACCTTGCTACAACACTTATAGGCAGTGTATCTAATCGTACAGTAGTGTAGTTTTTAGTAAGTCCGGTTCGTTCCACAGGGAATCTTTTAATCAAAGCTTAACGCTATATTAGTTTTATTTTATAAAAATACAAATATACATATAAGTAATATTATTATTATAAAGGGGGGTTTTTTTACCGTTTAATGACCGGTTTGTCGATTTTAAAACTTAAGTTGCAGTTAAAACCAAATGTAAAATAATAAAAATAAATACAAGTTAATTTAAAGCGTAAAATAAATAACGATAATGAAATTGCGATAAATAAAAGTGCGATAAAATAAAATTGCGATAATTAAAAAGTATGATAATTAAAAGTGTAATTAAATACAATAACAATAAATAAAAGTGAGATAATTAGAAGTGCAATTAAATATAAAATAAAGGAAATTAAATATGAAATAAAAGAATTATGCTTATTTAAACTTCCGTAATCATGATGTTTGACGTGTTGATTTTAGTTTTATGCCCATGGGTTAATTGTCCTTTGTCCTGGATTATTTAATATGTCCGTCTGGTTTTTGTCCATAACAGTCCATCAGTCATAAATATAAAGTGCGAGTATCCTCGTCAAATTATCCTTATACCCGAAGTTAAATATTCCAACTAATTGGGGACTTAAACTGTAACAAGATTTTAATACTTTGTTTAATAATTACACCAGGTTATCGACTGCGTATAACCCAAGGTTTTAATACTTTGTTAACAATTATGCCAAGTGTCCTTGTACATAATTTCACCCCTGTTTTAATAATTCTAGTGGCTATTAATCCATACCCGTGTCCGGTTAAATGAACGATTATTCGTACATATAAATATCCCGCCCATCGTGTCCGATTGAGTGTATATGGTTATTTATAGGGACGTCCAATTGTAAATCTTTATATTAAAATTAACAAACTATCATTTAGTTAAACAAATATAAAGCCCATTAATAGCCCATAGTCTAATTTCCACAAGTGTCGTTTTTTTGTCCAAACCCCAATTATGGTACAAAGCCCAATTACCCAATTTTAGTAATTAGCCCAACATCATGATTACTTCGTTTTAAATAAGCATAATAATAACTTAGCTATGAGACATTAAATTAAAAAGGTTGAACATAACTTACAATGATTAAAAATAGCGTAGCGTTATACGGACAGAATTTCGACTTACACCCTTACAACATTCGCTAACATACCCTTATTATTAGGATTTAAAATTAAAATTAAAATTAAAATATAAATATATATATATTACGTATATATTGAGAGAGAGATAGATTGATTTATGATATTAAAAATGATCAGAATTCATTGGGTTTTATAGGGATTTGAATCCAGGGAATCTCCACGACTCGCGGCCCTTTCCTTCTTCAAACTCCGCGAGTCGCGGAGTTTTTTTTACAGCTCACCAAGCCTTGGCTCCTAGCTTGTCGACGGATTATATAAATAAATATAATATATAAATAATTTTAGTAATTATTTAAATATTATATTATATTTATGTGCATAGTTGACTTGTAATCTTTTGTCCGTTGCGTCGAGCGTTGAGAGTTGACTCTGGTCCCGGTTCCGGATTTTCGAACGTCCTTGCGTACAATTTAATATCTTATACTTTGCGTTTTGAATCTTGTACTCTTGTAATTTTGAGACATTTCTTATCAATAATTGGAACCTCTTTGATTGTATTTTGTACTTTTGAGCTTTTTGGTCGTTTGCGTCTTCAATTCGTCGAATCTGTCTTTTGTCTTCACCTTTTATTATTTAAACGAATATCACTTGTAAATAGGACAATTGCAACTAAAAGCTTGTCTTTCTTGAGGAATAATGCTATAAAATATATGTTCGTTTTTAGCATTATCAACTGTGCAACCGTTGAATACTGGTCGTCCAGTCCGGTTGGGGTTGTCAGGCCCGATAGATCTATCAACAGGATTCGCGTTTACAATACCTCATGTAAATAGTAGTTACCAAGTTACAGGGAAGTATGCCAGTGGTACAACTCAACGTAGAATATATATTTTTAATCACTTGTGTCCATAACGTAAATCATAAAATGCATGTATTCTCATCCCGAAATATTTAGAGTTTAAAAGTGGGACTATATACTCACTTTTGCCTTGAAGGTATTTATCACGACTTGGTCTCCGATAGATATCACGAACCTAACCATATATATAATATATAAACATATTTTCTTTTTAGGTAATCGTTACATACATATATATATATATATATATATATATATATATATATATATATATATATATATATATATATATATATATATATATATACTTTTAATACTTTTAATATTTTCTTAGTCCGTAGTTAGCAGTCCGATGTTAGTGGTCCACAATTAGTTGCTTAAATAAAATAAATAAAGACCCCATCGTATTCGTATTGATCAGAATTAATCTCGACCCATGGTACCATGTTGTCAAGTGACGTGTTGCGTACATAAAGTACCGTGTTGTCAAATGACGTGTTGCGTACAATCATGAGGTCTTATGATTAATCTTCTCGTGTTGTTTACGGGTGGTCCTGAAATATATAAAATCAAATCATAAGTAAATATATATGAAATATCATATTAATTAGAAAATATATGATTAATTTAATTTTTCTCCAAATATTTTCGTAGCTAAACTAGCTTCGGATACCCGATCTTGTTTTAGTCGTAGTTTCCTCATTACAACTCCGTTTTTGTTGGTTTAACTTGCCACTTCCTTGGATCGAATCAAATTTTAAGAATATGAACTGAAAATACCTTAGGTTGTATTCGAAATCACAGGTTATAGGTCAAACTTTGGTGAAACTTATGAAAGTGATCATTTTCCATCATAAAAACAACATTTAATGATCATTTTTCTAAAAATACTTACACTTTGAGTTAAACCATGAAATTTTTATGTGTTAACATATTCATAAGAAATATCATTTTTCCAGAACATAAACTTCCAATTCAAAGTTAAAGATAGTTTTTAATTACCCAACCCAAAACAGTCCCCGATTGCACTCCGACGACGTAGATTCAGTTTTTAAGATGTTCTTTGTAAAACCAAGTTATATCTTGTTAAGTTAGCATATCATTATGATATATTACAGGTCTTGAAGTGTTTTAAAAGTTAAGTTAGAAGGATCTATTTAGTTTGAAAACAAGTTTGAAATCATTCAAACTATGTTCTTGTTGTTAAAATTTTACAACACAAAATAAGATAGCTATATAAATATGAATCGAATAAGGTTATGAAAAAGGTTACTACCTCAAGTTACTTAGACAAAGTTACTGTAAGAGATGAGAAAAATCCTAGAATCAAAAGAGTGGTGGAGTTGGATTGAAAGGTTGGAAGTAAACTTGTTTACTTGAAAGGATTTTTGAAGTGTTCTTGAATGGATTTTCTTATGATGATTAAGGGTTGTTTTTGAAGCTAGATCTTCATGGTTATGTGCTGAGATTGTGAAGAACACTTAAGGTTCCTAAGAGTGTATTTTTGGTTAGAGAAAATGTGTAGTA
The DNA here is from genome assembly GCF_046630445.1 of Rutidosis leptorrhynchoides. NCBI lineage: Eukaryota > Viridiplantae > Streptophyta > Magnoliopsida > Asterales > Asteraceae > Rutidosis > Rutidosis leptorrhynchoides. The sequence continues at coordinate 338,756,536 of NC_092333.1, forward strand.
AAAATGAAATTGGAATGGAGTATAAATGGTGGTGAAAAGATGTATAAATTTGTAATATTGTGCAAAAGTCTTGTAATATGCCAAATTGATTAATCATGCATGCTAAGATCCAAAATTGGCTAACTCATGGCTGCTAATAAAATGATTGTGATGTGTATATACTAATAGTAAATACGTATAGAAGCTGGGTATGATACGGGTACATATACCCTAGATATACGTATAAAAATCTTGAGAAAACGGAACGAGGATTCAAATATAGCTATCTTTTGTAAATATACTTATATTGTTTTATGTATATAAATCCTTCAAAAGTGATTAAATACATATTTATACGATACTTGTATAAGTATTATAGGTTAAAGGTATATATGTCAAATAACGTTACGTATAGTTATCATTTTGAAAACTTAAGTTAGTAGTCTCAAAATATACTTATAACTCATTGTTATTAGTACACAATGAGGTGTTAAACCATTCTTAGATCATGTTAAATATATAAAAATACATATATATACACAAACGTATAATTATCGTATGTTATATAGTTCGTGATATCATCGGTCAAATTGGACGGTCAAACGTTGTGTAAAACTCTTTTCAAAAACATAAGTCTCAACAATTTAGATTACTTATCATGTTGGTAAGGTTTAATTTATGTAAATATTAATCTCATAGGTATAAAATGATCGGAAAAATCCGGGTCGTTACAATGTTAGCATATTTTGCTATTCTTATTATTATTTTGCTGCTATGTGCATTTGAATTTCATATAGCATGTCATATGAAATGATGTTTGTCTTAAACTGATTTTTGATTATGCAATGAACTGTAATTCGTCGTCCGTTGTTCGTAATACCCCATCACAGTATTCTCCTTTATGAATCTAAAGTATACTGCTAAATAAATGTCATTGTGTTATTCAGTTTAAAAATTGTATATCTGGCCTGTAGCTGATCAAAACATGTAAAATGTTTATGATTACTGCGTAAACAACTTATCCATTCTCCGTTCTGCATTAGCTGAATTATGTTATGAAGAAATATCGAGAAGTCTTTTGATAACTTCTGGAATAGGATGTGAATGAATCATAATGATGGTATTCTGTCTATATGTTATAAAAATTGATAAATGTGTTAGAGATAATTCTGTTTATGGAACTAGCAATGTTCCGTCTAGCGTGTTGCGCTTAGGTTTTGTGCGGCTTTATAAAATATACTTGTATTTAATGTTTTCTGTTTACAAGTTATAAATGGATTTATGCCGTTGTGATAAACCATTCTGTATGTCATGACATTATGAGATCTTTAGTTTTGCCTCGGTGCCCTCTAGCGAAGTAAATACTTTACGCTAGCCGATCCCTTGTGTCTATAATGTTGACACAAGAGCTTCTACCATCGGGGGCATAAAAATGCCTTGCCTTATGTGGGTAGGAATGAATGCCATGCTTTACATTCGAACGCGTAATGCTGTGCGTAAGAAAAATTTAAAATTTTATTGATAATACTGTCACACATACAACATTTTTGTGTAATATCTTCGCATGGGGTGATCAAGTCCTAATTAGAAAATTACAAAAAGTGTATTGTGTTGTTGCCTGAACTGATGAAAATTAAAAATGTGATAAAAACTGTTCTGCGAGATTCATGATGTTATACTGTCGTCCGTGTACCGTATTGCGTCCTGCTTTCAATGTTGCCACTTTTTAGGTGGTTTGAAGTGAAATGTCCCGTTCATATTGATTATAAACGTTCCATATTAATTGATTTCGTTGCGAGGTTTTGACCTCTATATGAGACGTTTTTCAAAGACTGCATTCATTTTTAAAACAAACCATAACCTTTATTTCATAAATAAAGGTTTAAAAAGCTTTACGTAGATTATCAAATAATGATAATCTAAAATATCCTGTTTACACACGACCATTACATAATGGTTTACAATACAAATATGTTACATCGAAATCAGTTTCTTGAATGCAGTTTTTACACAATATCATACAAATATGGACTCCAAATCTTGTCCTTATTTTAGTATGCAACATCGGAAGCTCTTAGTATTCACCTGAGAATAAACATGCTTTAAACGTCAACAAAAATGTTGGTGAGTTATAGGTTTAACCTATATATATCAAATCGTAACAATAGACCACAAGATTTCATATTTCAATACACATCCCATACATAGAGATAAAAATCATTCATATGGTGAACACCTGGTAACCGACATTAACAAGATGCATATATAAGAATATCCCCATCATTCCGGGACACCCTTCGGATATGATATAAATTTCGAAGTACTAAAGCATCCTATACTTTGGATGGGGTTTGTTAGGCCCAATAGATCTATCTTTAGGATTCGCGTCAATTAGGGTGTCTGCTCCCTAATTCTTAGATTACCAGACTTAATAAAAAGGGGCATATTTGATTTCGATAATTCAACCATAGAATGTAGTTTCACTTACTTGTGTCTATTTTGTAAATCATTTATAAAACCTGCATGTATTCTCATCCCAAAAATATTAGATTTTAAAAGTGGGACTATAACTCACTTTCATAGATTTTTACTTCGTCGGGAAGTAAGACTTGGCCACTGGTCGATTCACGAACCTATAACAAATATGTACATATATATCAAAGTATATTCAAAATATATTTACAACACTTTTAATACATTTTGATGTTTTAAGTTTATTAAGTCAGCTGTCCTCGTTAGTAACCTACAACTAGTTGTCCACAGTTAGATGTACAGAAATAAATCGATAAATATTATCTTGAATCAATCCACGACCCAGTGTATACGTATCTCAGTATTAATCACAACTAAAACTATATATATATTTTGGAATCAACCTCAACCCTGTATAGCTAACTCCAACATTCACATATAGAGTGTCTATGGTTGTTCCGCAATATATATATAGATGGGTCGACATGATAGGTCGAAACATTGTATACGTGTCTATGGTATCTCAAGATTACATAATATACAATATAAGTTGATTAGGTTATGGTTGGAATAGATTTATTACTAACTTTCACGTAGGTAAAATGAGTAGTTTTTATCAATCTTGTTTTACTCGCCATTTCTTCATTTCTAATCCGTTTTGAGTGATTCCAGTGGCCATGGTTTCGTATTGAACTTAAATTTATGAATCTAAATAGAAAAAGTATAAGTTTATAGTCAGAAATACAAGTTACAAGTCATTTTTGAAAGAGGTAGTCATTTCCGTCGAAAGAACGACATCTTGATGACTATTTTGAAAAACACACTTTCACTTTGAGTTTAACCATGATTTTTGGATATAGTTTCATGTTCATAAGAAAAATCATTTTTCCAGAAGTATAGCTTTTAAATCAAAGTTCTTCTTAGCTTTTAATTATCCCAACCAAAACAGCCCCCGGTTTTACTACGACGGTGTATATCCAGTTTTATGGTGTTTATCGTGTTTCTGGGTTTTAAATCATTAAGTTAGCATATCATATAGATATAGAACATGTGTTTAGTTGATTTTAAAAGTCTAGTTAGAAGGATTAACTTTATTTGCAAACAAGTTTAGAATTAACTAAACTATGTTCTAGTGATTACAAGTTTATAACGTTGAATATGACAGCTTTTTATGTATGAATCGAATGATGTTATGAACATCATTACTACCTCAAGTTCCTTGGATAAACCTACTGGAAATGAGAAAAATGGATCTAGCTTCAAAGGATCCTTGGATGGCTTGAAAGTTCTTGAAGCAGAATCATGACACGAAAACAATTTCAAGTAAGATTTCCACTCGAAATAAGATTGTTATAGTTATATAAATTGAATTAAAGTTTGAATATGATTATTACCTTGTATTAGAAAGATAACCTACTATAAGTAACAAAGGTTTCTTGATATTGGATGATTACTTGGAATGGATTTAGAAAACTTGGAAGTAAACTTGCAATCTTGGAAGTATTCTTGATTTTATGAAACTAGAACTTTTGGAATTTATGAAGAACACTTAAAACTTGAAGATAGAACTTGAGAGAGATCAATTAGATGAATAAAATTGAAGAATTAAAGTGTTTGTAGGTATTTTTGGTCGTTGGTGTATGGATTAGATATAAAGGATATGTAATTTTGTTTTCATGTAAATAAGTCATGAATGATTACTCATATTTTGTAATTTTATAAGATATTTCATGCTAGTTACCAAATGATGGTTCCCACATGTGTTAGGTGACTCACATGGGCTGCTAAAAGTTGATCATTGGAGTGTATATACCAATAGTACATACATCTAAAAGCTGCGTATTGTACGAGTACGAATACGGGTGCATACGAGTAGAATTGTTGATGAAACTGAACGAGGATGTAATTGTAAGCATTTTTGTTAAGTAGAAGTACTTTGATATGTGTCTTGAAGTCTTTCAAAAGTGTATGAATACATATTAAAACACTACATTTATATACATTTTAACTGAGTCGTTAAGTCATCGTTAGTCGTTACATGTAAGTGTTGTTTTGAAACCTTTAGGTTAACGATCTTGTTAAATGTTGTTAACCCAATGTTTATAATATCAAATGAGATTTTAAATTATTATATTATCATGATATTATGATGTACGAATATCTCTTAATATGATATATATACATTAAATGTCGTTACAACGATAATCGTTACATATATGTCTCGTTTCAAAATCATTAAGTTAGTAGTCATGTTTTTACATATGTAGTTCATTATTAATATACTTAATGATATGTTTACTTATCATAATATCATGTTAACTATATATATAACCATATATATGTCATCATATAGTTTTTACAAGTTTTAACGTTCGTGAATCACCGGTCAACTTGGGTGGTCAATTGTCTATATGAAACCTATTTCAATTAATCAAGTCTTAACAATTTTGATTGCTTAATATGTTGGAAACACTTAATCATGTAAATAACAATTTCATTTAATATATATATAAACTTGGAAAAGTTCGGGTCACTACAGTACCTACCAGTTAAATAAATTTTGTCCCGAAATTTTAAGCAGTTGGAGGTGTTGACGTATCTTCTGGAAATAAATGCGGGTATTTCTTCTTCATCTGATCTTCTCGTTCCCAGGTGAACTCGGGTCCTCTACGAGCATTCCATCGAACCTTAACAATCGGTATCTTGTTTTGTTTAAGTCTCTTAACCTCATGATCCATTATTTCGACGGGTTCTTCAATAAATTGAAGTTTTTCGTTGATTTGGATTTCATCTAACGGAATAGTGAGATCTTCTTTAGCAAAATATTTCTTCAAATTCGAGACGTGGAAAGTGTTATGTACAGCCACGAGTTGTTGAGGTAACTCAAGTCGGTAAGCTACTGGTCCGACACGATCAATAATCTTGAATGGTCCGATATACCTTGGATTTAATTTCCCTCGTTTACCAAATCGAACAACACCTTTCCAAGGTGCAACTTTAAGCATGACCATCTCTCCAATTTCAAATTCTATATCTTTTCTTTTAATGTCAGCGTAGCTCTTTTGTCGACTTTGGGCGGTTTTCAACCGTTGTTGAATTTGGATGATCTTCTCGGTAGTTTCTTGTATTATCTCCGGACCCGTAATCTGTCTATCCCCCACTTCACTCCAACAAATCGGAGACCTGCACTTTCTACCATAAAGTGCTTCAAACGGCGCCATCTCAATGCTTGAATGGTAGCTGTTGTTGTAGGAAAATTCTGCTAACGGTTGATGTCGATCCCAACTGTTTCCGAAATCAATAACACATGCTCGTAGCATGTCTTCAAGCGTTTGTATCATCCTTTCGCTCTGCCCATCAGTTTGTGGATGATAGGCAGTACTCATGTCTAGACGAGTTCCTAATGCTTGCTGTAATGTCTGCCAGAATCTTGAAATAAATCTGCCATCCCTATCAGAGATAATAGAGATTGGTATTCCATGTCTGGAGATGACTTCCTTCAAATACAGTCGTGCTAACTTCTCCATCTTGTCATCTTCTCTTATTGGCAGGAAGTGTGCTGATTTGGTGAGACGATCAACTATTACCCAAATAGTATCAAAACCACTTGCAGTCCTTGGCAATTTAGTGATGAAATCCATGGTAATGTTTTCCCATTTCCATTCCGGGATTTCGGGTTGTTGAAGTAGACCTGATTGTTTCTGATGCTCAGCTTTGACCTTAGAACACGTCAAACATTCTCCTACGTATTTAGCAACATCGACTTTCATACCCGGCCACCAAAAATGTTTCTTGAGATCCTTGTACATCTTCCCCGTTCCAAGATGTATTGAGTATCTGGTTTTATGAGCTTCTCTAAGTACCATTTCTCTCATATCTCCAAATTTTGGTACCCAAATCCTTTCAGCCCTATACCGGGTTCCGTCTTCCCGAATATTAAGATGGTTCTCCGATCCTTTGGGTATTTCATCCTTTAAATTTCCCTCTTTAAAAACTCCTTGTTGCACCTCATTTATTTAAGTAGTAAGGTTATTGTGAATCATTATATTCATAGATTTTACTCGAATGGGTTCTCTGTCCTTCCTGCTCAAGGCGTCGGCTACCACATTTGCCTTCCCCGGGTGGTAACAAATCTCAAAGTCGTAATCATTCAACAATTCAATCCACCTACGCTGCCTCATATTCAGTTGTTTCTGATTAAATATGTGTTGAAGACTTTTGTGGTCGGTATATATATAATACTTTTGACCCCATATAAGTAGTGCCTCCAAGTCTTTAATGCAAAAACAACCGCGCCTAATTCCAAATCATGCGTCGTAAAATTTTGTTCGTGAATCTTCAATTGTCTAGACGCATAAGCAATCACCTTCGTTCGTTGCATTAATACACAACCGAGACCTTGCTTTGATGCATCACAATAAATCACAAAATCACCATTCCCTTCAGGCAATAACAATATAGGTGCCGTAGTTGGCTTTTTCTTCAATAACTGAAATGCTTTCTCTTGTTCATCCTTCCATTCAAATTCTTCCCTTTATGCGTTAATGCAGTCAAGGGTTTTGCTATTCTGGAAAAGTCTTGGATGAACCTTCTGTAGTAACCAGCTAGTCCTAAAAACTGGCGTATGTGTTTTGGAGTTTTCGGGGTTTCCCACTTTTCAACAGTTTCTATCTTTGCCGGATCCACCTTAATACCTTCTTTGTTCACTATGTGACCGAGGAATTGAACTTCTTTCAACCAAAATGCACACTTTGAAAAATTAGCGTACAATTCTTCCTTCCTCAATACTTCTAACACCTTTCTCAAATGTTCACCGTGTTCTTGGTCATTCTTTGAGTAAATAAGTATGTCATCAATGAAAACAATGACAAACTTGTCAAGGTATGGTCCACACACTCGGTTCATAAGGTCCATGAACACAGCTGGTGCATTAGTTAAACCAAACGGCATGACCATAAACTCGTAATGACCGTAACGTGTTCTGAAAACAGTCTTTGGAATATCATCTTCTTTCACCTGCATTTGATGATACCCGGAACGTAAGTCAATCTTTGAATAAACAGACGAGCCTTGTAGTTGATCAAATAAGTCGTCAATTCTCGGTAGTGGGTAGCGGTTCTTGATGGTAAGTTTGTTCAACTCTCGGTAGTCGATACACAACCTGAATGTACCATCTTTCTTCTTGACAAACAAAACAGGAGCTCCCCACGGTGATGTGCTTGGTCGAATGAAACCACGCTCTAAAAGTTCTTGTAATTGGCTTTGCAGTTCTTTCATCTCGCTGGGTGCGAGTCTGTAAGGAGCACGAGCTATTGGTGCAGCTCCTGATACAAGATCTATTTAAAATTCAATGGATCGATGTGGGGGTAATCCCGGTAATTCTTTCGGAAATACATCGGGAAATTATTTTGCGAAGGGAACATCATTGATGCTCTTTTCTCCAGTTTGTACTTTCTCGACGTGTGTTAGAAAAGCATAGCAACCTTTCTTATTAGTTTTTGTGCCTTCAAATTACTAATAAGATGTAGCTTCGTGTTGCCCTTTTCTCCGTACACCATTAAGGGTTTTCCTTTTTCTCGTATAATGCGAATTGCATTTTTGTAACAAACGATCTCTGCTTTCACTTCTTTCAACCAGTCCATACCGATTATCACATCAAAACTCCCTAACTCAACTAGTATCAAGTCAATCTTAAATGTTTCGCTAACCAGTTTAATTTCTCGATTCCGACATATATTATCTGCTGAAATTAATTTACCATTTACTAATTCGAGTAAAAATTTACTATCCAAAGGCGTCAATGGACAACTTAATTTAGCACAAAAATCTCTACTCATATAGCTTCTATCCGCACCCGAATCAAATAAAACGTAAGCAGATTTATTGTCAATAAGAAACGTACTCGTAACAAGCACCGGGTCTTCCTGTGCCTCTGCCGCATTAATATTGAAAACTCTTCCGCGGCCTTGTCCATTCGTGTTCTCCTGGTTCGGGTAATTTCTAATAATGTGGCCCGGTTTTCCACATTTATAACAAACTACATTAGCATAACTTGCTCCGACACTACTTGCTCCGCCATTACTCGTTCCGACACCATTTGTTCCTTTCGTTCTGTTAACCCCTGGTCCGTAGACCTCACACTTCACCGCGCTATGACCATTTCTTTTACACTTGTTGCAAAATTTGGTGCAGAACCCCGAGTGATACTTTTCACACCTTTGGCATAGCTGCTTCTGATTGTTGTTGTTGTTGCGGTTATTATTGTTGTTAAGATGATTGTTGTAGTTGCTGTTATTGTTGTTGTTATTGTTATTGTTGTTGTTGTTGGGCCGTTTGTTGTAGTTGCGATTGATGTTGCGATTGTTAGGATAGTTGTTGCGATTATTGTTGTAATTGCTGTTGTTGTTGTATTGGTGATTCTTATTACCGTTTTCCTCCCACTTTCTTTTGACTTGCTTCACATTGGCCTCTTCAGCAGTCTGTTCTTTAATTCTTTCTTCAATCTGGTTCACTAGTTTGTGAGCCATTCTACATGCCTGTTGAATGGAGGTGGGCTCGTGTGAACTTATATCTTCTTGGATTCTTTCCGGTAATCCTTTCACAAATGCGTCGATCTTCTCTTCCTCATCTTCGAACGCTCCCGGACACAATAGGCATAATTCTGTTAATCGTCTTTTGTACGTGGTAATATCAAATCCTTGGGTTCGTAACCCTCTAAGTTCTATCTTGAGCTTATTGACCTCGGTTCTGGGACGGTAATTCTCGTTCATCAAGTGCTTGAATGCTGACCACGGTAGTGCGTAAGCATCATCTTGTCCCACTTGCTCTAGATAGGTATTCCACCATGTTAACGCAGAACCTGTGAAGGTATGCGTAGCATACTTCACTTTGTCCTCTTCAGTACACTTACTTATGGCAAACACCGACTCGACCTTCTCGGTCCACCGTTTCAATCCGATCGGTCCTTCGGTTCCATCAAATTCCAAAGGTTTGCAGGCAGTGAATTCTTTGTAGGTGCATCCTACACGATTTCCTGTACTGCTAGATCCAAGGTTATTGTTGGTATGTAGCGCAGCCTGTACTGCGGCTATGTTTGAAGCAAGAAAGGCACTAAATTCCTCTTCACTCATATTCAAGGTGTGTCGAGTAGTCGGTGCCATTTCCTTCAAAATAGTCAAATGAAACGAGTTAATCATATAGAATATCAAGAGTAGTCAATAGTATTTCGTAGCGTAATATGAACTTATTTATAAAAGCTCTTTCTTCATATTAGCGTTTTATACTCTTTAATTCGGGTAGTACCTACCCGTTAAGTTCATACTTAGTAGCTAACATACCATTTCAACTACTACAATTCTATATGAAAAACTAATCACAAAAAAATATATATCATATTCAAACCTTTATACAATAACTTGCAAACTTACAATACCGCTATTTTACATATAGCATGAAATATAGCACATAAAACTTTGATACAAAGTAGTTGCGAAGATAATTCTAGTTAATAAATAAGGCATTCAGCAAAGGTAACAAAGACACGTAATTCATACGTCCAGAAACAAGTCATGCATTCTGGTTTTACTAATACCACTTCCCATCCGTGGTCTTGTGGAACGTAACCGTTGTGATTGATAGTATGACAACGTGTTGTAACATCGCCAAAAGGACGAAGGTTACGTAATGAACAACAGTCTCGTAATAACCTAAAAACCTCATTTCTTACCCCAATTACCGACTCCGTCACTTGTGGGAACGTTTTGTTTAATAGTTGTAGCCCGATGTTCTTTTTCTCACTTTGGTGAGAAGCGAACATTACTAACCCGTAAGCATAACATGCTTCTTTATGTTGCATGTTAGCCGCTTTTTCTAAATCATGAAGTCCTATATTCGGATACATTGAGTCAAAATAATTTCTTAACCCGTTGCGTAAAATAGCATTTGGGTTCCCCGCAATATATGCGTCAAAGTAAACACATCGTAACTTATGGGTTTCCCAATGTGATATCCCCCATCTTTCAAACGAAAGCCTTTTATAAACCAAGGCATTCTTGGAACGTTCTTCGAATGTCTTACAAACTGATTTTGCCATAAATAGTTGTGCCGAGGAATTCTGACCGACTCTAGACAAGATTTCATCAATCATGTCTCCGGGTAAGTCTTCTAAAATATTGGGTTGTCTATCCATTTTATGTTTTTATACTGTAAAATAGACAAGAGTTAGATTCATAAAAGATACTTATTAATACAAGCAATTTTTACATATATCGTAAAGCATAAGCACACTATATTACATATATTACACCGCACAAATACAACTATCTTATTCCGACTCACTCGTTTCTTCTTTTTCGAACTTGGTTCTTTTTGCTAAGTTTTTAGGGATATATGATGTTCCCCTAATACGAGCTGTCATTTTCCACATTGGTTTAGAAAAACCTGGTGGTTTAAAGGTTCCCGGGTTATTGTCACAACTTAAGAAATACGGGTGTTGATGATACATATAAAGTTCATCGGGTTTGGAATCAAATTTCTCTATTTTTATGCCCTTTCCCTTATTGTTCTCTTTTGCCTTATTAAATTGTGTTGGGGTAATTTCTATAACATCATCGGAATCCTTGTCGGGATCCGATTCATCGGAGAATTGGTAATCCTCCCAATACTTTGCTTCCTTGGCGGAAACACCATTGACCATAATTAACTTTGGTCGGTTGGTTGAGGATTTTCTTCTACTTAACCGTTTTATTATTTCTCCCACTGGTTCTATTTCTTCTTCCGGTTCCGATTCTTCTTTCGGTTCCGATTCTTCTTCCGGTTCCGACTCTTCTTCCGGTTCCTCTTCGGGAACTTGTGAATCAGTCCACGAATCATTCCAATTTACATTTGACTCTTCATTATTATTAGGCGAGTCAATGGGACTTGTTCTAGAGGTAGACATCTATCACATAATATTAAACGCGTTAAGAGATTAATATATCACATAATATTCACATGTTAAAAATATATAGTTTCCAACAAAATTTGTTAAGCAATCATTTTTCAAGTAAACACGGTCGAAGTCCAGACTCACTAATGCATCCTAAAAAACTCGATAAGACACACTAATGCAAAATTCTGGTTCTCTAAGACCAACGCTCGGATACCAACTGAAATGTCCCGTTCATATTGATTATAAACGTTCCATATTAATTGATTTCGTTGAGAGGTTTTAACCTCTATATGAGACGTTTTTCAAAGACTGTATTCATTTTTAAAACAAACCATAACCTTTATTTCATAAATAAAGGTTTAAAAAGCTTTACGTAGATTATCAAATAATGATAATCTAAAATATCCTGTTTACACACGACTATTACATAATGGTTTACAATACAAATATGTTACATCGAAATCAGTTTCTTGAATGCAGTTTTTACACAATATCATACAAACATGGACTCCAAATCTTGTCCTTATTTTAGTATGCAACATCGGAAGCTCTTAGTATTCACCTGAGAATAAACATGCTTTAAACGTCAACAAAAATGTTGGTGAGTTATAGGTTTAACCTATATATATCAAATCGTAACAATAGACCACAAGATTTCATATTTCAATACACATCCCATACATAGAGATAAAAATCATTCATATGGTGAACACCTGGTAACCGACATTAACAAGATGCATATATAAGAATATCCCCATCATTCCGAGACACCCTTCGGATATGATATAAATTTCGAAGTACTAAAGCATCCGGTACTTTGGATGGGGTTTGTTAGGCCCAATAGATCTATCTTTAGGATTCACGTCAATTAGGGTGTCTGTTCCCTAATTCTTAGATTACCAGACTTAATAAAAAGGGGCATATTCGATTTCGATAATTCAACCATAGAATGTAGTTTCACGTACTTGTGTCTATTTTGTAAATCATTTATAAAACCTGCATGTATTCTCATCCCAAAAATATTAGATTTTAAAAGTGGGACTATAACTCACTTTCACAGATTTTTACTTCGTCGGGAAGTAAGACTTGGCCACTGGTCGATTCACGAACCTATAACAAATATGTACATATATATCAAAGTATATTCAAAATATATTTACAACATTTTTAATACATTTTGATGTTTTAAGTTTATTAAGTCAGCTGTCCTCGTTAGTAACCTACAACTAGTTGTCCACAGTTAGATGAACAGAAATAAATCGATAAATATTATCTTGAATCAATCCACGACCCAGTGTATACATATCTCAGTATTGATCACAACTCAAACTATATATATATTTTGGAATCAACCTCAACCCTGTATAGCTAACTCCAACATTCACATATAGAGTGTCTATGGTTGTTCCGCAATATATATATAGATGTGTCGACATGATAGGTCGAAACATTGTATACGTGTCTATGGTATCTCAAGATTACATAATATACAATATAAGTTGATTAGGTTATGGTTGGAATAGATTTATTACTAACTTTCACGTAGGTAAAATGAGTAGTTTTTATCAATCTTGTTTTACTCGCCATTTCTTCGTTTCTAATCCGTTTTGAGTGGTTCCAGTGGCCATGGTTTCGTATTGAACTTAAATTTATGAATCTAAATATAAAAAGTATAAGTTTATAGTCAGAAATACAAGTTAGAAGTCATTTTTGAAAGAGGTAGTCATTTCCGTCGAAAGAACGACATCTTGATGACTATTTTGAAAAACATACTTTCACTTTGAGTTTAACCATGATTTTTGGATATAGTTTCATGTTCATAAGAAAAATCATTTTTCCAGAAGTATAGATTTTAAATCAAAGTTCTTCTTAGCTTTTAATTATCCCAACCAAAACAGCCCCCCGATTTTACTACGACGGTGTATATCCAGTTTTATGGTGTTTATCGTGTTTCTGGGTTTTAAATCATTAAGTTAGCATATCATATAGATATAGAACATGTGTTTAGTTGATTTTAAAAGTCTAGTTAGAAGGATTAACTTTATTTGCAAACAAGTTTAGAATTAACTAAACTATGTTCTAGTGATTACAAGTTTATAACGTTGAATATGACAGCTTTTTATGTATGAATTGAATGATGTTATGAACATCATTACTACCTCAAGTTCCTTGGATAAACCTACTGGAAATGAGAAAAATGGATCTAGCTTCAAAGGATCCTTGGATGGCTTGAAAGTTCTTGAAGCAGAATCATGACACGAAAACAATTTCAAGTAAGATTTTCACTCGAAATAAGATTGTTATAGTTATAGAAATTGAATTAAAGTTTGAATATGATTATTACCTTGTATTAGAAAGATAACCTACTATAAGTAACAAAGGTTTCTTGATATTGGATGATTACTTGGAATGGATTTAGAAAACTTGGAAGTAAACTTGCAATCTTGGAAGTATTCTTGATTTTATGAAACTAGAACTTTTGGAATTTATGAAGAACACTTAAAACTTGAAGATAGAACTTGAGAGAGATCAATTAGATGAATAAAATTGAAGAATGAAAGTGTTTGTAGGTGTTTTTGGTCGTTGGTGTATGGATTAGATATAAAGGATATGTAATTTTGTTTTCATGTAAATAAGTCATGAATGATTACTCATATTTTTGTAATTTTATAAGATATTTCATGCTAGTTACCAAATGATGGTTCCCACATGTGTTAGGTGACTCACATGGGCTGCTAAGAGTTAATCATTGGAGTGTATATACCAATAGTACATACATCTAAAAGCTGTGTATTGTACGAGTACGAATACGGGTGCATACGAGTAGAATTGTTGATGAAACTGAACGAGGATGTAATTGTAACCATTTTTGTTAAGTAGAAGTACTTTGATATGTGTCTTGAAGTCTTTCAAAAGTGTATGAATACATATTAAAACACTACATGTATATACATTTTAACTGAGTCGTTAAGTCATCGTTAGTCGTTACATGTAAGTGTTGTTTTAAAACCTTTAGGTTAACGATCTTGTTAAATGTTGTTAACCCAATGTTTATAATATCAAATGAGATTTTAAATTATTATATTATCATGATATTATGATGTACGAATATCTCTTAATATGATATATATACATTAAATGTCGTTACAACGATAATCGTTACATATATGTCTCGTTTCAAAATCATTAAGTTAGTAGTCATGTTTTTACATATGTAGTTCATTATTAATATACTTAATGATATGTTTACTTATCATAATATCATGTTAACTATATATATAACCATATATATGTCATCATATAGTTTTTACAAGTTTTAACGTTCGTGAATCACCGGTCAACTTGGGTGGTCAATTGTCTATATGAAACCTATTTCAATTAATCAAGTCTTAACAAGTTTGATTACTTAATATGTTGGAAACACTTAATCATGTAAATAACAATTTCATTTAATATATATATAAACATGGAAAAGTCCGGGTCACTACATGAAGTACCCGTTCACATCATTTCTACTGAACAACTACCTTGATGATTCCCCCTGACAAAATTCCCTGGAGCTTCATGAACAACTGATCTCTCCCTTGGTGGTCCAACATATTCAGAGTGTATCATTGTTACACCGTTTGGTGTTGGGAACCGCAATTCTGCATGCGGTGTAGAAGTAATTGATCCGAATTTGCTAAGGGTCCGTCTACCGAACAACGCACTGAACCGTGATCTGCCATCAAGAACTGTAAAGTCTACAATTTCTGTGTAGATTAAAGGGTGTGTTCCCTGTGTGATATCCAGTTTCACTTTACCAACTGCTCTTATTGATACACCCGTGATACCAGCAATCTTTAAGTTCGTGTAGCGTAGCCGATCCTTCATGCTGAACGGATATTCCTTAAAATAATGTAAATACAAAATATCTGCTTCACTACCTGTGTCAATATAAATGCGAGTGATGTTTCTGTTTGCTATTACAGCTGAAATGACCACAGGCTCTTCTGACAGGCGCTAATTTGGAATGGTATGAAATATGATTGGAGCATACATCCAGCTCTCCGTGCTGCGTTCTCCGTCTGCTTTATTTTCCTGCTCCTCATTCCATATGACCTTGATGTGCATTTCTGGAGTTGGATCCCTTTCATCATTCCGTTCTTCCCTTCTGCTCCAATCACGTCGTCCACCGTGACGCACTTTTCCCTGCCAATAAAAACTTTTGTTTGGATCATTTCGCCGATACTTTTTTCCTGGCAACAGATGATTCAGCTCACCAGCCTTGATCTTTGCAATGATCTCTCTCATTAATGACTTGCAATTATCTGTTTCATGTCCATATGCCTCATGGAAGTCACACCACTTGTCACTCTGTGGTCCCTGACGCTCTTCCATCGGCGGTGGAGGGTGAAATGATTCCTTAATTGGCTCTGTGAACAAGATTTCCTTTGGAGTTTTTGTTAATGCCATAATAAGTGGATGCCTGTCTAATGGCTTTTGATGGTGATAATTGTCATTTGGATGATTATTTCCTCTCCAACCGCTCTGCTGTTGCTGATAATTATTGTCATAACCCCGTTGCCTCTGATAATTGTCATTCCAGTTCCGCTCTCCGCCATGCTGCCTGAAGTTTCTCTGGTAATTATCCACTCTTGGATATCCCATTTCACCTGCTCCTAAATGCTTCTGAGCAATACCCAACGCTTGATGCAACGTTTTTGGAATATCATAACGTAAAGCATGAATTAATCGTCCAAATCGTCGCTGATCGAGACAAAATATAAATCCTGAGACAAGCTGAGACTCTGGTATGTCTGGTATTTTCTGACATTCAATGGTATAACGCTTCATGAAATCACTCAATGATTCATTCTGACGCATTGTTATCTCATGTGCATCAAGATGTGACAACGTGCAGTTTCTCAAACTCTGATACTACATCACGAACTTTGCCCTCAAATTAAGAAAACTGGTAATACTCCTTGGTGGCAAACTAGCAAACCACTCGCGTGCCATTTTCTGCAGTACCATTGGAAACATATGACACGCAGTTTCATCTTCCCAATGCTGTAACCTCATAACACCTTCAAACATAGTCAAAAAATCCTCCGGATCTGTTGTACCATCATAAACACCGATTGATGGAATTTCCAAATTTCTTGGTAATGGATAATCTGCAATTCGAGGAATAAAACACTGTGTTGATTCTGCCATTGCTGGTGGTTTGATAGATTCATCACCAGTAATCAAAGCAAACAAATTATCCACAGCTGTTGCACGGATGGTTGGTTGTGCTAACTTTTGTTTGAATCGTGATGGCGCTGTTTTAGTTAAAATTCCATCCAGTAACTTGCTTGCCATTTCTTCAGTCATAAAGAATTGTTCACCTTCGTCTTCAAAATTCCAATCATCGTCAAAAAAACCTTCATCATTGTGTTGATTATCTGTATCATCAACTAAGGCATTCAACTGATTGAATAGCTTGGACAATTGTGATTTGGAAATTGACTTTCCTTTGCTGTTATGCCTAGCGTTCACATCAGAAGTCTTCTTGAAAGAGACATTATGTGTTCCTCGCCTGGCCTTACATATTCCTGTGCTGGAACCTCCCATCAATGGTTTTCTCAATCGTGGTATGGTTTCACGAACTTGACCATCTGCTGTGTCAGTGTTCAAGTGATCTTCTTCTTCAACAGAAGTCTCTTCAAGAGTTAACTGATCAACTGGTATGTTTTCAATGAGATTTTCATCGATTGGCTCAAGTGTTGTTTTCGATGAGGTTGTTTCAGTTGTCTTCATGCTCTTGGTGTTTTTGGTGGTCTTTGAGACGGGTGGCGCCATCTGTTAGTACGATTTTCCGTATAGCGGCTGTAAGGTACTAGTACAGAAAACTAGCTGCTCACCGTGTGGCGTATACTGTTGATTGTTGTTTGCCCTCGAGAAATAATCTCTGCAGACCTGGAACACAGATGTAAGATCTGTGGGGTGGCCTCAATCAATATGTGGATCAATCTATAATGATCCGTCTAGCACACTGCTGCTAAGTGGCTAATGTTGTTTTAGAGTGAGAAAGAACTGTGTGAGAGAGAAAGTGTACTTCTCTCTGACTGAAGTTCAGATCCGAAATGATGTCAAATGTGGTGACCCAGGGGGTCTATTTATAGGCGTAGAATGTCCGAAATTCACGGGATACACGTGTCAACCACTGAATGGTTCTGTTATGTGAAGTATCCGGAATGTCGGTGGCGTGTACTGACGTGACTGCGTGCTGTTCACGCACTGAGTTAAAGGGCTTATGCATAGAAGCTGCCTGCAGGGCTTACGCTTGACGCTGGGCGGCCTGCTTAACGCTGGACGGCAAATAATGAACACCGCTAGATTTTGTTATTTTCTGTGCTCTTTGTTAGATTTTTCTGTATAAAATAATGTTTTTATGCGTGCATCTCCTAGGATACACCATTACATGGCTAACCGAGCTCGTGTCATCTCTTTCCGACTGTACTACAGTCGGCTGCCAGGGAGTGGTTCGCAAAATTACCACGTAATGGAATCACATGTTTCACAGACTTGCGAAAAAAGTTTCTCATACAATATCAGAACCTCCACCGACACACGTATACACACCTGTATGCTCACGAAATACCAATGTACCGGGGAGAGAAAATTGAAAGCTTCATCACAAGGTACATGCTGGAATGACAGAAAATCCCAGGGCTCCCGGAAACACAGCAGATTTTCGGATTCATAACATGCCTGGACAAAGATGCACACCCATCGCTCGTTTCTGAACTCTGGTGGAACATCCCAAGCACATTTGCAGATGTCGTGATGGTAGCAAGGCAATACCAACACTCTGAAAGGGAAAGACAGGCTGGGTATCACCGGGATGAAAAGAAAAGAGAAGAGGAAAGGAGAAGCGACAACAGGCACCGTTATGACAGCAGCAGACGCAGTGAAAGCCATCACAAAAGCCACAACAGCCACGGCAAAAGCCATGACAACCATAGGCATGATAAGAGCAGTCGAAGACTATACGATAAGGGATCCCTAATTGACAGCCTTTCTAAAACTCCAAGGGAGATACTGTTAACGGAGCCCGTAAAGGAAAAGTTCACCCCTCCAGCACCATTAGAAAAACGGGATGGTCAAAAGTCAGACAAATACTGTGAATTCCACGAAAACAATGGTCATGACACCGATGAATCCAAAGCACTTATACGTGGAATCGTTGCCAAAATCAAGGCAGGCGAACTTAATCACTTGTTGTTAGGTCAGAAGTTCAAAAAGGCTGAACCCAATAAAACATTCAGTTGGAAAAATTAAGACGACAAGAAGCGTGAGAAGGCAAAAGATAAAGTTGTCATTAACATGATCAACATCGAGAAGGACGAGTTTACTCCACAAAGTTCCTGGAAAGATGCTACCATCACATTCGTGGGACTACCAGCGCGACAGTCTAGGGATGAACCAGTAGTAATTACCGGCTTGATAGATGCTTTCCCGGTCAGCGAAATGTACACTGACACGGGAAGTGAAGTTGAAAACATGTATGCCCATTGCCTTTCAAAGCTCCCAAAGTATGTCGGAAGGAAGATGAGACAATCTAATGCTGTCATTTTAGGGTTCACGGGTTCCAATGAAGAACCCATTGGTAAACTCAAGGCAACAGTCACGGTGGGTACTCAACCCTACCTCCGTAGTGAAGTAATCGACTTTTATGTCGTCAAATCTGTGACTGCCACAAATGTGATACTAGGAAGACAGTTCTTCTGGAAGTTCGGTGCAACAGCCTCAACCGCTCATGGTATACTCAAACTCCCATCCCGGCGAGGTGTGTAACGGTTCAATCCACCCGACACCCTTTTCCTGGGAACGAGTGCACTCGAGATAGGCAATGTGCCGAATCATGGAAGACACCACATGTCATGGAGGAAAAACGTGTATCTATTCTTAAAAGGCTAACTTTTTTCTCCCCATCAGCACACTTCAGTGGTAAAAATCCAGTCATCGTCAATAAGGCAGAGAATGCAGTTGCCGGCTGGCGTTACCAGCCAGGATGGGAGAAACCATTTAATGGTGTGTACGAAAAAGCTGAACCCTTCAATCCGACATCCAAACGTTCCAGGACTGAAAGCTGTGAGAGCTCCAACCGAGACAATACAACGGTTGAAGAAAACAAAAGTGGCTAAGTGCAACAACTGAGATTTAGATTGATACCGTGATTGAAACTGATCATTTCAACTCATGGTTATCTTGATATTTATGTCTTTTTCTCCTAATAAAGACTCTGTGTATGTTTTTCCTTTTTAGGAATGAAAAAAAGAATTTTTACCGTTTACAATAACTTAGTCATTATGTTATTTACAACGAAGTTCACATAATAATAACCGGGTAGCGGCAGATGGATTTCGGCATCCACATTAGCCCCATGCAGGTTATTTTATACCCCCTTAAGAGGTGAGTGTCTATCCCTCATCGGTACAAGTTTATACTTATAAACGGACAATGAGTAGATGGCATAAACACGCGTGACTGCACGGTATACTCGCCAAAACTAATACAAATGTATTCTAGACATACATACGAAGAAATGAACCAGTTCAACAAGAAAGTATGATTATCACATAAATATTCACATGGTTACACAGCCAAAATAGAGTAACCATTACAAAAATTGGTATCCGAGATACATACCTCGGATACAATACAAATGTCTAACAAAATAACCTAGAACTTGTATTCTAACAATTGGTTGACCGTCGTACTCTCCTCGGCACACAAACTCTTGAATCATCTAAATCGGATGTTATTCACCGCTACCTGTGTCGTACGAATCTCCTGAAAGGCATTCACCTTGACCTTATCAGCCATTTCTGGATTAAGAGCAAGGTTGGATCCGAGATGATGCTTTCGTATAAGCTGAAACATATCAAGCGCGCTGGCAGGGCCAAACCACTTCAAATAAGAACCAGATAGCCCCATCACAGACGGCGAGGCCGAAATGTCCTGTTCATATTGATTATGAACGTTCCATATTAATTGGTTTCGTTGCGAGGTTTTGACCACTATATGAGACGTTTTTCAAAGGCTGCATTCGATTTTAAAACAAACTATAACTTTTAAAATATTACGACGATTATCAAATAATGATAATCTAAAATATAGCGTTTTCACACGACCATTACATAATGGTTTACAATAATATTACACATCAATATATGCCTTCGAATGCAGTTTTTAAACAATATTATACAAACATGGACTCCAAATCTTGTCCTTAATTTAGTATGCAACAACGGAAGCTCTTAACAATCACCTAAGAATAAACATGCTTAAATCGTCAACAAAAAAATGTTGGTGAGTTATAGGTTTAACCTATATATTTATCAAATTGTAATAATAGACCACAAGATTTCATTTCTCATAAATACACATCTCGTATCAGGCATTTCCCAAACTGCATAGAGATAAAAATCATTCATATGGTGAACACCTGGTAACCGACCTTAACAAGATGCATATAGAATATCCCATATCATTCCGGGACTCCCTTCGGACATGATAAATTCAAAGTACTAAAGCATCCGGTACTTTGGATGGGGCTTGTTGGGTCCAATAGATCTATCTTTAGGATTCGCGTCAATTAGGGTGTCTGTTCCCTAATTCTTAGATTACCAGACTAAAAAGGGGCATATTCGGTTTAATAATTCAACCATATAATGTAGTTTCACGTACTTGTATCTATTTTGTAAAACATTTATAAAACTGCATGTATTCTCATCCCAAAAATATTAGATTTAAAAAGTGGGACTATAACTCACTTTCACAGATTTTTACTTCGTTGGGAAGTAAGACTTGGTCACTGGACAATTCACGAACCTATAACAAATATGTACATATATATCAATTTATGATCGGAATATATTCACAACATTTTTTATTACGTTTTTATGATTTAAGTTTGTTAAGTTAGCAGTCCTCGTTAGTAACCTACAACTAGTTGTCCACAGTTAGATGTATAGAAATAAATCAATATATATGTCTTGAATCAATTCACGACCCAATGTATACACATCTCAGGCTCGATCACAACTTAAAGTATATATATTTTTGGAATTAACATCAATCCTGTATAGCTAACTCAAACATTACTGCATATAGAGTGTCCATAGTTGTTCCAAATAATATATATAGATGGGTCGATATGATATGTCAAAATATTGTATACGTGTCTATGGTATCCCAAGATTACATAATATGTATAATACAATATAAATTAGTTAGGATATGTTTAGTCTAGATTTGTTACAAAATTTTCGTAGCTAAAACTAGCAAGGTTATCCAATTTTGTTTTACCCGTCATTTCTTCGTTTCAAATCCGTTTTGAGTGATTCAAATTGCTATGGTTTCATAATGAACTGAAATTTATGAAACTAAACAGAAAAAGTATAAGTTTATAGTCAAAAATACAGGTTACAAGTCATTTTTTAAAGAGGTAGTCATTTTCATCGAAAAACGACTTCTTGATGACCATTTTGAAAAACATACTTCCACTTTGTGTTTAACCATGATTTTTGGATATAGTATCATGTTCATATGTAATATCATTTTCCCAGAAAACAAACTTCCAATTCAAAGATTAAGATACCTTTTATTTTTTTTAACCCAAAACAGCCCCCGATTTCACTACGACGGCGTATGTCTGGTTTTACGGTGTTCTTCGTGTTTCCAGGTTTTAAATCTTTAAGTTAGCATATCATATAGATATAGAACATGTGTTTAGTTGATTTTAAAAGTCAAGTTAGAAGGATTAACTTTGTTTGCGAATAAGTTTAGAATTAACTAAACTATGTTCTAGTGATTACATGTTCAAATCTTCGAATAAGATAGTTTTATATATATGAATCGAATGATGTTATGAACATCATTACTACCTCAAGTTTAGTAGGTAAACTTACTGGAAGTGACAAAAATTGATCTAGATTCAAAGGATTCTTGGATGGCTTGAAAGTTCTTGAAGTAGAATCATGACACGAAAACAAGTTCAAGTAAGATTTCCACTCGAAATAAGATAGTTATAGTTATAGAAATTGAATCAAAGTTTAAATATAAGTATTACCTTGTATTAGAAATATATCTTACTATAAATAAGAAAGATTTCTTGATCTTAGATAATTATTTGGATTGGATTAGAAAGCTTGGAAGTAATCTTGCAAACTCGATAGTATTCTTGATTTTATGAAACTAGAACTTATAGAATTTATGAAGAACACTTAGAACTTGAAGATAGAACTTGAGAGAGATCAATTAGATGAAGAAAATTGAAGAATGAAAGTATTTGTAGGTATTTTTGGTCGTTGGTATATGGATTAGATATAAAGGATGTGTAAGTTTGTTTTCATGTAAATAATTCATGAATGATTTATAATATTTTTTGTAATTTTGTGAGATATTTCATGCTTGTTGCCAAATTATGGTTCCCACATGTTTAATGACTCACATGGGCTGCTAAGGAGCTGATGATTGAGTGTATATACCAATAGTATATACATCTTAGAAGCTGTGTATTGTACGAGTACGAATACGGGTGCATACGAGTTGAATTGTTGATGAAAATGAATGAGGATGTAATTGTAAGCATTTTTGTTAAGTAGAAGTACTTTGATATATGTCATGAAGTATTCCAAAAGTGTATTAATACATCTTAATACAATACATGTATATACATTTAACTAAGTCGTTAAGTCATCGTTAGTCATTATATGTAAGTGTTGTTTCGGAACCTTTAAGTTAACGATCTTGTTAAATATAATTGATCCATTGTTATTACACTTAAATGAGATGTTAAATTGTTATGTTAACATGTTAACATGGTGTATTAATATATCTTAATATCATATAAATATGTGGAAAATACTATTACAACGATAATCGTTACATATATGTATTGTTTCGAAATCCTTAAGTTAGTAGTCTCATCTTACTCGTGTAGTTCATTGTTAATACGCTTAATGATATATGTAATTTTCATTTCATTATGTTAAACATAGTGTATTAATATCTTAACATGATACATATGTATTTAGTAAGACGTTGTTGTAACGATAGTCGTTATATATATCGTTTCGCGTTTCTTAATTCACTACTTTCATTTTATGTATATAACTCATTGTTAATGTACTTGGTGAGATACTTACTCATCATAATATCATGTTATATATATATATATATATATATATATATATATATATATATATATATATATATATATATATATATATCATGTTGTTTTTACAAGTTTTAACGTTCGTGAATCGCCGGTCAACTTGGGTGGTCAATTGTCTATATGAAACTGATAATGCCAAAAATGAACACATATTTTATAGCATTATTCTCCAAGAAAGACAAGATTTTAGTTGGTATTGTTCGATTTACAAGCGATATTCGTTTAAATATTAAAAAGAGAAGATAAAAGGCAGATTCGACAAATTGAAGACAAAAAAGGTCCAAAGAGTTAAAAAGTACAAGATTCAATCAAAAAGGTTCAAAATATTGATGAGGAACGTCTCAAAATGACAAGAGTACAAGTTACAAGACGCAAAGTACACGATTTAAAATAGTACGCGAGGACGTCCGAAAATCCGGAACCGGGACCTGAGCCTAGAAGAAACGCGCGACGCAACGGACTAAAAATATCTACTCAACTATGCATATAAATATAATATAATATATAAATAATTATTAAAATTATTTATATTTTATTTATTAATTATGTCGACAAGCTAGCTGCCAAAAAGATCCTGAGCTGGAATCCCCTACCATGCGACTCGCATGGCTGGAAGGGGAAACTCATGCGAGTCGCATGGCTCACTTTTCCTGCCCACATTCCTATAAAAGGCGACTTCTGCATCGAGTTTAATAGACCTTCAATGTATCTTTCTTTCTCTCTTTTGTATTACAATAAAATAAATATTATAATTTTAATTTTAATTAATAATAATAATAAGGTTATGTTAAGGAGTGTTTTGAGTGTATAAGTCGAAATTCTGTCCGTGTAACGCTACGCTATTTTTAATCATTGTAAGTTATGTTCAACCTTTTTACATTAATGTCTCGTAGCTAAGTTATTATTATGCTTATTTAAAACGAAGTAATCATGATGTTGGGCTAATTACTAAAATTGGGTAATTGGGCTTTGTACCATAATTGGGGTTTGGACAAAAAAAAAACGACACTTGTGGAAATTAGACTATGGGCTTTTAATGGGCTTTGTATTTAGTTAACGATACCTCGTTAATTTTATATAAAGGTTATAATTTTGTGTATCTATAAATATCCATATACGCTTAATCGGATACGGTTGGCGGGATATTTATAAATACATATTATTGTTCATTTGACCGGAAACGGGGGGTGAATTATTGGCCACTAGAATAGTTGAAACAGGGGTGGATTACATTCAAGGGTAATTGGTGTAATTGTTAAAAAAGTATTAAAACCTTGGAATACACGCAGTCGTTAACCCGGTGTATTAATTAAAACAAAGAATTAAGGCCTTGTTACAGTTTAAGTCCCCAATTAGTTGGAATATTTGATTTCGGACATAAGGACTATTTGACGAAGAACCTCGCATTTATAATTATGCCCGTTGGACCATTATGGATAAAACCGTATGGACATCTTGAATAATCCAGGACAAAGGACAATTAACCCATCGGACTAAAACTAAAATTAATACGCCGAACATCATGATTATGGAAGTTTAAATAAGCATAATCCCTTTAATTTCATATTTAATTGCACTTCTAATTATTGCACTTTAATTTTCTGTCATTTTAATTATCGCACTTTTAATTATCGTTATTTACTTTACTCTTTAAATTAAGTTTTATTTATTTTTAACATTTTGTTTTAGGATTTAACTGTATTTTAAGTTTTAAAAATCGACAAACCGGTCATTAAACGGTAAAAACCCCCTTTTATATATTTATAATACTACTACTTTATATATTTTTATATTTTTCTTTTTATTGTACGTTTTACTTCTCGAGCTTTCCCTGTGGAACGAACCGGACTTACTAAAAGCTATACTATAATACGATTAGGTACACTGCCTATAAGTGTTGTAGCAAGGTTTAAGTATATCCCACTCGATAAATAAATAAATAACTTGTGTAAAATTGTAGCATATTTAATAGTATTTAGCACTAAAAATAATACTATTTCGTACCCCTTCGCTTAAACATCAAGTATTTTTGGCGCCGCTGCCGGGGAACGCCGAAGCGAAACGTCAAAATATAAAATAAAAAAAAAAAATCTTATTAAGTTTTAATTAGTTTTTGTAATATATATATAATTTTGTTTAAATTTTGAAAAAATATAAAAAATTAAAAAACATAAAAATCGAAAAAAAAAATATTATATTAAAATCCATTTTTAAGTTTATTATAAAGTATTTTCTTTTTAATTTTAAAATTTTAAAAGTTTTTATTATTTATATATATTTTATTTTAATTATAAAACAGAAAAAGAATATATATATATATTAAATATTACGAATTGAACCTGTTTTGACCCCCCTGGTTTGAACCTGCAAGACAGGTCATGCGACTCGCATGACCCCCTGCCTTAAATCATGCGACTCGCATGACAGGGTCTGCCAGGCCACATCTTGACCTAATTCCGTATTAATTACGGATATTATTTAATTATTATTATTTAAACCCTAAAACTATTATTATTATTATATTTAAGTTTTTAATTTATTTAGTTATATTAACTTATATCTAGTTTTATTATATTTAATACTTAATATTTTATTATATAAAATATAAAATAATATTTTTATAAAATCTAATATTTTTATAACTTTTTGTAACTTTTATATTTTTGTATCTTTTATTTGTTTTTAGCATAATTTTTGTATTTTCTTCATTCGTACTTAGTTTTAAGTCTAGTTTTTTGCCGTAGTTTTATTTTTACTTCTAGAATTTTTAGGATTGCCGTAAAATCCCTTAAGTGCTTATTCCTTAAATTAAGTTTTAGGTGCTTTAGAATTTTGCGACGCCGTTTTTCGTGCTATTTTCTTATTTTTCGACCGCTTTTACCTATGTATCAATTACAATTCCAAGTAGTGATCTCCATTTGTAATTTTAATTTTAAGATAATAGTCGTCATAAGGATCGATTAGTTGAGTGTTTTAAAAGTGTTACACGCTACTCTTCGCCTTTTTATTTTTCGACACTTTTCGACGCGCAATCTATTTCTTCCTTATTTCTCGACATTCTAGTTATAGGATATAGTATTTTATCTACTTCTTATCTAATATTTCTTAAACGGAAAGAAAAATTATTTAAGTGGTTAAATTAATAGACGTTGACATTTTTCTGGTTCGTAGTAATAGTTGGATTTGTACGTGGAACGGGTTGTTGGAGCCAAACAGTCCTCAATTATATTGAGACCAAACGAATCCTGCCCCTCTGCTGCATCTTTTGGCTATTCGAAACGTGGGCAAAAATCAGAAAAGTCTATTAATTGGATAGCTTATATAAGTTTTTCTTATTATTTTTATAACTAATAGGATATTCTGTGAATGCACCGAGCAAGACGTTCGCCGCCTTTCATACGTTCACCACCTGTAACTCGATCAAGACATCGTTTAACAAATATCGCCGCCGTTGATTTTTCTTTAGACTTGCCATCAAGTCGACCAAGTACTTCAACTCAAATTTCCAATAATCCAGTTTTTGAAACAAACATCACAATTGAGAATCCGGAGAATACTCAGGGACCATTCCAAGACCCTGATCCACTAATTATTCCTCCGGAACCTCCAATCATTCAAACAGAGATTGTTGAAGAAGAAACCATTAAATAAGAAACCTCTAGTGATTCGGATACAACACTTCCAATCATGGAAAATCTAGAACCTCTAAGTATGGAAGACCGAATGAGAGCCAAACGCACTGGCCAAGGTCATGCAATTACTTAACCAAACGTTAATGCGCCAGATTATGAAATCAAAGGACAAATTCTACACATGGTGACTAACCAATGCCAATTTAGTGGTGCGCCGAATGAAGATCCGAACGAACATCTTCGTACCTTTAATAGAATTTGTACACTATTCAAAATCCGAGAAGTGGAAGACGAACAAATCTATCTCATGTTATTTCCCTGGACTTTAAAGGGAGAAGCCAAAGATTGGTTGGAATCGTTACCTGAAGGGGCGATTGATACATGGGATGTTTTAGTTGAAAAATTTCTTAAACAATTCTTTCCGGCATCCAAAGCCGTAAGAATTCAAGGAGAAATTGTTACGTTCACACAAAAGCCAAATGAAACTCTATATGAGGCGTGGACAAGATTTGGAAAGTTGTTAAGAGGATGTCCGCAACATGGTTTAGATACTTATCAAATAGTGCAAATATTCTACCAAGGTTGTGACATCACTACAAGGAAGAACATCGACATAGCAGCCGGTGGTTCCATAATGAAGAAAACCGCAACCGAAGCTTATAAAATCATTGATAACACTGCTTCCCACTCACATGAGTGGCACCAAGAAAAAGATATCGTTAGATCATCTAAAGCAGCTAGAGCCGATTCTAGCCATGACTTAGATTCCATTTCCGCAAAGATAGATGCTTTCGAGAGACGAATGGAAAAGATGACTAAAGATATTCACGCTATACGAATTAGTTGTGAGCAGTGTGGAGGACCACATTTGACAAAAGATTGTCTCAGTATTGAACAAACAATGGAACAAAGAGAGAATGTTTCGTACATGAACCAAAGGCTTGGAAATAATTATCAGAATAATTATCAACCGCCAAGACCTAACTACAATCAAAACCAGAACTATAACCGAAATGTTCCATACAACAACCAACAAGGTCCAAGCAATCAACAAGTATCTAACAATACTTACAATCAGCAAAGACCTATTTTTCCGATTAAACCACCACAAACCGACGAGAAAAAGCCAAATTTAGAAGATATGATATCAAAGCTAGTTGAGTCTCAAACTCAGTTTTTCACATCACAGAAACAAACCAATGAACAAAATGCTCAATCATTTAGGAATCAACAAGCTTCGATTCAAAATTTGGAACAAGAAGTGAGCAACCTAGCAAGGTTGATAGGTGAAAGAAAACCGGGAAGTTTACCAAGCGATACAAATGCTAACCCCCGGAATGAAACAGCTAAAGCCATTACCACAAGAAGTGGTATTACACTTAAACCACCTGAAATACCTGTAAATTCAGATGATTCTATTCCTAATCCACAAGAACCACAATCCGAGCAAGAAAAGGAAAAAGAACCGGTAGTTGAAAAGGTTAATGAAGATAACACAGTTAAGGCTAAACCTTATGTTAAACCGTACCAACCACCACTTCCTTACCCAAGTAAAATGAGAAAAGAAAGACTTGAAGCCGAGCAATCCAAATTCTTGGATATGTTTAAACAAATAAATGTAAATCTTCCTTTCATTGATGTAATTTCAGGAATGCCAAGGTATGCTAAATTTTTGAAAGATCTAATCACAAATAGAAAGAAAATGGAAGAACTCTCGGCTGTCACTATGAATGCAAATTGTTCAGCAGTGCTGTTGAATAAGATACCCGAAAAACTCTCTGATCCTGGAAGTTTCACAATTCCATGTTTTCT
This sequence comes from Rutidosis leptorrhynchoides, assembly GCF_046630445.1. Lineage (NCBI taxonomy): Eukaryota > Viridiplantae > Streptophyta > Magnoliopsida > Asterales > Asteraceae > Rutidosis > Rutidosis leptorrhynchoides. The sequence continues at coordinate 338,785,571 of NC_092333.1, forward strand.
GGGTAGTCTTAGTTCAATAGAAGCATTGGCAGATTTAGGTGCTAGTATAAATTTAATGCCGTATTCCCTATACGCTAAACTAGACCTTGGAGAATTGAAACCAACAAGAATAAGTATACAACTAGCCGATCGATCAGTAAAATATCCTAGAGGGATAATGGAGAACATGCTAGTTAATGTTGGTAATTTAGTATTTCCAGTAGATTTTGTTATTCTGGACATGGAAGAAGATTCTCGAGTACCTCTCATATTAGGAAGACCATTTTTAAACACGGCTAAAGCAATAATAGACGTGTTCAATAAGAAATTGACCCTAAGTATAGAGGACGAGAGTGTTACTTTTTCAGTTGATAGAGCCATGCAACAACCGCAATCTGCAGATGATACATGCTATTATATTCAAACTATAGATCCATATGCAGAATTGTTAGAAGAATTTCCAGAATTACAAGGAACGGGAGAATGTTCTGTAAGAGAAGGAACTGAACCAATTGATGAAGCTGCAATGTTAGCTACACTTCTAGATAATGAGTATGAACCAACAACAGAAGAAATTCAAATGTTAAAAGAGGAAAACCGATATCGATACAAATCATCGATAGAAGAACCACCAACTTTAGAGTTAAAGCCACTTCCAACCCATTTGGAATACGCTTATTTACATGGTGAATCTGAATTACCTGTAATAATATCGTCTTCTCTCACAAATGATGAAAAATCTCGACTCATTTCTGTGCTAAAAGCTCATAAACCAGCTATTGCGTGGAAGATTCATGACATCAAAGGCATAAGTCCTTCGTATTGCACTCATAAAATCCTTATGGAAGAAGGTCATAAAACGTATGTGCAACGCCAACGAAGACTAAACCCTAATATGCAAGATGTTGTTAAGAAAGAAATTATTAAACTGCTAGATGCAGGTTTAATTTATCCAATTTCCGATAGTCCATGGGTAAGCCCAGTTCAATGCGTACCAAAGAAGGGTGGCATGACTGTCATCACTAATGAAAAAGATGAGCTTATTCCTACTAGGACTGTAACAGGATGGCGTGTGTGTATTGATTATAGAAAATTAAATGACGTGTAAGACCCGATTATTTATAGTGTACATATGTGTATATAAGTGTAATGTACGGTATTTGAAACGGGGTTCTGTTGCGTGTATTTAAAGTACAAAAGGAGCTGATCTGGCAGGGTTGCGCGCCGCGCGGCCTTGTGGCGCGCCGCGCCAACTGTCTGTGACAGATCCCTTTCTCTTTGTAAATTAGATATTTTGGGGGTATTTTGGTAAACTCACATCAAGGCCGAGTTTAATGCTTGGTTCAGTAGTTTGGGAGCTCATTTACTCCCTTGTTCACCAACCTTATCACCTCCCAATTTATTTTAGTGAGAGAGTGAGTTTTAGAGAGGGAAAGCTCACTTTGAAGAGGAAGAAGAGGGTTTCTTGCTAAAGCCCAAGTTCTAAAGTTGTTCATCTCGTCATTATCTTCGTTTTGGTAGTTGTGGTATGCTCTAATCTTAATTCCTTTGTTTAATTTGATTTAGGGCTAGGGTTTGAGTCAAAGGTGAACATAAAACCCACTTTTGGTTAATTTTGGGTATTCTTGGGTAATTTGGGTCATATAGACTCAATATTGAGTTAACTAGGGTTTTGGAAGTGTTAATTGATGTTAGAGAACCCTAATTAGCTAGTAAGAGGGTTAGAACACCATGATTTATGTAAATGGGTGTAAAAGGGTTAGTGGTTGACCCAAAAATGGGTAGGTTGACTTTGAAAGTGCCAAATGGGTCAAATTGAACTTAAGCTAATTAATATGTGTAGTTGAAGCCTAAAACTAATGTTAAAATGTGTAAAGAACCTACTTTGGTTAATGATAGGGTTTTGTGATGAGTTAACCCGATTTTAGGGTTAAGGGTGCAAATGGGTCGGATTTGCACCATAGGTCAAATTGGCTCTAGGAGTGAGCTTTAGAGTGTTGACCAACTTGAGTTATGATTTTGATATTGTGATAAATGTAATAGGTGCGTTACATTGAAGTGTTCGAGCTCGGTTATCTTTCGACAAGAGATCTTGAGGTGAGTGGAATATCTATATATGTATGTATATGATTTATGTACCGTGTTGATGGTGTCACATAGCCGTTTTGTGACCAAGGTTGTGGGACTTAGCCGTATTAGTCCATGTTTTGTACTAAGGCACATAGCCGTGTTTGTGCATTTAGTGGCGAGTAGTAGCCGTGTTTTACTCCCACGTTGTTATTTGAGTTACCCGTACACATAGCCGTGTTGGTGTACGAAAGCGTGAGTAATAGCCGTGTTCTACTCACATTGAGCAAGTGATGCCATAGCCGTTTTTGGAACACTTGAGGGGTGATGCCATAGCCGTTTTTGGAACACCTCGGGGGGTTAGCATGCCATAGCCGTTTTTGGAAGCTAACGAATGTTATGAACATCGATGACTTGTTTCGCGAAGTCGTTCCCTAGCGAAGAGATTGGTTAACCATGATTTATTGTTGTTCATACTAGCATTTGATTATTGTTATGAGTATTTATGCTATGATTATTGCTAGTGATACGTTTGGTGATACTAGCTTGCTTATCGAGATTTGTTATGTGTTATTTGATATCGTGGATGCGTGTGGGTAAGTTGTATATGCATGTATATATATGTTTTACTCACTAAGCTTTGCTTACCCTCTCGTTGTTCACTATTTTTATAGGTTCCGGTGTGGACAAGGGTAAGGGCATCCGGTTGGATTAGGGATTCCGTCTTGTTTAGTGACGCTTTTTGGATGTGATGATTTTGGAGTTTGACCGAGATTTGGGTAGTTTAACCCCAAACACCATGCTCGTTGTATCGTTTGGCAATTAAACTTTTCGTGGTCGAAACTCTAATTTGTATTAAACATTGTATTTTAAACTTAGTGGCGTTTTGGGCACGTGTGGGCCCCACTTTGTAAAACTCGCTCAAACCTTAGTTATGTGCTAGTTTTACATATATGAATGTATGGTTAAAAGCGTTTTGGCTAAAAATGTCGGGAACTAGTCAAACATTTTCGTTAAATAGACTTCCGGGGACAGCGGGCTGTCCAGGTGATTTGGCGCGCCGCGCGGCCATCTGGCGCGCCGCGCAGATGGCCTGCACCAGAAAATTTTTTCTTTTTGTTTGAAATTTCGTCGTGTTTGGTCGGTTATGGTTTGGGTTGTTACAAGTGGTATCAGAGCATGGTCTAAGGGATTTAGGTGACTTGAGATAGGCGCCTAGACTTAGACTTTGTGTGCGTGTTTATGCGGGACTTGTAGGACTTTGGGTCGGGTCGGTATGATTAGTGCATAGGTTTATGTGAACTAATCATGCGCTATTTGTTTGTGTTGTGTTTAGCAATCATCAAGCGAGATGGACGTTGTACTAGCGAGTTAGCGCGACGTGCTTGCGTGGTAATGACTAGCTACCATTACTACGGGTGCAAATCGGGTCAAACAAGCAATGTACGACGATTGTTGAGCAAGATGGGGTAGTGTGGTGTATACGTACGTAATTGGGTATAATTGTCCTTTCGTTTCATGGTTTAACCTAATTCGTTTTATAGAATGAAGACGAGAAACGGTCCTGATCATGAAAACGGGAGTACAAGTGAAGACGCCGAGTTCTCGACCAAGGTCGAGGCCGTCTTTAAGAAGTTGAAATCGGATTTTCTTGCGGATGTCCGAAGGGTCTTCCAAGAGTCGGTCGATGGGCAAGTGACCGAAATGATAAATGAACGATTGAAGGCCACTATTGAAGAGGCCCTTGATGCTAGAAACGTTTATCCTCGAGGTGAAGGGGGTGATGGAAAGAGAGACTTCCACTACAAAAATTTTAAGGATACTCAACCTCCGACGTTTAATGGGGTGAGGGATCCGTTGAAAAGTACTTGTTGGATTTCGGACATCGAGGGGGCCTTCCGTACCGCGGAGTGTCCTCCCGAGAAGAAGGCGAGGTTTGGGTCTAGCATGTTACGTGAAGAAGGCAAGTTGTGGTGGGATGATAAAATCAATTTGTATGGCGAGGAGCAATGCATGGGCTTGACGTGGGAGGAGTTCAAGAAAGAGTTTTTCAAGGAATACCGAACTTCATCCGATCTTGATCGAATTCGGGACGAGTTGCATCATTTGCAACAAGGTTCCATGGATTTAGTTACCCTCAAGTCTACATTCTTGGCAAAGACTCGTTTTTGCCCGGAGTATGTGGGTGATGATCATAAGCTTATGAAAGATTTTTATCGTACTTTGAATGCCGACTACAAGAGCAAGATTAGCCGGGGCATGGCTAAGACTTTCGATGAATTGTTTGAGTTGGCTCGGGGTTTTGAGCCGGAGGTGCCTAGGAAGAGCGATTTTGTTTTCTCGAAAAGGAAGTTTGAAGGTTCGAGCTATTCGAATTTTTCAAACAAGAAGTCTAGGAAAGGCACCGAGAGCGTTAATAGTGTGAAGAAAGGTGGCACGGGTACTTTTGCGCCCACTTGTTTTAATTGTGGGAAGTCGGGTCATTACGCCCGTGAATGCACGGCCAAGACGGTTACGTGTTTTAATTGCGGTAAAGTGGGGCACAAGAGGCCTGAATGCCCCGAGTTGAATAATGATCATGTTAAGAAGATTGAGAAGGCGGCGGGGTCGGCTAGAGGGCGAAACTACTTGATGACGAACGATGAAGCCAAACAATCCAACGAAGTTGTTTCAGGTACTTTCATGGTTAATTCTAATCCGGCAAGGATTCTTTTTGATAGCGGTGCAAATTTGTCGTTTGTGTCTCCTAAATTTGTGCCTAAACTTGATAGTCCGCTAGCTAAGTTAAGTCGTCCGGTAGAAGTCGAAATAGCGGACGGCAAGACGGTGCTAGTGGTTGATGTGTGTAAAAATTGTGATGTTGTTTTTGGTGCCGAAACTTTTAAAATTGATCTTATTCCAATGACCTTGGGCGACTTTGATATCGTTGTTGGTATGGATTGGCTCGATCGTTATAGAGCCAATATTGCATGCCATGATAAGTGTATTCGTGTGAAGACCCCAAGTGGGGGAGAAATGATTATTCATGGCGATAAGAGAAGAAGACCGGTGCCGATATGCACTTTTGCACGGGCACGTCGTTCCGTTGTTACCGGTGGCATGGCTTTCCTTGCTCATGTTGTCGACACTCGTAATGAGCCACCACCAATTCGTGAAATTCCGGTAGTTAATGAGTTTGAAGATGTCTTTCCGGATGAGTTACCGGGTGTTCCGGCGGAAAGACAAGTCGAGTTTCGCATTGAGTTGGTTCCGGGGGCTACTCCCATTGCTAAAACTCCTTATCGTTTAGCACCAACGGAAATGCAAGAGCTATTGAATCAAATTCAAGAGTTGCTAGAGAAGGGTTTTATCCGACCGAGTGCTTCGCCGTGGGGCGCTCCGGTCTTATTTGTGAAGAAGAAAGACGGTAGTATGCGTATGTGCATTGATTACCGTGAGTTGAATAAAGTGACGATCAAGAATCGTTATCCACTACCTAGGATCGACGATTTATTTGATCAACTTCAAGGCGCAACGTATTTCTCTAAGATCGACCTACGGTCCGGCTATCATCAAATGCGGGTCCGTGAGGAAGACATTGAGAAAACGGCCTTCCGAACGCGTTATGGGCATTATGAGTTTGTGGTTATGCCTTTTGGTCTTACGAATGCACCGGCGGCATTCATGGATCTTATGAACCGGGTGTGCCAACCTATGTTGGACAAGTCGGTTATTGTGTTCATTGACGACATACTAGTCTACTCGAAAAGTATGCACGAACATGAACGTCACTTGCGCGAAGTTTTGAAGACGTTAAGAAAGGAGAAGTTGTATGCAAAGTTCTCTAAATGTGAATTTTGGCTAAGGGAGGTTCAATTCCTTGGTCACATTGTGAACGAAAGCGGTATCCAAGTGGATCCGGGGAAGATTGAGACGGTGAAGAGTTGGGGACGACCGACTACGCCCACGGAGATCCGAAGTTTTCTCGGATTGGCCGGTTATTATCGTCGGTTTATCCAAGACTTTTCTAAGATTGCTTCTCCATTAACAAAGTTGACGAGGAAGAGTGCTAAGTTCAATTGGGAAAACGAGCAAGAAATTGCTTTTCAATTATTGAAAGAGAAGTTGTGTCAAGCTCCGGTGTTAGTGTTACCGGAAGGCGTCGAAGACATGGTGGTTTATTGTGATGCTTCCTTAAATGGGCTCGGGTGCGTTCTTATGCAAAGGGGTAAAGTCATTGCTTATGCCTCTCGACAATTAAAGGAACACGAAACGAGGTACCCGACTCATGATCTTGAAATGGCGGCGGTTGTGCATGCGTTGAAAATTTGGCGCCACTACTTGTATGGTGTCAAGTGTACGATATATTCGGATCATAAGAATTTGAAACACCTTTTTACTCAAAGGGATTTGAATTATCGTCAACGTAGATGGATGGATGTGGTGAAAGATTATGATTGTGAGATACTTTACCATCCGGGTAAGGCGAATGTGGTCGCGGATGCGTTAAGTCGAAAGACTCAACATCCGGCGATACGTATAACATCGTTACGTTTGATTATCACTAACGACTTTCTTGAAAAGATGGGTGAAGACCAAATAGAGGCTTATGTTCACGATAAGCACACGGAACGAATTGTGGGCCAATCAGAGTTTATTACTATGGGTCCGCGGGGTTTGTTGTCCTTTCAAGGAAGGGTGTGGGTGCCTAAGACGGGTGATTACCGACGGGTGCTACTCGATGAAGCACATAAGTCGAAATATTCCATTCATCCGGGCGCGACGAAAATGTATCATGACTTGAAGAAAGATTATTGGTGGCCGGGCATGAAACGCGATGTTGTAAAATACGTCGAACGATGTGTTACTTGTTTGCAAGTTAAAGCCGAGCATCAAAAGCCGTATGGTAAGTTGCAACCGTTAGAAATCCCGAAGTGGAAATGGGAGCACATTACCATGGATTTCATCACTAAGTTACCAAAGACGGCGAGAACTCAATATGATTCGATTTGGGTGATCGTGGACCGGTTGACGAAAAGTGCCTTGTTTCTTCCCATTAAAGAAGCAATATCGTCGGAGGCCTTGGCTAAGTTGTTTATCAAGGAAGTGGTCTCGCGACATGGCGTTCCTATATCTATTATTTCGGATCGAGATACCCGTTTTACATCTCGATTTTGGGAAAAGTTTCATGAAGATATGGGTACACAATTAAAGTTGAGCACGGCGTATCATCCTCAAACGGACGGTCAAACCGAACGTACGAACCAAACTTTGGAAGATATGTTACGGGCGTGCATAATTGATTTTGGTGGTAGTTGGGATGAGCATTTACCCTTGGTGGAATTCTCATACAATAATAGTTTTCATACTAGTATCGGGATGCCACCTTACGAGATGCTTTATGGCCGAAGGTGTCGAACTCCCATTTGTTGGGGAGAAGTGGGTCAAAGAGAAATCGGAAGTACCGATTTGGTTTTAGAGACGAATAACAAGATTGATATTATTCGCGAACATTTGAAAAAGGCTCAAGATAGACAAAAGTCGTATGCCGATAAACGTAGACGAACGATCGAATTCCAAGAGGGCGACATGGTAATGCTTAAGGTTTCGCCATGGAAGGGTATTATTCGATTTCGAAAACGGGGAAAGTTAGGTCCTCGGTTTATTGGGCCGTTTAAAGTCTTAGCTCGTGTTGGTGAAGTTGCATATCGATTGGAATTGCCCGAAGAGCTTGCGGGGATTCATAACACGTTTCATGTTTCTCACCTCCGTAAGTGCCTTGCGGATGATTCTTCATGGATGCCTTTAGATGAAATTGAGCTAAACAATAAGTTGGAGTATGTTGAAGAGCCAATTGCAATACTTGATGAAAAGGTCAAGAGGTTGAGGCATAAGGAGGTTAGGACTTTTAAAGTTCAATGGCGGTGGAATAAGGGTTCCGAGTTCACTTGGGAACCTGAAGAGTTTGTGTTGGTTTATCTTCCCGCTTGTCATGCGGCATGGATTGCGAGGTCGCAATCCGAATAAGTGGGGAAGAGTTGTAAGACCCGATTATTTATAGTGTACATATGTGTATATAAGTGTAATGTACGGTATTTGAAACGGGGTTCTGTTGCGTGTATTTAAAGTACAAAAGGAGCTGATCTGGCAGGGTTGCGCGCCGCGCGGCCTTGTGGCGCGCCGCGCCAACTGTCTGTGACAGATCCCTTTCTCTTTGTAAATTAGATATTTTGGGGGTATTTTGGTAAACTCACATCAAGGCCGAGTTTAATGCTTGGTTCAGTAGTTTGGGAGCTCATTTACTCCCTTGTTCACCAACCTTATCACCTCCCAATTTATTTTAGTGAGAGAGTGAGTTTTAGAGAGGGAAAGCTCACTTTGAAGAGGAAGAAGAGGGTTTCTTGCTAAAGCCCAAGTTCTAAAGTTGTTCATCTCGTCATTATCTTCGTTTTGGTAGTTGTGGTATGCTCTAATCTTAATTCCTTTGTTTAATTTGATTTAGGGCTAGGGTTTGAGTCAAAGGTGAACATAAAACCCACTTTTGGTTAATTTTGGGTATTCTTGGGTAATTTGGGTCATATAGACTCAATATTGAGTTAACTATGGTTTTGGAAGTGTTAATTGATGTTAGAGAACCCTAATTAGCTAGTAAGAGGGTTAGAACACCATGATTTATGTAAATGGGTGTAAAAGGGTTAGTGGTTGACCCAAAAATGGGTAGGTTGACTTTGAAAGTGCCAAATGGGTCAAATTGAACTTAAGCTAATTAATATGTGTAGTTGAAGCCTAAAACTAATGTTAAAATGTGTAAAGAACCTACTTTGGTTAATGATAGGGTTTTGTGATGAGTTAACCCGATTTTAGGGTTAAGGGTGCAAATGGGTCGGATTTGCACCATAGGTCAAATTGGCTCTAGGAGTGAGCTTTAGAGTGTTGACCAACTTGAGTTATGATTTTGATATTGTGATAAATGTAATAGGTGCGTTACATTGAAGTGTTCGAGCTCGGTTATCTTTCGACAAGAGATCTTGAGGTGAGTGGAATATCTATATATGTATGTATATGATTTATGTACCGTGTTGATGGTGTCACATAGCCGTTTTGTGACCAAGGTTGTGGGACTTAGCCGTATTAGTCCATGTTTTGTACTAAGGCACATAGCCGTGTTTGTGCATTTAGTGGCGAGTAGTAGCCGTGTTTTACTCCCACGTTGTTATTTGAGTTACCCGTACACATAGCCGTGTTGGTGTACGAAAGCGTGAGTAATAGCCGTGTTCTACTCACATTGAGCAAGTGATGCCATAGCCGTTTTTGGAACACTTGAGGGGTGATGCCATAGCCGTTTTTGGAACACCTCGGGGGGTTAGCATGCCATAGCCGTTTTTGGAAGCTAACGAATGTTATGAACATCGATGACTTGTTTCGCGAAGTCGTTCCCTAGCGAAGAGATTGGTTAACCATGATTTATTGTTGTTCATACTAGCATTTGATTATTGTTATGAGTATTTATGCTATGATTATTGCTAGTGATACGTTTGGTGATACTAGCTTGCTTATCGAGATTTGTTATGTGTTATTTGATATCGTGGATGCGTGTGGGTAAGTTGTATATGCATGTATATATATGTTTTACTCACTAAGCTTTGCTTACCCTCTCGTTGTTCACTATTTTTATAGGTTCCGGTGTGGACAAGGGTAAGGGCATCCGGTTGGATTAGGGATTCCGTCTTGTTTAGTGACGCTTTTTGGATGTGATGATTTTGGAGTTTGACCGAGATTTGGGTAGTTTAACCCCAAACACCATGCTCGTTGTATCGTTTGGCAATTAAACTTTTCGTGGTCGAAACTCTAATTTGTATTAAACATTGTATTTTAAACTTAGTGGCGTTTTGGGCACGTGTGGGCCCCACTTTGTAAAACTCGCTCAAACCTTAGTTATGTGCTAGTTTTACATATATGAATGTATGGTTAAAAGCGTTTTGGCTAAAAATGTCGGGAACTAGTCAAACATTTTCGTTAAATAGACTTCCGGGGACAGCGGGCTGTCCAGGTGATTTGGCGCGCCGCGCGGCCATCTGGCGCGCCGCGCAGATGGCCTGCACCAGAAAATTTTTTCTTTTTGTTTGAAATTTCGTCGTGTTTGGTCGGTTATGGTTTGGGTTGTTACATGACGCCACCAGAAAAGATCACTTTCCATTACCTTTCATTGATCAAATGTTAGAAAGATTAGCCGGAAACAGTTACTATTGTTTTCTAGATGGTTTTTCCGGATACTTTCAAATTCCAATAGCACCCGAAGATCAAGAGAAAACCACATTCACGTGCCCTTATGGTACTTTTGCTTACAAACGCATGCCATTTGGACTTTGCAACGCCCCTGCAACCTTTCAAAGGTGCATGATGGCGATTTTTCACGACATGATAGCAGAATGCATGGAAGTTTTCATGGATGATTTTTCAGTCTTCGGTGATACATTTGAATCATGTCTAGTTAATCTTGAACGAATGCTAATTAGATGCGAACAATCAAATCTATTTCTTAATTGGGAGAAATGCCATTTCATGGTTAAAGAAGGCATCGTTCTTGGTCATAAAATTTCACAAAAAGGAATTGAAGTGGATAGAGCTAAAGTAGATGTAATTGCTAAGCTTCCACATCCCACAAATGTTAGAGGAGTTAGGAGTTTTCTAGGGCATGCCGGTTTTTACCGACGTTTTATAAAAGATTTTTCTAAAATTGCCACTCCTTTGAATAAACTCCTAGAGAAGGATGCTCCATTCATCTTTTCGGATGAATGCATCAAATCTTTTAATATTCTTAAAGAGAAACTCACTAATGCGCCGATCATGATAACGCCAAATTGGAATCTACCATTTGAACTCATGTGCGATGCAAGTGATTTTGCAATGGGAGCTGTTTTAGGACAAAGGATTGAAAAACGATTTCAACCTATTTACTACGCCAGTAAGACGTTACAAGGAGCACAAACGAATTACACAACTACTGAAAAAGAACTCCTTGCTATTGTCTTTGCTTTCGACAAATTTCGTTCATATCTCGTTTTATCCAAAACAATAGTCTATACCGACCATTCTGCTCTTAGATACTTATTTTCGAAACAAGATGCCAAACCAAGATTAATTCGTTGGATCTTACTCTTACAAGAGTTTGATATTGAAATCCGAGACAAAAAGGGAGCAGAAAATCTCGCAGCCGATCATCTTTCTCGTCTTGAAAATCCCGATTTAGAAGTTCTAAATAAATCGGCCATTCAAGATAACTTTCCTGATGAATATCTATTGAAGATAGATTATAGTGAAATTCCATGGTTTGCTGACTTTGCAAACTACTTAGTATGTGGATTCCTTGAAAAAGGGTTGTCGTACCAAAAACGAAAGAAATTCTTTAGTGATATAAAACACTATTTCTGGGAAGATCCACATTTGTTCAAAAGATGTTCCGATGGAATAATACGCCGATGCGTATTCGGAGAAGAAGCCAATCAAATCTTAAACCATTGTCACACAGGACCAACAGGAGGGCATTATGGGCCTCAACTCACAGCAAGAAAAGTCTTCGATGCTGGATTCTATTGGCCTACAATTTTCAAAGACGCACACCTTCTTTGCAAATCCTGTGATGCATGTCAAAGGGCCGGAAAAATAAGTCAACGTGATGAAATGCCACAAAATGTCATTCAAGTATGTGAAGTATTTGACATTTGGGGTATTGACTTTATGGGTCCATTTCCAAAATCTCATAATAATCGCTACATTCTCGTTGCCATTGATTATGTATCTAAATGGGCGGAAGCACAAGCTCTCCCAACTAACGATGCACGAGTTGTAGTCTATTTCTTAAAACGTCTTTTTGCAAGGTTTGGAGCACCGAAAGCTTTAATAAGTGATCGGGGAACTCATTTCTGTAATAATCAACTTGAGAAAGTTCTCAAACGTTATGGAGTAACTCATAAAATCTCAACCGCTTATCATCCACAAACAAGTGGACAAGTTGAAAATACTAACCGAGCATTAAAGAGAATTCTAGAGAAAACCGTAGGATCAAATCCGAAGGAATGGTCCATGAAATTGGAGGATGCACTCTGGGCTTTTAGAACAGCCTACAAAACTCCAATTGGAACCACACCTTTTAAACTCGTTTACGGAAAAGCATGTCATCTTCCATTAGAAATTGAACACAAAGCATTTTGGGCTTTGAAGACATGTAATCTTGATTTACATGAAGCCGGACGTTTACGATTAAGTCAACTTAAAGAATTAGAAGAATTAAGGAATGAAGCTTATGAAAATTCGTTAATCTTTAAAGAAAGAACGAAGAGATGGCATGATAAAAGAATCAGAAGTTGTAAAGATTTTAGAGAAGGAGACCGAGTTCTTCTTTTCAATTCACGATTCAAGCTATTTCCTGGAAAATTGAAATCAAGATGGTCTGGACCATTCACAGTCAAAAGAGTTTTCCCATACGGAACAATAGAGTTGATAGATTCAAATGGAAATGAATTTAAGGTTAATGGTCACAGAGTTAAACATTACATACATGATCCGATGGAAGTTGACAATGAAGTTAGTCATAATTTCATTAACAAAGAAAACCCTCAGAATGAAACCATAAATATGTTATCAACAATATATGAAAAGCCAAAATCTGAAGAAGAGGAAGCATCAAACTGGAGTGATGAAGAAGAATTTTTATACAAACCACCTACTCTAAGAAACAAAGAAAAACAAGAAGTAGAAGAACCAAGAAAAGATCACCCGGATAAGGGTAACAAACCAACTGTTCTTACTAAAGCGGGAGATCCAGGTGAATTTATCATTTCTTGTTTACTTAAAGATGGTGCTGTGTATAATGGACTCGCAGATGTAGGAGCAAGTGCAAATGTTATGCCACTTTCCTTACACAAAAGATTAGGTGTAGGTAAATTAAAACCAACCAAACTAAAAGTTCAAGTATTCGACCAAACCATTAAACACCCGGTTGGAATAGCAAACAACTTGATTGTTAAAGTGGGAAGTCTGACCTTTGTTGCAAACTTCATAGTCATTAATATGGAGGAAGACCTCAATATTCCTCTAATTTTAGGTCGCCCATTTTTAGCAACAACCGACGCGTCTATTGATGTAAGAATTGGTAGAATAACACTTAGGGATGGAGATGAATCAGTTACCTTTGTGAACAAAAAGTTTAGACCTCCACCAACCAAAACTGTTGAACCAATAGAACTGCCTAAGTGTGGGAAAGATGAAGGAACACCTGTTGAGGAACCAATAACAAAGAACCCAGATGATGATATGAAAGTAGAAAAACCCGTTATTAAAAGCTCAACGAAGATACTTTATCATCGGATTCTAGATGCTAGAAATAGGGGGAACTTTGAGTTATGTAATCGATTATTATTCAATTCATCACCTAGAGAAAGAGGGATGTTAGTTGAATATATAAATTTTAGAGGAGAAGTCATAAATTTGCTTAGAACAAAATTCAAGAATGAAGATGAAGTTAATCACAAATTCGATACCACAGCTAATTAAGTGTGGGGAGAATCGAGTCTTTTTAAGGGTTATTTGTATATCTGTTAGAGTTAGATTGTCTGTTTTCGTGTACTTTTCAAAAATGGAACCCGATTGGTCTTTCCCTAGCAGACCCTAAAGAACTAGTCTTCTCCCCCCATTCTGAATTTTTATTTTTTTTTAGGTTTTTACGAAATGAAGACTGCCTGTGAACTAAACCATGGTCTAATGCTACACGCTTTGATCACTAAAAGAAATAATGACATACTACCGAGTGAAATAGTATCAGTAATCAGAGAAAGAATGGACGGAGTTAGAAAAGAATCCAGATGCGAAGATAATAAGTTACAATTTGGTAAAGGAAAATCAAAATCCGCAGCGAAAAGAAGAGCACGACACCTAGAAAGATGTCACAAATGCGGAAAATGGTCACATGGAGGTAAATGTTCAAATAATCAAACCTATTCAAATACCGAATTTGTTACTTTATGCAGAGACGGACCGTTCATATGTTTAGAAGAAAAGACACTGAATGCTCGAGGTTACGCCTATGTAGCCATGGAAAACCAATTAAACCGACTATCTTATGAATGGGATAGATCATATAACTAAGAAATCTATTTCACAGGTATGTCTGTACAGTTTTTATTTTTATTTTTATTTTTAACCTTTTGATAATAAACGCTAATTTGTTCGCTAAAAAGTATTAAATTGGTATTGAATAAAATTAGGTTTGGCGACCGAAATTATTGATATCATTCAAAAATTTATTACATCACTGCGAAATTTAACGTTTATTCTTAAGGTATAAATATCTTTAAACAATCAACCCAAAATATTTCAAAAATTCGTCATGAGTTAAATTAGGTCTTGGAACCGAAATTACTTTACCGAAAAGAGGGGCGCATATTTTTGATAATATTTGATTGATTAAAGTGGGATAAAAAGACAAAAAGATTTTTAATTTTATTTTTACCATATTTTTAAAATTGATATATAAATCTTAAATTAATATTGTAAACTTTGTAAAAACAATATATTTAAAATTGTAAATATTTGAAAAATTAATATAAGTTTGATATGAATTTATAAATTTTTAAATTAAGTTTGGTGTGAATTTTTAATTTTTAAAATATAAATTCTTAATTTTATGCATTTCAAATTTTAAGTTTGGTGTGAATTTTTAATATAAATTTTGAATTTTATATTTAAGTTGTGTGAATTTAAAAACAAAAATTTACTTTATCTCATTAAGTTAAAAATATGATTTTTAAAATTCGTCGTAAGTTGAAGACTAGGTCTTTGAACCGAAATTGCATTACCCGAGGGAGGGACGAGAACTTTTATTATCATTATTTTTAATCTTATTGATTTAAAGTATGCCAAAAAAAATTAAAAAATCCAAAAATCTAAGCTTTTAAAACAATTGCTTGAAATTGACAAATTTTAAAATTTTGTCGAAGGACGGACTAGGGCATCGTCCCGAAACGACCTCGTCTTAAAAAGAAACAAAAATTTTAAAATTTTATTAAATTTTATGTTTAAAAAGTATAAGGTTTTTATAAAAAAAAAAAAAAAAAAAAAAAAAAAAAATTACCAGAATTACACCCCATGCGACTCGCATGGGGGTAAGAGCAAAACCATGCGACTCGCATGGCCCAGAAAAACGGGTCAGATACAAGTTCCAGTCGAGTTCTGCTTCTTTTTCAAACACACATACACAAACACGAAAACTCTCCCAAATCCCCTCAAAAATTCATCATTTTTCACCAAATTTCTTGCAAAACTTCACAACAATCATGCCTAGATTCAGTAGTTTCAACCCCTTCAGGAACATGGTAAAGATTTCACCCCTAATCTCTTTAAATTCGAATTTTTTGTGTTCTTGAGCTAGAAATTTTATATTTTGATTTTGTTAATTTCTAGTGTAATTAGACTTAAATTGTTGTTATATTATGCATGTATAACCTAGATTGAAGCTATTTAACATGAATTGAAGCTAAAAACTTCAAATTTTTAGGAATCTAGGGTTTGTGTTCTTGAGTAATTTGGGCCTTTTTGATATAAACAGGTTATGGCCGATTTTTGTCATGAATTGTTGCTAAATTAAGTAGTGTAACATGTTTAGGTAGTTAATTGATCCAAACTTTGAGCCTAAACATGATTTTGAGAATTAAAGTAGACTTTTTAAGTCTAAAAATTCATTAACTAGGTTAAATTGATATAAAGGCCATTTGAAACTTGTTTAATTGCTAATAGTGATTAGTTTGGCATGTAATTTGAGATGAATGATTAAAAACTTGATGAATATTTTCATATGTACTTATTTGAAAAATTGTAGACTTGACAAAAATATGAAAATGAGCACAAGTTTGATTTGAATGCCATATAATAAGTGTTTAATTGCTATAATGATTATTGTTGACATGTTTAAGAGTTTAAATGTGATAAAACATTGTATACATTTTCGTATGTAAAAGTGTAGAATTGTTATTGTTAGGAAAATGTGTATAAAATGTGTTATGAATTAAACATGTCATCATAATTGATTCAGTTTGTTATTTTGCTAACACTAATGCATATTTGGATGCACAAATTTTGTGTTTAATGTGTTTTGCAGAGATTTACAAATACGGATGGTGCATCATCGTCCAGGCAACCAGAGCCCGAACCGGAAATGTTTCATGAACAAGAACAACATATGCAACAAGAAGAAGAAGAACATGAGGAGCAACATATTCCTTATCACGATCAAGATCAATTATTCGTGAATCAGTTTCGTCAATTCGCTCCACATCAAATGATTATGCACCCAGACATTAATGAGGCCGAGTTACATCCAAATCTGAGATTTGATCGATGTTGGATAGAGTATCCAGATTATAAAAAGAACATGCACGTTCTCTACTTTAAGGGAATTGAAATGCCAAAGGCAATTGACTGGGTACCTTTAGAAACAGTTGACCTCGGCAATCTAATTCGGGAATTGTTGGTGCAAAGGTATGGTAATTCTCAGTTTAACGATTGGATGCGCTTATTTTCCATTCGTAGAACCATATACAGGGAATGGTGTATAGAATTACTTAGTACTATTAAGTTGAACAGTGATGTTAGGAGGTTAGATGATCGAAACTTTATTAGATTTCTGTTAGGTGGACGCATGTACAGAATGTCCATGATCGATTTGGCCCGGGCTTTACAGATTTATACTCCGTCTGAACTTTTGACCCCCGACTGTAATGGCCTGATTGCCCAAGGAGAAAGGGTAGATAGGGAATTTGATATTAACGCCGTCTGGAGGCGTATGTCCCATTTTAATGAGTTTCAAGCCAGTGGAAATCATACATACTTAGATATTGATAGAGCCGAACTCCGGGTGATTCATAGATTCTTAGCAAACACAATTACACAAAGGGGTAAGAATAAGGAGAAATTAACCGTAAATGATTTGTTCTACCTTAAGTGTATTAGAGACCCGAGGAGTTTCGTGAACACTATTTTGAAAAGATGACTTCATTTCCTCCGACTGAACTGATTAACTTTGCTTCAATATCAGCAACATTAAATTGTACACTATTCCAGAACTCTCGTTGATGACTGTAGTATGCAGTACACGGTGTAGAAATAGTAGTATGAATCCTTGAACGCTTAAGAAATTCAATGATCTCCTCAAAATAACTTCCCTCTTCAAGATCAGTATTATATAGAGCAACCTGATTGTTCTGTTTTCCCATCTCCAAAATAGTTTCGGGTTGAACAGGTGGATTAACTGGATTAACTGGAGGATTAGGAATTTGCTCAACCTGAACTTCAGGATTAACTTCCGGAACATTCTGTTGTGGTGCTGCCACCGATAAGAATCTTAACAAACTGAAAATTTAACAGAAAAGATTAGAAACAGAAACATTAGATACCTTAAATCACCAAAACATTAGAAACAAAGTGTCATAACCAAATTAACAGGACAAACTGTACGAGTAACATGGTCACACGTGCGGCTAACGTGTCCGACGTGCGGTTCATAAGGTTACTCGTTTCACTGTTGACACATTTGAGTAAGAACATACGTCTCAGACAATGTATATGGTTGAGGCAATACTCAGACGAGTGATGGTCAACCGTGTGGTGATTCGTGTGGTTATGCACACTTGTCATCTCAGATGTACGAGTGAGCAACAAGGAAAACACCAAATCTAATCACACGAGTAAGCATAAGTGTTTATGTAGCGACCCGACCAAATCAATTTTGACGGTGCCACCTACGTAGGTCCCATTACATGGTCATAAGTCTTTAAGACAAAGTTTGACCGAAAATATGTCGCATTCATTTCATAAGTGTGGATGTTTCAAAGTTTACAAAAGTAGTTTCCATAACTAGTACATAAAGATGTTTAAAGTACAAATGAAACACGTACGACACAGTTTAAAGTAGTCAAAAGATGCTCCACATATGCAAGTATACTCGACATCCAAGCAAGTATCAAAAAGAATGTGCGGAAGCATGTTTCACATATCGTTCAAAGACCTGAGAAAAACATAGAAATCTGTCAACGAAAACGTTGGTGAAATCAGAGGTTTAAGTAAGTAAGTGAGCAAAAGTAAGTCGAACCACAAGATTTGCAACATTGATGAAATAGTAGTATATTCTAAAATTTAATATTCACGAGCACCCAATTATCAAGGCTTTACATTCCGTCCGTTGAACCCCATTAATAGTGCTAGAACAACACTGTTTCTCGAAAATATATTTCTTCCGTAGACGGTAGCGAACCGTCCGAGATGAAGGTTTGTCAAACCCATATGGCCTTACAACATAAGTTTACGCCTACACTTACACACTGCAAGAGTAACTAATGATAATCAAATTGAGGATTTTGTTCTAAACTCGTATGTAGAATGTTTGTTTTCCTCTACTTGTGTTTACTTAGTTAAAAAGAAATGTTTATGTTTTCTCATCCCAAATGTAAGTTCAAAAGAGTAAAAGTGGGACTATGATCTCACCTTGAGTGCAAGAGCAAATAAGTACTTTGACAAGTAACGTGTGCAAAGAACAATGCTAGTCTTGACCTAAACAAATAGGTCATATCAATAACGGTAAACACGATAGGTCAGAGATGTCCAATTAGTCCTATGGCTCAATACGACTCGATTATGTAGCATGTGAATCAAATTGTCAAGTTTCATGCAAGACATAAGTATAGGATCATGTTAGAAAGATTGCATAATAATTTGGTTAAGTTTGACAAAAAGTCAAACTTTGGTCGGTCAAAGTCAATGAAAAAGTCAACACGTTCGGGTCGGATCCCGAACTATTTTTCTGAGGTTTTTATTCATATATAAGCATGTTAGAACAAGTCTCATGTGAATCGGAGGTTCATAGCATGCCAAACATTTTTCTTATTTTGACCAAGGAGGTTAGAACCTGCACACGGCTTATGCCGCGCCGCGGCCCAAAATTGTCGCGCCGCAACAATACACGGGAGATGGTACCTGGCCAGTTTCAGTTTTTCTAAGTCCAAACCAAAATCTTTTCATGCACAAAACACAAACCGCAAACACTTAGAACTCGCACCTTATATCGTTGGAAAGCTTTTTTGACAAGGAAGACAACTAAGCACATTTCACCAACCGAAAATATTATTTGCAATAACCGACTTTTCAAATCAAAAGATCAATCAATGCACACATTTAATACTCAAATTTGATAAGTGCACATTTATGATTCGGGCATTTAATGCATACATACAACACGCCGTTTTTTAGGTAATCGAGCATACAATACAACTAACTACTTACTAACAATAATTCATGGCATTCAATGCATCAAATATTCATTTTAAGCTTATCAAACCCTAACCCAAATTCACCAAAATCACTAATCATGTTTATGAAGTTTTCTAAAACAACCTACACATCAAATTGAAGCTAGTGATGTTAGGAACACATTTAATACATGCATTTATAACATTTAACATCATTCAAACAACCAAATCACCAAATCAAATACACCAAAGTTTATGTTCATGCTAGTTACTTCAAATAACAAAATCGAATATATAAATCATATATTCATGTTAGACTTGAGCCATAGACACCAATTAACAACTTTATAAGTTAAAAACATCAAGAACACAAAATCTAGTGATTTTAGAAAGTTACCCAAATGTAATGAAATCGGTATGGAATCGAAGAGGAAGTTGCAAGGATTCCAAATATGTAATTTGTTTTAATTGAAGCTTGCTTGAACGAATTTAGATGATGATTTCTTTGTTTGGAGAATTGAAAGAAAAATGGAAGTATGAAGAGAAAAGGAAAAATGAAAATGAAAAAGATGAATGGATGGGAGTGGTTTGACCACTTTGACCTAGTCAAAAGTTTGGTCACATGGCAAGATTGGACCCTCAAGTTTTAATCGGGTGCGTGAATTACCTAAACGAGATAATTTAAAACGTGTATTAACGGGAGGTGTTATAAACATATAACGGACTTTAAATAATTAAACGGAAAAGTAAACCGAAAAAGGCGGGATGTTACATTGCCTACTCCTTAAAAGAAATTTCGTCCCGAAATTTAAGTAGGCGTAGTAGTCGTTGTTTCTTCCTCGGAATCTTGCGTTTCCGGAACCGGGAATAGATGAGGGTATTTCCTTTGCATTTGATCTTGCCTTTCCCAAGTAAACTCGGGTCCTCTTTTGGCGTTCCAACGGACTTTAACAATCGGAATTCGGCTTTGTTTCAATTTCTTGATGGAGGTGTCCACAATTTCAACCGGTTCCTCCACAAAATGAAGTTTGTCATCAATAGTAAGTTCCTCGAGAGGGATGATGATATCGGGTTCGGCAAGACACTTTTTCAAGTTAGATACATGGAAGGTAGGATGAACGGAGTTTAATTGAGGCAGAAGATCTAAACGATAAGCAACGGTTCCAATACGCTCCAAGATTTCGAAAGGACCAATATACCGCGGATTTAGCTTCCCGCGTTTCCCAAAACGGATTACACCTTTCCAAGGTGCGACTTTTAACATTACTCGGTCACCGACTTGAAATTCGAGGTCGTTGCGTCTTTTGTCGTTGTAGCACTTTTGACGACTCCGGGCCGTCCGAAGCCTATCTCGGATTTGTACGATCTTCTCGGTGGTTTCGTGAATGAGTTCGGGTCCGGTGATTTGCACGTCGCCTACCTCGGCCCAACAAAGAGGTGAACGACATTTTTGACCATATAACGCTTCAAAAGGTGCGGCTTTTATACTCGCGTGATAACTATTATTGTAAGAGAACTCGGCGAGAGGTAAGTGCTTGTCCCAAGCTTTTCCAAAATCGACAACACAAGCTCATAACATGTCCTCCAAGGTTTGAATTGTGCGTTCGCTTTTTCCATCGGTTTGAGGGTGATATGCGGTGCTCATGTATAAACGCGTTCCCAACGCTTCTTGCAAGGTACGCCAAAATCTAGAAACAAAACGGTCATCTCGGTCGGAGATAATCGATAAAGATATACCGTGTCGAGCTACGATCTCGTTGATGTAAAGTTGTGCAAGTTTCTCCATTTTGTCAGTCTCCTTCATGGCGAGAAAGTGTGCGGATTTGGTGAGACGGTCAACAATAACCCAAATGGTATCATAACCGCCCATTGTCTTTGGTAACTTGGTGATGAAGTCCATCGTTATTCTTTCCCACTTCCATTGCGGGATTTCGGGTTGTTGAAGTAACCCGGACGGTCTTTGGTGTTCGGCTTTGACTTTGGAACATGTCAAACACTTGGCAACATAAGTAGCTACGTCCCTTTTGATGTTCGGCCACCAATATTGTTCTTTAAGGTCGTGGTACATCTTATTTGCACCGGGGTGAATCGAGTATCGTGACGTATGGGCTTTATCTAAAATAAGACTTCGTAGGTCCCCATAACTAGGCAGCCAAATCCTTCCGGCAAAATATCGGAGTCTGGTTTCCTTAGTTTCGAATCGAGAGACGAGAATGTTCAAGAGCTCGTGTGAAATGTTTTCATCCTTGAGAGCTTCATCTTGGGCTACCCGAATTTGGCTATTAAGGTTTATGTGGATGGTGATGTTTAAGGCTCGGACACGAAGAGGTACCGCTCTTTCTTTTCAACTTAAGGCATCGGCTACTACATTTGCCTTTCCGGGATGGTAACGAAGCTCGCAATCGTAATCGTTTAAGGTTTCAATCCACCTTCGTTGTCTCATGTTTAGTTGCTTTTGATCGAAGATGTGTTGGAGACTTTTGTGATCGGTAAAGATAGTACTCTTGGTTCCATAAAGATAGTGTCTCTAATTTTAAGTGCACAGACAACGGCTCCGAGTTCGAGATCATGTGTCGTGTAGTTTCGATCATGAATTTTGAGTTGTCGGGAAGCATAAGAAATGACTTTCGTTCGTTGCATCAACACACACCCAAAACCATGTTTCGAGGCATCGCAATACACAACAAAATCAACGTTGCCTTCGGGAAGTGACAAGATAGGAGCGGTGGTTAGCTTCATTTTCAAGATTTGAAATGCGGATTCTTGTTCGGTTGCCCAAACGAATTTTCTTCCCTTATGAGTTAACACGGTTAGAGGACGAGCGACCAAAGAGAAATCTTTGATGAATCTACCATAGTATCCGGCCAGACCCAAGAATTGACGAATGTGAGTAGGAGTAGTAGGAGTTTCCCATTTACTAATGGCTTCGATTTTTGATGGATCGACTTTAATACCTTGATCACTTACAACATGACCAAGAAATTGAACTTCCTTCAACCAAAATTCACACTTGGAGAATTTGGCATAGAGTCGTTCTTGTCTTAAAAGTTCAAGCACAAGTCGGAGATGTTGTTCGTGTTCTTCTTCGCTTTTAGAATAGACCAAGATGTCATCGATGAACACGATAACGAATGTGTCAAGATACGGTTTGCACACGCGGTTCAGAAGATCCATGAACACCGCCGGTGCATTAGTGAGACCAAATGGCATGACAAGGAATTCATAACTACCATAACGAGTTCGGAAAGCAGTTTTGGAGACATCTTCCCCCTTAACCCTTAATTGATGATAACCCGAGCGGAGATCAATTTTCGAATATACACAAGACCCGTGTAGTTGATCAAAGAGGTCATCGATGCGAGGAAGAGGATATCGGTTCTTAACCGTCAATTTGTTTAGTTCACGATAATCAGTGTACATTCGTAGGGATCCGTCTTTCTTTTTAACAAACAAAATCGAAGCGCCCCAAGGTGAATGGCTAGGTTGGATAAAATCACGATCAAGTAGTTCTTGGATTTGACTTTGCAATTCTTGCATTTCGGATGGAGCGAGTCTATATGGTGCACGTGCTACGGGTGTAGCTCCCGGAATAAGATCGATTTGGAATTCAACCGGTCGATGAGGTGGAAGACCCGGCAATTCGTCGGGAAATACCTCGGAAAAGTCACCAACAATTGGCACATCATCGATATGCTTCTCATCCGAATCTACTTTCATAACGTGAGCAAGGATCACAAAACAACCCTTACGGAGTAGTTTTCTAACTTTAATGCACGAAACGAGGTTGAGTCCGGTGCAACTCTTATCGCCATAAACAATCAAAGGTTCACCATTCTTGATAGGAATTCGGATTGCGTTAAGATAACAAAGAATGTGAGATTTTGTTTTGGCTAGCCAATTCATACCGATTATTACATCGAAGCTTCCTAGTTCCATGGGTATCAAGTCAATTTCAAACTCATTACCCAAAATGTTTAACGTACACCCCCGGTAATATGTGTCGGCACTCAATAGTTTCCGTTGGCCACTTTAATGGTATAAGTGGTATCTAGTGGAAGTGGTGGAGTGCTAAAAGAATGGGTCAAAGTCTTGGATACAAAACTCTTATCGGCGCCCGAATCGAATAAACAAGTAACATAAGTGTTGTTGAGAAGAAACGTACCCGTGACTAGTTCATTGTCATCCCGGGCTTCCTCGGTGTTAATGTTGAAGGCTCGACCGCGTGTGTTGGGGTTGGCTTTCTTTTTCGGGCATTCGTTCCTATAATGGCCCGTTTGGCCACATTCATAACAAGTGACCATTTTTGGAGGATTGAGCCCCTTTCGAGCGACGGGGGCAACACTTGTGCAATTGTTGGCCTTATGACCAACTCCTTGGCACCGGTGGCAAATTAGCTTGCCGCATTCATCCGAGTGGTGCTTGTGACATTTGTTGCAAAAAGGTTGAGTTTCGTCATAACCTTTCTTGCCGTCGTTGGTGAAAGGCTTTTTGGTGAAGGTGTTGTTGTTGTAGTTGCTTAATAGAGTGGCTTCCAATTTCCTTTTGTTGCCACCCGATTTGTCCTCGGCCTTAGGAGCCGGCACTATGATTTCATCAACCGTTTCAATCAATTAGCGGGCCATGTTCAAAGTGGCTTGGTGATTAGCGTGTTTGGAGGACATCACACCTTGTTTGATGCTCTTTGGAAGACCATCCATATAGAGTTTAACCCTTTGAGATTCGGGGTTCACGAGGTTGGGACACATCAAGGATAGCTCGATGAATCGTTGATTGTAGGCCTTGAGATTGTTTCCGACCGCCTTCAAAGTTCTTAGCTCTTGTTCGAGCTTTCGGGTTTCTTCGCGAGGGAAATATTCAACAATCATCTTTTTCCTTAAATCGGCCCAAGAGAGGGCATGAGCTTCATCGGTACCCAACGATTGTACATAGGTGTTCCACCATGTAAGAGCGACGCCGGCGAGAGTGTGGGTGGAGTACTTGACCTTATCTTGGTCCCGACAACCGCTTATGCTAAAGATGGTCTCCGTTTGTTCGAACCATCGAGTGAGTGTAACCGGTCCCCCGGTTCCATCATGAGTGTGAGGTTTGCACCCCATAAAAGCTTTGTAGGAGCACCCTTCGCTTGAGTTACCGGCCCCTTGATTGTTGTTGTTGTTATTGTTATTGTTGTTGTTGGAGGAGTGACCGGCCATGGCCGCCTCTACGGCGATGGCCACCATTCGTTGTAGTGCTTGTTCGGGAGTTTCACGTCGTGGCACACGGCGATGAGGCATTGTTCCTTCAAAACAAAAGAATACCGTTGGTTAGTATTCTAAATAATACTAACCGTGATATGGAATAAAGATAGAGAGAAAATTTTCCTTGACTCGCCTTAAATTCTTTATGTCATAATGTCGGAACGTTCATATGAGTCACCGTAATATAATTCCGGAAATTATATTACCCTAATTCATATGTGCATTCGACATTACTTCATATAGTCAAGGTGGCGTGTCAATCAAATTAGTTAACGTGAGATTAAGGTAGAATAAGAATAGATATGAGTAGGAGAGTTCGAGTATAAATGCACAAGTAGTCAAGTAATTCCTACGTCAAGTCTATATTCCGGTTGTAGTTTAGACTCACCAATGTACCCTATGACTCGGGGTCGACACCAATGAACTCTAAATCCTTACAACCAATGCTCTGATACCATCTGTAGCGACAGATGGGGTAAAAACCCACCCAGTGCCTTTCCAGCTAACCGCTTGGTGACCACTAAGTGTACCTCAGACACTGATTTTACGGCCTACATTTCTACCAAACTTCCAACCCTCAAATTCCAAGGGATCGCAAGGGGTAAGAGCCAATGCTTCGTCATAGGTAACACTGTGAGAACCTCCTCTACGATTAACCCGCCAAAAAGCATAGTCCGTTCGGGTGCCCGGCCTGACAGCCGGCGCGCGTGACTATCTTTACGGCTAAAGTTAAACCAGCTCTGATACCATCTGTAGCGACCCGACCAAATCAATTTTGACGGCGCCGTCTACGTAGGTCCCATTACATGGTCATAAGTCTTTAAGACAAAGTTTGACCGAAAATATGTCGCATTCATTTCATAAGTGTGGATGTTTCAAAGTTTACAAAAGTAGTTTCCATAACTAGTACATAACGATGTTTAAAGTACAAATGAAACACGTGCGACACAGTTTAAAGTAGTCAAAAGACGCTCCACATATGCAAGTATACTCGACATCCAAGCAAGTATCAAAAAGAATATGCGGAAGCATGTTTCACATATCGTTCAAAGACCTAAGAAAAACATAGAAATCTGTCAACGAAAACGTTGGTGAAATCATAGGTTTAAGTAAGTAAGTGAGCAAAAGTAAGTCGAACCACAAGATTTACAACATTGATGAAATAGTAGTACATTCTAAAATTTAATATTCACGAGCACCCAATTATCAAGGCATAACATTTCGTCCGTTGAACCCCATTAATAGTGCTAGAACAACACTGTTTCCCAAAAATATATTTCATCAGTAGACGGTAGCGAACCGTCCGAGATGAGGGTTTGTCAAACCCATATGGCCATACAACATAAGTTCACGCCTACACTTACACACTGCAAGAGTAACTAATGATAATCGAATTGAGGATTTTGTTCTAAACTCGTATGTAGAATGTTTGTTTTCCTCTACTTGTGTTCACTTAGTTAAAAAGAAATGTTTATGTTTTCTCATCCCAAATGTAAGTTCAAAAGAGTAAAAGTGGGACTATGATCTCACCTTGAGCGCAAGAGCAAATAAGTACTTCGACAAGTAACGAGTTCAAAGAATAATGCTAGTCTTGACCTAAACAAATAGGTCGTATCAATAACGGTAAACACGATAGGTCAAAGATGTCCAATTTGTCCTATGGCTCAATACGAATCGATTATGTAGCATGTGAATCAAATTGTCAAGTTTCATGCAAGATACAAGTATAGGATCATGTTAGAAAGATTGCATAATCATTTGGTTAAGTTTGACAAAAAGTCAAACTTTGGTCGGTCAAAGTCAACGAAAAAGTCAACACGTTCGGGTCGGGTCCCGAACTATTTTTCTGAGGTTTATATTCATATATAAGCATGTTAGGACAAGTCTCATGTGAATCGGAGGTCCATAGCGTGCCAAACATTTTTCTTATTTTGACCAACGAGGTCAGAACCTGGACACGGCTTATGCCGCGCTGCGGCCCACAATTGTCACGCCGCGACAATACACGGGAGCTGGTACCTGGCCAGTTTCAGTTTTTCTAAGTCTAAACCAAAATCTTTTCATGCACAAAACACAAACCGCAAACACTTAGAACTCGCACCTTATATCGTTGGAAAGCTCTTTTGACAAAGAAGACAACTAAGCACATTTCACCAATCGAAAACATTATTTGCAATAACCGAATTTTCAAATCAAAAGATTAATCAATGCACACATTTAATACACAAATTTGATAAGTGCACATTTATGATTCGGGCATTTAATGTGTAGTGACCCGAACTTTTTCATGTTTATATATATTAATTGAGATTGATATTTACATGATTAAATGTTTCCAACATGTTAAGCAATCAAACTTGTTAAGACTTGATTAATTGAAATATGTTTCATATAGACAATTGACCACCCAAGTTGACCGGCAATTCACGAACGTTAAAACTTGTAAAAACGACATGACCATATATATATATGGATATACATATGGTTAACATGAGATTATTATAAGTAAGTATCTCCATAATTATATTAACAATGAGTTATATACATATAAACAAGACTACTAACTTAAGGATTTCGAAACGAGACATATATGTAACGATTATCGTTGTAACGACATTTAAATGTATATATATCATATTAAGATATATTAATATATCATAATATCATGATAATATAATAATTTAACATCTCATTAGATATAATAAACAATGGGTTAACAACATTAATTGAGATCGTTAACTTAAAGGTTTCAAAACAACACTTACATGTAACGACTAACGATGACTTAACGACTCAGTTAAAATGTATATACATGTAGTGTATTTAGATGTATTAAAATACTTTTGGAAGACTTCAATACATATATCAAAACACTCATACTTAACGAAAATGGTTACAGTTACTTTCCCATTCTTTTCTTTCATCAAGAATTCTAGTCGTATTCTTACCCGTATTATACACAGCTTCAAAACGTACTTACTATGGGTATATACCAATAGGAACTAGCATGGGATTCCACTCTTGATTATGTCATGTATGACTAATCAATTTTAACTTCTACCATGAGCTAGTCAACTAACTAGAACTCCTTTTAACCCCACTCACCACTCACCAATTACCACTCATCATTCACTCCATTTCACTTCCAATTCTCTTTCTAATTCTCTCTCAACATACACACACTATTATGAACGTATTTTTCCAGTAGTTAATCATCATCTTCATCAAAAATCACTTCAAGAATCAAGCTATAATCATCATAGGAAGAACACTTCAAGAACACTTCAAAAAAATCCCTTCAAGTTTACTAATTTACTTCCAAGCTTTCTAATCCATTCCAAGTAATCATCTAAGATCAAGAAACCTTTGTTATATACAGTAGGTTATCTTTCTTATTCAAGGTAATATTCATATTCAAACTTTGATTCAATTTCTATAACTATAAACTATCTTAATTCGAGTAAAAATCTTACTTGAACTTGTTTTTGTGTCATGATCCTACTTCAAGAACTTTCAAGCCATCCA
This sequence comes from Rutidosis leptorrhynchoides, assembly GCF_046630445.1. Classification (NCBI taxonomy): domain Eukaryota; kingdom Viridiplantae; phylum Streptophyta; class Magnoliopsida; order Asterales; family Asteraceae; genus Rutidosis; species Rutidosis leptorrhynchoides. The sequence goes on from NC_092333.1 coordinate 338,813,652, forward strand.
AGATCCTTTGAAGCTAGATCATTTCTTGTCACTTCCAGTAGGTTTACCTACTAAACTTGAGGTAGTAATGATGTTCATAACATCATTCGATTCATATATATATAACTATCTTATTCGAAGTTTTAAACTCGTAATCACTAGAACATAGTTTAGTTAATTCTAAACTTGTTCGCAAACAAAAGTTAATCCTTCTAACTTGACTTTTAAAATTAACTAAACACATGTTCTATATCTATATGATATGCTAACTTAATAATTTAAAACCTGGAACCACGAAAAACACCGTAAAACCGGATTTACGCCGTCGTAGTAACACCGCGGGCTGTTTTGGGTTAGTTAATTAAAAACTATGATAAACTTTGATTTAAAAGTTTTTATTCTGAGAAAATGATTTTTATTATGAACATGAAACTATATCCAAAAATTATGGTTAAACTCAAAGTGGAAGTATGTTTTCTAAAATGGTCATCTAGACGTCGTTCTTTCGACTGAAATGACTACCTTTACAAAAAGAACTTGTAACTTATTTTTCTGACTATAAACCTATACTTTTTCTGTTTAGATTCATTAAATAGAGTTCAATATGAAACCATAGCAATTTGATTCACTCAAAACGGATTTAAAATGAAGAAGTTATGGGTAAAACAAGATTGGATAATTTTTCTCATTTTAGCTACGTGAAAATTGGTAACAAATCTATTCCAACCATAACTTAATCAACTTGTATTGTATATTATGTAATCTTGAGATACCATAGACACGTATACAATGTTTCGACCTATCATGTCGACACATCTATATATATTTCGGAACAACCATAGACACTCTATATGTGAATGTTGGAGTTAGCTATATAGGGTTGAGGTTGATTCCAAAATATATATAGTTTGAGTTGTGATCAATACTGAGATACGTATACACTGGGTCGTGGATTGATTCAAGATAATATTTATCGATTTATTTCTGTACATCTAACTGTGGACAACTAGTTGTAGGTTACTAACGAGGACAGCTGACTTAATAAACTTAAAACATCAAAATATATTAAAAGTGTTGTAAATATATTTTGAACATACTTTAATATATATGTATATATTGTTATAGGTTCGTGAATCAACAGTGGCCAAGTCTTACTTCTCGACGAAGTAAAAAAAAAAATCTGTGAAAGTGAGTTATAGTCCCACTTTTAAAATCTAATATTTTTGGGATGAGAATACATGCAGGTTTTATAAATGATTTACAAAATAGACACAAGTACGTGAAACTACATTCTATGGTTGAATTATCGAAATCGAATATGCCCCTTTTTATTAAGTCTGGTAATCTAAGAATTAGGGAACAGACACCCTAATTGACGTGAATCCTAAAGATAGATCTATTGGGCCTAACAAACCCCATCCAAAGTACCGGATGCTTTAGTACTTCGAAATTTATATCATATCCGAAGGGTATCCCGGAATGATGGGGATATTCTTATATATGCATCTTGTTAATGTCGGTTACCAGGTGTTCACCATATGAATGATTTTTATCTCTTTGTATGGGATGTGTATTGAAATACGAAATCTTGTGGTCTATTGTTACGATTTGATATATATAGGTTAAACCTATAACTCACCAACATTTTTGTTGACGTTTAAAGCATGTTTATTCTCAGGTGAATATTAAGAGCTTCCGCTGTTGCATACTAAAATAAGGACATTATTTGGAGTCCATGTTTGTATGATATTGTGTAAAAACTGCATTCAAGAAACTGATTTCGATGTAACATATTTGTATTGTAAACCATTATGTAATGGTCGTGTGTAAACAGGATATTTTAGATTATCATTGTTTGATAATCTACGTAAAGCTTTTTAAACCTTTATTTATGAAATAAAGGTTATGGTTTGTTTTAAAAATGAATGCAGTCTTTGAAAAACGTCTCATATAGAGGTCAAAACCTCACAACGAAATCAATTAATATGGAACGTTTTTAATCAATAAGAACGGGACATTTCAGTTGGTATCCGAGCGTTGGTCTTAGAGAACCAGAATTTTGCATTAGTGTGTCTTATCGAGTTTGTTAGGATGCATTAGTGAGTCTGGACTTCGACCGTGTTTAGTTGAAAAATGATTGCTTAACAAATTTTGTTGGAAACTATATATTTTTAACATGTGAATATTATGTGATATATTAATCTCTTAACGCGTTTGATATTATGTGATAGATGTCTACCTCTAGAACAAGTCCCATTGACTCACCTAATAATAATGAAGAGTCAAATGTAAATTGGAATGATTCGTGGACTGATTCACAAGTTCCCGAAGAGGAACCGGAAGAAGAGTCGGAACCAGAAGAAGAATCGGAACCGGAAGAAGAATCGGAACCGGATGAAGAAATAGAACCGGTGGGGGAAATAATAAAACGGTTAAGTAAAAGAAAATCCTCAACCAACCGACCAAGGTTAATTATGGTCAATGGTGTTTCCGCTAAGGAAGCAAAATATTGGGAGGATTACCAATTCTCCGATGAATTGGATTCTGACGAGAATTCCGATGATGTTATAGAAATTACCCCAACTGAATTTAAAAAGGCAAAAGAAAATAATAAGGGAAAGGGCATAAAAATAGAGAAATCTAATTCCAACCCCGATTAACTTTATATGTATCGTCAACCCCCGAAGTCCTTAAGTTGTAACAATGACCCGGGAACCTCTAAACCACCAGGTTTTTCTAAACCAATGTGGAAAACGACGGCTCGTATTAGGGGAACATCATATATCCCTAGAAACTTGGCAAAACGAACCAAAACCGAAGAAGAAGAAACAAGCGAGTCGGAATAAGATAGTTGTATTCGTGTGGTGTAATATATGTAATATAGTGTGCTTATGCTTTATGATATATGTAAAAATTGCTTGTATTAATAAGTATTTTTTTTTATGAATCTAACTCTTGTCTATTTTACAGTATAAAAACACAAAATGGATAGACAACCCAATATTTTAAGAGACCTACCCGGAGACATGATTGATGAAATCTTGTCTAGAGTCGGTCAGAATTCTTCGGCACAACTATTTAAGGCGAGATTAGTTTGTAAGACATTCGAAGAACGTTCCAAGAATGCCTTGGTTTATAAAAGGCTTTCGTTCGAAAGATGGGGGATATCACATTGGGAAATCCATAAGTTACGATGTGTTTACTTTGACGCATATACTGCGGGGAACCCAAATGCTATTTTACGCAATGGGTTAAGAAATTATTTTGACTCAATATATCCGAATATTGGACTTCGTGATTTAGAAAAAGCGGCTAACATGCAACATAAAGAAGCATGTTATGCTTACGGATTAGTAATGTTTGCTTCTCACCAAAGTGAGAACAAGAACATCGGCCTACAACTATTAAACAAAACGTTCCCACAAGTGACGGAGTCGGTAATTGGGGTAAGAAATGAGGTTTTTAGATTGTTACGGGACTGTTGGACATTACGTAACCCTCGTCCCTTTGACGACTTTACAACACGCTGTCTTATCAACGGCCATAACGGTTATGTTCCACAAGACCAAGGATGGGAAGTAATCCTAGTAAAACCAGAATGCATGACTTGTTTCTGGACGTATGAATTACGTGTCTTTATTGCCTTTGCTGAACAACTTGTGTACTAGCTTGAATTATCTTCACAACCATCTTGTATCAAATTTATTGTGTGCTATATTTCATGCTATATATAAAATAAGCGGTATTGTAAGTTTGTAAAATATTGTGTAAAAGTTTGAACGCGAAATATTATTATAATCAGTTTTTCATATAGAATTGTAGTAGTTGAATTGTATATTAGCTACTAAGTATGAACTTAACGGGTAGGTACTACCCGAATTTAAACTTATAAAACGCTAATATGAAGAAAAAGCTTTTATAAATGAGTTCATATTATGCTACGAAATACTATTAACTACTCTTAATATTCTGTATGATTAACTTGTTCCATTTGACTATTTTGAAGGAAATGGCACCGACTACTCGACACACCGTGAATATATATGAAGAGGAATTCCGTACTTTTCTAGCTTCAAACATAGCCGCAGTACAGGATGCGCTACATACCAATAATAACCTTGGATCTAGCAGTACAGGAAATCGTGTAGGATGCACCTACAAAGAATTCACTACCTGCAAACCTTTGGAATTTGATGGAACCGAAGGACCGATCGGATTGAAACTGTGGACCGAGAAGGTCGAATCGGTGTTTGCCATAAGTAAGTGTACTGAAGAGGACAAAGTAAAGTACACTACGCATACCTTCACAGGTTCTGCGTTAACATGGTGGAATACCTATCTAGAGCAAGTGGGACAAGATGATGCGTACGCACTACCGTGGTCAGCATTCAAGCACTTGATGAACGAGAAGTACCGTCCCAGAACCGAGGTCAATAAGCTCAAGACAGAACTTAGAGGGTTACGAACCCAAGGATTTGATATTACCACGTACGAAAGACGATTCACAGAATTATGCATATTGTGTCCGCGAGCATTCGAAGATGAGGAAGAGAAGATCGACGCGTTTGTGAAAGGATTACCGGAAAGAATCTAAGAAGATATAAGTTCACACGAGCCCGCCTCCATACAACAGGCATGTAGAATGGCTCACAAACTAGTGAACCAGATTGAAGAAAGAATTAAAGAACAGACTGTTGAAGAGGCCAATGTGAAGCAAGTCAAAAGAAAGTGGGAGGAAAACGGTGATAAGAATCACCAATACAACAACAACAGCAATTACAACAATAATCGCAACAATTATCCCAACAATCGCAACATCAATCGCAACTACAACAAACGGCCCAACAACAACAACAACAACAACAACAACAACAACAACAACAACAACAACAACAACAACAACAACAACAACAACAACAACAACAACAGCAACTACAACAATCATCCCAACAACAATAATAACCGCAACAACAACAACAATCAGAAGCAGCTATGCCAAAGGTGTGAAAAGTATCACTCGGGGTTCTGCACCAAATTTTGCAACAAGTGTAAAAGAAATGGTCATAGCGCGGTGAAGTGTGAGGTCTACGGACCAGGGGTTAATAGAACGAAAGGAACAAATGGTGTCGAAACGAGTAATGGCGGAGCAAGTAGTGTCGGAGCAAGTTATGCCAATGTAGTTTGTTATAAATGTGGAAAACCGGGCCACATTATTAGAAATTTCCCGAACCAGGAGAACACGAATGGACAAGGCCGCGGAAGAGTTTTCAATATTAATGCGGCAGAGGCACAGGAAGACCCGGAGCTTGTTACGGGTACGTTTCTTATTGACAATAAATCTGCTTACGTTTTATTTGATTCGGGTGCGGATAGAAGCTATATGAGTAGAGATTTTTGTGCTAAATTAAGTTGTCCATTAACGCCTTTGGATAGTAAATTTTTACTCGAATTAGCAAATGGTAAATTAATTTCAGCAGATAATATATGTCGGAATCGAGAAATTAAACTGGTTAGCGAAACATTTAAGATTGACTTGATACCAGTAGAGTTAGGGAGTTTTGATATGATAATCGGTATGGACTGGTTGAAAGAAGTGAAAGCAGAGATCGTTTGTTACAAAAATGCAATTCGCATTATACGAGAAAAAGGAAAACCCTTAATGGTGTACGGAGAAAAGGGAAACACGAAGCTACATCTTATTAGTAATTTGAAGGCACAAAAACTAATAAGAAAAGGTAGCTATGCTGTTCTAGCACACGTCGAGAAAGTACAAACTGAAGAAAAGAGCATCAATGATGTTCCCGTCGCAAAAGAATTTCCCGATGTATTTCCGAAAGAATTACCGGGATTACCCCCACATCGATCCGTTGAATTTCAAATAGATCTTGTACCAGGAGCTGCACCAATAGCTCGTGCTCCTTACAGACTCACACCCAGCGAGATGAAAGAACTGCAAAGCCAATTACAAGAACTTTTAGAGCATGGTTTCATTCGACCAAGCACATCACCGTGGGGAGCTCCTGTTTTGTTTGTCAAGAAGAAAGATGGTACATTCAGGTTGTGTATCGACTACCGAGAGTTGAACAAACTTACCATCAAGAACCGCTACCCACTACCGAGAATCGATGACTTATTTGATCAACTACAAGGCTCGTCTGTTTATTCAAAGATTGACTTACGTTCCAGGTATCATCAAATGCGGGTGAAAGAAGATGATATTCCAAAGACTGCTTTCAGAACACGTTACGGTCATTACGAGTTTATGGTCATGCCATTTAGTTTAACTAATGCACCAGCTGTGTTCATGGACCTTATGAACCGAGTGTGTGGACCATACCTTGACATGTTTGTCATTGTTTTCATTGATGACATACTTATTTACTCAAAGAATGACCAAGAACACGGTGAACATTTGAGAAAGGTGTTAGAAGTATTAAGGAAGGAAGAATTGTACGCTAAATTTTCAAAGTGTGCATTTTGGTTGGAAGAAGTTCAATTCCTCGGTCACATAGTGAACAAAAAAGGTATTAAGGTGGATCCGGCAAAGATAGAAACTGTTGAAAAGTGGGAAACCCCGAAAACTCCGAAACACATACGCCAGTTTTTAGGACTAGCTGGTTACTACAGAAGGTTCATCCAAGACTTTTCCAGAATAGCAAAACCCTTGACTGCATTAACACATAAAGGAAGAAATTTGAATGGAAGGATGAACAAGAGAAAGCGTTTCAGTTATTGAATAAAAAGCTAACTACGGCACCTATATTGTCATTGCCTGAAGGGAATGATGATTTTGTGATTTATTGTGATGCATCAAAGCAAGGTCTCGGTTGTGTATTAATGCAACGAACGAAGGTGATTGCTTATGCGTCTAGACAATTGAAGATTCACGAGCAAAATTATACGACGCATGATTTGGAATTAGGCGCGGTTGTTTTTGCATTAAAGACTTGGAGGCACTACTTATATGGGGTCAAAAGTATTATATATACCGACCACAAAAGTCTTCAACACATATTTAATCAGAAACAACTGAATATGAGGCAGCGTAGGTGGATTGAATTATTGAATGATTACGACTTTGAGATTCGTTACCACCCGGGGAAGGCAAATGTGGTAGCCGATGCCTTGAGCAGGAAGGACAGAGAACCCATTCGAGTAAAATCTATGAATATAATGATTCATAATAACCTTACTACTCAAATAAAGGAGGCGCAACAAGGAGTTTTAAAAGAAGGAAATTTAAAGGATGAAATACACAAAGGATCGGAGCAGCATCTTAATATTCGGGAAGACGGAACCCGGTATAGGGCTGAAAGGATTTGGGTACCAAAATTTGGAGATATGAGAGAAATGGTACTTAGAGAAGCTCATAAAACCAGATACTCAATACATCCTGGAACGGGGAAGATGTACAAGGATCTCAAGAAACATTTTTGGGGGCCGGGTATGAAAGCCGATGTTGCTAAATACGTAGGAGAATGTTTGACGTGTTCTAAGGTCAAAGCTGAGCATCAGAAACCATCAGGTCTACTTCAACAACCCGAAATCCCGGAATGGAAATGGGAAAACATTACCATGGATTTCATCACTAAATTGCCAAGGACTGCAAGTGGTTTTGATACTATTTGGGTAATAGTTGATCGTCTCACCAAATCAGCACACTTCCTGCCAATAAGAGAAGATGACAAGATGGAGAAGTTAGCACGACTGTATTTGAAGGAAGTCGTCTCCAGACATGGAATACCAATCTCTATTATCTCTGATAGGGATGGCAGATTTATGTCAAGATTCTGGCAGACATTACAGCAAGCATTAGGAACTCGTCTAGACATGAGTACTGCCTATCATCCACAAACTGATGGGCAGAGCGAAAGGACGATACAAACGCTTGAAGACATGCTATGAGCATGTGTTATTGATTTCGGAAACAGTTGGGATCGACATCTACCGTTAGCAGAATTTTCCTACAACAACAGCTACCATTCAAGCATTGAGATGGCGCCGTTTGAAGCACTTTATGGTAGAAAGTACAGGTCTCCGATTTGTTGGAGTGAAGTGGGGGATAGACAGATTACGGGTCCGGAGATAATACAAGAAACTACCGAGAAAATCATCCAAATTCAACAAAGATTGAAAACCGCCCAGAGTCGACAAAAGAGCTACGCGGACAGTAAAAGAAAAGATATAGAGTTTGAAATTGGAGAAATGGTCATGCTTAAGGTTTCACCTTGGAAAGGCGTTGTTCGATTTGGTAAATGGGGGAAACTAAATCCAAGGTACATTGGACCATTCAAGATTATAGATCGTGTCGGACCAGTAGCTTACCAACTGGAGCTACCTCAACAACTCGCGGCTGTACATAACACTTTCCACGTCTCAAATTTGAAGAAATGTTTTGCTAAAGAAGATCTCACTATTCCGTTAGATGAAATCCAAATCAACGAAAAACTCCAATTCATCGAAGAACCCGTCGAAATAATGGATCGTGAGGTTAAAAGACTTAAGCAAAAAAAGATACCAATTATTAAGGTTCGATGGAATGCTCGTAGAGGACCTGAGTTCACCTGGGAGCGTGAAGATCAGATGAAGAAGAAATACCCGCATCTATTTCCAGAAGATTCGTCAACACCTTCAACAGCTTAAAATTTCGGGACGAAATTTATTTAACGGGTAGGTACTGTAGTGACCCAAACTTTTCCATGTTTATATATATTAATTGAGATTGATATTTACATGATTAAATGTTTCCAACATGTTAAGCAATCAAACTTGTTAAGACTTGATTAATTGAAATATGTTTCATATAGACAATTGACCACCCAAGTTGACCGGTGATTCACGAACGTTAAAACTTGTAAAAACGACATGACAATATATATATGGATATACATATGGTTAACATGAGATTATGATAAGTAAGTATCTCCATAAGTATATTAACAATGAGTTATATACATATAAACAAGACTACTAACTTAAGGATTTCGAAACGAGACATATATGTAACGATTATCATTGTAACGACATTTAAATGTATATATATCATATTAAGATATATTAATATATCATAATATCATGATAATATAATAATTTAACATCTCATTAGATATAATAAACAATGGGTTAACAACATTAATTGAGATCGTTAACTTAAAGGTTTCAAAACAACACTTACATGTAACGACTAACGATGACTTAACGACTCAGTTAAAATGTATATACATGTAGTGTATTTAGATGTATTAAAATACTTTTGGAAGACTTCAAGACATATATCAAAACACTCATACTTAACGAAAATGGTTTCAGTTACTTTCCCATTCTTTTCTTTCATCAAGAATTCTAGTCGTATTCTTACCCGTATTATACACAGCTTCAAAACGTACTTACTATGGGTATATACCAATAGGAACTAGCATGGGATTCCACTCTTGATTATGTCATGTATGACTAATCAATTTTAACTTCTACCATGAGCTAGTCAACTAACTAGAACTCCTTTTAACCCCACTCACCACTCACCAATTACCACTCATCATTCACTCCATTTCACTTCCAATTCTCTTTCTAATTCTCTCTCAACACACACACACTGTTATGAATGTATTTTTCCAGTAGTTAATCATCATCTTCATCAAAAATCACTTCAAGAATCAAGCTATAATCATCATAGGAAGAACACTTCAAGAACACTTCAAAAAAATCCCTTCAAGTTTACTAATTTACTTCCAAGCTTTCTAATCCATTCCAAGTAATCATCTAAGATCAAGAAACTTTTGTTATATACAGTAGGTTATCTTTCTTATTCAAGGTAATATTCATATTCAAACTTTGATTCAATTTCTATAACTATAAACTATCTTAATTCGAGTAAAAATCTTACTTGAACTTGTTTTTGTGTCATGATCCTACTTCAAGAAATTTCAAGCCATCCAAGATCCTTTGAAGCTAGATCATTTCTTGTCACTTCCAGTAGGTTTACCTACTAAACTTGAGGTAGTAATGATGTTCATAACATCATTCGATTCATATATATAAAACTATCTTATTCGAAGGTTTAAACTCGTAATCACTAGATCATAGTTTAGTTAATTCTAAACTTGTTCGCAAACAAAAGTTAATCCTTCTAACTTGACTTTTAAAATTAACTTAACACATGTTGTATATCTATATGATATGCTAACTTAATGATTTAAAACCTGGAAACACGAAAAACACCGTAAAACCGGATTTACGCCGTCGTAGTAACACCGCGGGCTGTTTTGGGTTAGTTAATTAAAAACTATGATAAACTTTGATTTAAAAGTTGTTATTCTGAGAAAATGATTTTTATTATGAACATGAAACTATATCCAAAAATTATGGTTAAACTCAAAGTGGAAGTATGTTTTCTAAAATGGTCATCTAGACGTCGTTCTTTCGACTGAAATGACTACCTTTACAAAAATGACTTGTAACTTATTTTTCCGACGATAAACCTATACTTTTTCTGTTTAGATTCATAAAATAGAGTTCAATATGAAACCATAGCAATTTGATTCACTCAAAACGGATTTAAAATGAAGAAGTTATGGGTAAAACAAGATTGGATAATTTTTCTCATTTTAGCTACGTGAAAATTGGTAACAAATCTATTCCAACCATAACTTAATCAACTTGTATTGTATATTATGTAATCTTGAGATACCATAGACACGTATACAATGTTTCGACCTATCATGTCGACACATCTATATATATTTCGGAACAACCATAGACACTCTATATGTGAATGTTGGAGTTAGCTATACAGGGTTGAGGTTGATTCCAAAATATATATAGTTTGAGTTGTGATCAATACTGAGATACGTATACACTGGGTCGTGGATTGATTCAAGATAATATTTATCGATTTATTTCTGTACATCTAACTGTGGACAACTAGTTGTAGGTTACTAACGAGGACAGCTGACTTAATAAACTTAAAACATCAAAATATATTAAAAGTGTTGTAAATATATTTTGAACATACTTTGATATATATGTATATATTGTTATAGGTTCGTGAATCAACCAGTGGCCAAGTCTTACTTCCCGACGAAGTAAAAATCTGTGAAAGTGAGTTATAGTCCCACTTTTAAAATCTAATATTTTTGGGATGAGAATACATGCAGGTTTTATAAATGATTTACAAAATAGACACAAGTACGTGAAACTACATTCTATGGTTGAATTATCGAAATCGAATATGCCCCTTTTTATTAAGTCTGGTAATCTAAGAATTAGGGAACAGACACCCTAATTGACGCAAATCCTAAAGATAGATCTATTGGGCCTAACAAACCCCATCCAAAGTACCGGATGCTTTAGTACTTCGAAATTTATATCATATCCGAAGGGTGTCCCGGAATGATGGGGATATTCTTATATATGCATCTTGTTAATGTCGGTTACCAGGTGTTCACCATATGAATGATTTTTATATCTTTGTATGGGATGTGTATTGAAATATGAAATCTTGTGGTCTATTGTTACAATTTGATATATATAGGTTAAACCTATAACTCACCAACATTTTTGTTGACGTTTAAAGCATGTTTATTCTCAGGTGAATATTAAGAGCTTCCGCTGTTGCATACTAAAATAAGGACAAGATTTGGAGTCCATGTTTGCATGATATTGTGTAAAAACTGCATTCAAGAAACTGATTTCGATGTAACATATTTGTATTGTAAACCATTATGTAATGGTCGTGTGTAAACAGGATATTTTAGATTATCATTATTTGATAATCTACGTAAAGCTTTTTAAACCTTTATTTATGAAATAAAAGTTATGGTTTGTTTTAAAAATGAATGCAGTCTTTGAAAACCGTCTCATATAGAGGTCAAAACCTCGCAACGAAATCAATTAATATGGAACGTTTTTAATCAATAAGAACGGGACATTTCATAATGCATACATACAACACGCCGTTTTGTAGGTAATCGAGTATACAATACAACTAACTACTTACTAACAATAATTCATGGCATTCAATGCATCAAATATTCATTTCAAGCTTATCAAACCCCAACCCAAATTCACCAAAATCACTAATCATGTTTATGAAGTTTTCTAAAACAACCTACACATCAAATTGAAGCTAGTGATGTTAGGAAGACATTTAATACATGCATTTATAACATTTAACATCATTCAAACAACCAAATCACCAATTCAAACACACCAAAGTTTATGTTCATGCTAGTTACTTCAAATAACAAAATCGAACATATAAATCATATATTCATGTTAGACTTGAGCCATAGACACTAATTAACAACTTTATAAGTTAAAAACATCAAGAACACAAAATCTAGTGATTTTAGAAAGTTACCCAAATGTAATGAAATCGGTATGGAATCGAAGAGGAAGTTGCAAGGATTCCAAATATGTAATTTGTTTTGATTGAAGCTTGCTTGAACGAATTTAGATGATGATTTCTTTGTTTGGAGAATTGAAAGAAAAATGGAAGTATGAAGAGAAAAGGAAAAATGAAAATGAAAAAGATGAATGGATGGGAGTGGTTTGACCACTTTGACCTAGTCAAAAGTTTAGTCACATGGCAAGATTGGCCCCTCAAGTTTTAATCGGGTGCGTGAATTACCTAAACGAGATAATTTAAAACGCGTATTAACGGGAGGTGTTATAAACATATAACGAACTTTAAATAATTAAACAGAAAGTAAACGGAAAAAGGCGGGATGTTACAGTTTACACGGTTGAGCCTCAACTGTTTACTAACTCGTGTGAGTCACGTCTCACGCGTGCGAGTGGTCACTCGTGCATGTCTCAACGAAGGTCATTAAATGCATTTTCCAAAATCACAATGTCATAACCCGTCCTAATCCATAAGGATGAATACAATAACATATGATTACATTGCGAGGTATTTGACCTCTATATGATAAGTTTTACAAACATTGCATTCGTTTTTAAAAAACAAACTTTCATTACATCAAAAGTTGACGACATGCATACCATTTCATAATATATCCAAACTATAAATGACCTAATCTGTCATTTGCTCAATAATAATCCTGATTAAACTCAACGACTTGAATGCAACGTCTTTTAAAATATGCCATGAATGACTCCAAGTAATATCTTTAAAATGAGCAAATGCACATCGGAAGATTTCTTTCAATCCAGAGAATAAACATGCTTTCAAGTATCAACCAAAAGGTTGGTAAGTTCATTAGTTTATCGTAATCAATCATTTCCATAATTTTAATAGACCACAAGATTTCATTTTTCATAAATAATATTACACTCACAAATGTATAAAAATCATTCGTACGATGAACAGCTGGTAACCGACATTAACATAATGCATATAGAATATCCCCCGCATACTCGCAAGTATGCCGTATACTGGCAATCGCAATCACCATTTAAATCGAAGTTCTAAAGCAGTTCAAATTCTCTGACTGGGGCTGGTCCGTGCCTGTAGATCTACCTTTAGGATTCGCGTCAATTAGGGGCCATTTCCCAAATTCTTAGGTTACCAAGTTAAAGGGGCAATATTCGGTATAGTATTCCAACCATAGAATGTAGTTTCAAGTACTTGTGTCTATTTCGTCAAACATTTATAAAAGCAGTGCATGTATTCTCAGTCCCAAAAATATATATTGCAAAAGCATTTAAAAAGGGAGCAAATGAAACTCACGATACTGTATTTCGTAGTAAAAATACATATGACGGCATTGAACAATTGTAGGGTTGGCCTCGGATTCACGAACCTATATCATTTGTGTATTTATTAATATACATAGTTGTAATCGAACAAATATATATATAAATTTATTAGTTATATCATTTTTATATTAATAATACATATGTTTCATATATTCATGTTGTATGTAAAAATATATTAAATTTTGTTATGTTATATGTATTAAATATATTTTCATTTATATATATATATATATATATATATATATATATATATATATATATATATATATATATATATATATATATATATATATATATATATATATATATATATATATATATATTGTTTGTTTGGTTAAAACAGTACTTTAGTAATACTAAGATAATATTTGAAATAGTGATGATACTAATATTAATAATAATGATAGTTTTAATAATAAAGACAAAATGATAATTTTAATAGAAATGTTAATTTTAAATAAAAAGATAATAACTTTAGTAAAAATGATAATTTTACTAAAAAGGATATTTTTAATAATAATAATAAAATGATAGTTTTCCTAAAAAAAATGATTCTCTTAATAATATAATAATTTTTAATAATAACAATTCTAATAAGGGTAATTATATTAATAATAATAATGATAATATAAATAATATCACTTATAATAATAACACTAATATTAATCATAATAGTAATGTTAATACTAATACTAAGGTTTGTAAGGACAATAATCTTATTAATCAATTTCATAATAATAATAATAATAATAATAATAATAATAATAATAATAATAATAATAATAATAATAATAATATTAATAATAATAATAATAATAATAATAATAATAATTTTAACAATAATGACAATAATATTAATTTTATTAATGATAATAATAATCATATTTTTAATCTTAGAAATAATAATATTTAATCATAATAACAATAATTAATGAATTAATTAATAATAATAATAATAATAATGAAATAATAATGATAATAATAAAGCTACCTTCAAAATAAGCTTTAAAAAAAATAATGCCACCATCTAGGCTCGAACCTGCGACCTCAAATATACCCGAACACATCCTAAACCAGCTGAGCTACTGTGACGATCCAGAAATTTCCGACCAAATTTAAACTTAATCTTTATACTGGTTCCGACACGATAAGCAAAGTATGTTAAACTGAGTCTCAAAATTTTTGAACTGTTTCATATATGCAATTACCCTTCAACCAATACCGACGATTCACAAACAGATAATTGTAAATAGATTTGTGTGTATTTATATATATATATATATATATATATATATATATATATATATAATATTAAATGTAATTATTTAATGATTGTAATACTCGTTGTACGTTTTGATTATTATATAGAGAGATTCAATTAGAAATTTTGTAATTTCAAAATAAACGGTGATTCGAAAATAAGTTATATGAATTACAACTTTGTTAAAAACATAATTAGAATCTATTGATTAGTTTTAACATTTAGTATTTTTATTTGGGGTTGGGAACTAATAATTAATTTAATTTTTAATTGTAAATAATTAATGACCAACGTTTTATATCTTAATGACAAAAATAAATAAATATATTTAAATTAAAAATTTGGAATATAGCTGGGTTCTTTTTATTCGCCACTGATTAACAACGGGGCACGATTTAATACTTCGTGAATTGATAACAGAACAAACCCCTAGGCTGTTACCCTATTTTAGATATTTGTTGATTTAATTTACTGTTTAAATAATGGATCTACCCTAATTATTCTCTATTTGTTTTTGTCATTCTCCATCCCACTAACATATATTTATATTTATATAAAACATTACATGCATATAGACACTTATAAACATCAACGAATCAATTCACCATTTTGTCTCTTTTCTTTCCACTATCAGAATTATTGTATATATATTATATATTATTACATCTGTAAACATGTTTTTGATTATGATTCATAATTCAACTTTCCAACACACTAATATTATATATGTATTTGTAATCCCAATTGATTCCATCAATCGAATCAACTCAATATTATTAAGTTTATTACTATACCCTTTTGACTCTTATGTGTTAATTATTGTTTATGCATCTGTTTCATTTAGTGTCCAAGAATCAACTCATCACCTTTTATTTGATTGTCCCTTTTTCCCACTTAAAAGTATTAAACCCATCATCACCACACCATCTATCTATCTATTTCTCTGAATTATATTTATATAAACATATGCATACTATATATATAGATATATACACAAGACACAATTATAGAAACCACAAGACCATTCACCCTTCACAACAACATCCTCACTCGTCACCACCACCTCGGAGATCACCACCGCTGCCTGCTGCTTTTGTGTTACAACCACCATCATCTACAACTATCACTGCCTCCCTTCAAGTTTTACTTCTTTCTTCAAAGTCACCACCAACACGTAACCAGAAAACTGAAGGCATGCTTCATGTATCATGTTATACCACCATAACAACTATCGACTTATAGTTACCACCATCTCAAACCAAACCCACCTGTTTCTTTTTCTATCTCGTTCAAACCATCAAACCAACACCATTGTTATATTATTATTTCTGCTGCAAGGTTTATGTTTCTGTTTCCATATCAAGAAACCCACATCACCACTATGAACTACCATCGATAACTACCACCAAAACCGCTACCATGAAAGACTGCTGCTGCAGCATATTTATTTCTGTTTCTGTTTCTGGTTTTGCTTCAAACGTAACCCAAACATACCCCAAACAAGTGCTGCTACTCGTCTCTTCTGTTTGCAGTTCAAACCCCACATAAAACCATCAATCAAGAAAACCACCAACCTGCTACACTTTTCTGTTTCTATTCTTCAAAACTACTGCGATATTGCTCGATGTAAGCTGCTGCTATTACTCACTATGATTAATACCTGTTTCTATCAACTATACAGCCATATAACTCAATGGATAATTGTTAATGACAAGGAATTCAACTAATTATTGCATGCTCCATTTTCTCTTTGGCCGACAAGTGCTAAAGTAATAACCCCACTTGCTTGTTAAGTTAATATTACTCGTGATTCAGTGGAGCCAGACATGATAACACATGCACATACATCTTTAATTTTTACTGGATATTGTTTTCGTTTTGGGGCCGTAATCCCTACTTGATTGGGCCGTGATATTCTTATTTTTATTTGGGCCTGAAATTGGACCGCCTTGTTCTTAAATTTTATTCGGACCAGGAACCAATTCCTATTTCGATGTGTACCCAATCTGAACCCATACACCATTACCTTAACGAGACAACTACAAAAACCCATCGGGTGTTACTGTTTCTGGACAGATTATACCCAACACTACCACTTATGGCAATGTTGCAGCTCCTCTGGCTATCTTCTGTTCGAAAAACTGCCTCCTTTAAACTGCTTTTCGCTATTGTTGTTAACCAAGAAACAACACACTCAATCACAAGTTATTGAACTACTACTCATTACCATCTATTTTTCCTGTTAACGAAAATAATGAAGATGATGAAACAAATTAATGATAATGATTAAGATGGACTGAGATGATGATGATAATGTGGTACGTATGAGAATGATGATGATGACTAGATGATGTTAAATGATTAGGTTATGATCATGATAACGATTAGGGTTATGATTATGATGACGTGATAATTGTAAACGAGGTTGATTTCGAATGATTGATAATGATCATAAAATGATGATGATCATGAATTCGAGATGATTCTGGGTCGATGATGATCATGGAGTATGATTATGATTATGATTATGAAAATACCGTATGATGATAATGACCGAATGATGTCAATGAAGATGATCGCTCCATGATGATGATGATGATGATATAAAACTATTTTTTTATTTATTTTTATTAATATTATTATTAGTTTTATTATTATTATTTTTATTATTACTATTATTATTATAATTATTATTATTTATTATTATTATTATTATTATTATTACCAATAATTAATATTATGTTTATGATAAAATAAAAATAGATATAAATTATGTTAAGATATATTGAGATAAAAATGATTACGATTATGATCAAGAATAACTAAGTTAATTACAAATGGGAAGTATAATTATAAGTATGTTTATGAGTAATAGGAATATAAATATAATTAGGTCATGTTTAAATAAAGCTATTATTATTACTATTAAAAGTATTATTTTATTTATTATTTGTATTATTATTATTAATATCATTATTTTTATTACTAGTATTATCATTATTATAAGTATCATTATTTTTAAATAGATTATTGTTATAATTATTATTATTACCACAAATAAAATGACTAATATTATTATCAAAATTATTATTATCAATATCATTATTTAAATCTAATTATTAGTATTATTATCCTTATTTTAGTATTACTATAATTATTATTTTTACAAACAAAAGATATTTATATAAAAATATAATTAATACATATATCATAAGTATACTTAATTCACTATTTAATGTATATGATGGCACTGAACAAGTGCAGGGTTGACCTCGGATTCACGAAGCTATTACAATAATATATATAATAAAACACATAATGAACATATAATGGTATTCAAACCAGTTTATATATATTAATTATATAATATATTACTTATTAAAAATAGTAATGTATTTATTATTTATTTGCTACGAAATATAGTATTATGAGTTTCATTACTCCCTTTTTAAATACTTTTGCAATATATATTTTTGGGACTGAGAATACATGCGCTGCTTTTATAAATGTTTTACGAAATAGACACAAGTAATCGAAACTACATTCTATGGTTGGATTATCGAATCGAATATCACCTTTTTTAGTCTGGTAATCTAAGAATTAGGGAACAGACACCCTAATTGACGCGAATCCTAAAGTTAGATCTATTGGTCCTAACAAACCCCATCCGGGTTACGGATGCATTAGTACTTCGATTTTATCATGTCCGATGAGAGTCCCGGAATGATGGGGATATTCTAGATGCGTTTTGTTAATGTTGATTACCAGGTGTTCACCATATGAATGATTTTTATCTCTATGCAGTTTTTACGAAATGCCTGATATGAGATGATTTTTATAAGAAATGGAAATATGAAATCTTGTGGTCTATTAAAATTATGAAATGATTATTTATGATAAACTAATGAACTCACCAACCTTTTGGTTGACACTTTAAAGCATGTTTATTCTCAGGTATGAAAGAAATCTTCCGCTGTGCATTTGCTCATTTTAGAGATATTACTTGGAGTCATTCATGGAATATTTCAAAAGACGTTGCATTCGAGTCATAGAGTTCATCAACATTATTATTAAGTCAATTATAGTTGGATATATATTTGAAATGGTATGCATGCCATCAACTTTCGATATAAAGAAAGATTGTATATTAAAAACGAATGTAATGTTTGTAAAATGTTGTAAGACCCCAATATTTATTTTACACAGAGTTTTAAATGATGTACGTATCGTAGGTGAAGCGTGGTATGGAATAGAAGCTCAGAACCTGTTCAGAGGGTTGTGCGCGCCGCGCACCTTGAGGTGAGCGCGTCGCGCACCTGGTCTGCGACAGAAATCTGACTTTTTCAAATTAGAGTTTAATGAGGGGATTTTTGGTCTTTTCACTTGAGGCCGGATGTGAGGCCATATCAGCTGGTTGGATTCAGTTTTGGATCATATTTCACACCCACAAACACTCTCAAGTATCTAAGAGAGAGAGGGAGATTTCTAGAGAGAGATTTGGGGTTTTGGAGAAGAATGAGCTTGAATTGATCAAAGTCTCGGGTTTTAAAGTTGTTCACCTCGTTCCTAGCTACGTTTTGGTGGTTGTGGTAAGTTCTAACTCCGAATTTCATTGTTTGATTTTGATAATCAAGTTAGGGTTTGAACTTAAATTGATGAGAAACCCATTTAAACTCTTGAAATGAGTTTAGTGATGCTAGTAATCGGGTTTATTGCTATTGTTGGTGGATTATGGGTTGGTGAACAAATTGACCATGATTAGGACTTGAAATTGAGTTTAATCACTTAAGTTAGTGATTATGGAAGTATTGAAACCCATTTAGGGTTATTTGGTTGACTAGTTTTGACTTTGGGTTAAAATTAGGGTTTAGTGATGATTATGACCCAATTGGCGATTTAATGAGGTTTATAAACTTAAAATGGATTAAGTTTAAGTATAAAACCGAGTTAAAGGTGTTTTGGTGTCGAAATTTGTAAATCGTGAGATTTTGACCTTATGGGTCAAAATTAGGGTTTATGGGCAATTTGGGGACTGATAAGTGTTTAACACTTGTGTTCAGGTTTATTTGGCGTATTAAGACCATTCTCACTTGTGTTAGTGTTTATTGGTTAATTTTGGGCGCGGTTTGTACTTGGAAGTGCATTTGGGTCGAATTTGCACTAAGTGTCAAATTGGGTTGGTTTGTAAATCCAATCTAAGTGTGTTGTTGAATTTATGATAATGTAATAGGTACTTTCCATTGGCGAGTTGCGGTTTACTTTGAAGCATTCATCAAGGCGACAAGTGAGTGTTAATATCCTATGTGCATATGTATGTGTAGGATGGGTGCGGGTCGGGTGAAGTGGTTCTCGGTTATAGAGCTCACTTCACATATAGGTGGATTCGATGGACTTTGGTATGAGTCCAATTGGCACGGTTGTGCATTTTGGTTAACCTCCTTTTGGCGAGGTGTACACTTGTGTGTACGTTATCACATGTATTGTGATGTGGTTGTGGATAACCCCGATGTGGTGGATTTTATAATCCCGTGACCGTGGGTTTGAGTTGGATAAGTGAATCGCGTGTAGTTCGGATTCACGATGACGCGTGTAGTTCGGTCATCTTATCAAAATGAATCTCGTGTAGTTCGGATTCATGGTGACTCGTGTAGTTCGGTCATCTTATTGAGGTAGTAATCTTGTGTGGTTTCGGATTACTAAGGCTCGTGTAGTTCGGCCAACCTCGATGTTGTGAAGATAGTAATCTCGTGTGGTTTCGGATTACTAAGGCTCGTGTAGTTCGGCCAATCTTCATTGTGGTATTTGGTTCTCGGTATTGGGTTAAGGTGTTAACCTTGTTCATTTATAATGTTATATATTAATGTATTGTTGTGTTGTAGCTAACCCTCCGGGTGTAGCTATTTGGCGTGGTTCACATCGTCGTTGGTGAACTTATATTTTTGTTATTGTATCTTAGCTCGTGCTTAGTGTTTGTACGGTACGCCTAGACTAGCTTGCCTTTATGCTTGGTTGTTCGGTATGCGGTATTTGATATTTGTGTGGCGTATTCATTTTATACATATATATGTATGTAGTATATTTTCACTCACTAAGCGTTAGCTTACCCTCTCGTTGTTTACATTTTTATAGATTTGCATGGATGAGGTTGCTCGGGTAAGCGTGGGACTAGTGGACTCGCGTAGTTGCTTTAGAAGGCTTGCTTTTGGTTTGATTAGGATTAGGTAACGTATCCCCAATCGCCATGCTCGGCTTTATTTTGTATTAAAAGTCGTGTGGTCGAAACTTGTATTTTGTACGAAAGTCGTAAAACGGCCGATGTGGGCCCGTTCTCGTAAAACTCATTTTATTATTGGAACGTGTTAGTTTTAACTAATATAAATTGTTGTGAAAAGCGTTTGGTCTAAAAGTGTCGAGAAGTCGAAGATCTTTTCGCGAAAAATGGACATTTTGATCAGAACTGTCCCAGGCCTTGTGCGCGCCGCGCACAGGCAGTGGTGCGCGCCGCGCACCCTCCAGATCAGTTTTAAAATTTTTTTTATTCCGCGTTTTTGGTTGGTTAACGGGTTGGGTTGTTACAAGTGGTATCAGAGCATGGTCTAAGGAATTTAGGTGACTTGAGATAGGTGCCAAGACTTAGACTTTTGTGTGTGCTTAATTGTTGCGGGACTTGTAGGATTACGGGTCAAAATGAGTTATAGTTAGTGCCTTGATTGTAGGTGGACTAACGTTTATATTAGTAATGCGGATATTATTAATATAATATTTGTGTTGTGGTGTAATTCTCGCGTGTGTTTATATCACGTAGAATTCTGTTTGTGTTTGTTTATATCATCGAACGAGGCGGTTGTTGTACTAACGAGTTGATGCGGCGTGTGTGCGTAATAAGGACTTGCAAACCTTATTACGGGTGCAAATCATGTCAAACAAGTGATGTACGACGAGTGTTTAGCAAGATGGGGCGGTGTGGTGCGTATGGTTTATACGTTCATGGACTAATCGTTTTGCATTCTTTAGAATGGCGACGCGAAACGAGATCGAGACGAATGACGAGGAGTTTAGTACTAGAGTTGCAGCCGCCGTTGCGGAGCAAATGGGTGCGTTGGAAGAAAGAATGGATAGGAAGTGTTCCGAATTTCGGGGTAGTAGTGAAAGGGAGCGTTATCTTAAGAGCTTCATGAGGACTAAACCCCCGATGTATGACGGGAAACTGGATCCTTTGATAAGCACAACTTGGATTTCGGACGTCGAAGGGTGTTTCCGTACTATTGATTGCCCTCCCGAGAGAAAGACGAGACTCGCTACTAGTTTGTTGCGGGGTAGGGCAAGGGATTGGTTGGATGGTAAGATTGATCTTGTCGGTGGCGAGACGTTTATGGCTTTATCGTGGGACAACTTTAAGGAGGAATTCTTCGAGGAGTTCCGGACTTCAGCCGATTTGTGGGAATTGCGTAATGAGTTGCGAAATTTGCGACAAGGATCTATGGATTTGAGTACTCTCAAGACGACCTTTATGGCGAAGGCTCGTTTTTGTCTGGAGTATTTTTGGAATGATCGTTTGTTGATGGGGGATTTCTATCGAACCTTGAATGATGACTTGAAAAGTAAAATTAGTCGGGGTCAAGCGAAATCGTTTTCGGAATTATTCGACTTGGCTAGAGGTTTCGAGTCGTATTCACGATCGAAAAAGGGTGAACCTTCAAGTGAGCGAAGGGGTGTTTCTTATGGTGCTCCGAGTAAGAGGGCTAAGGGTCCGAGTGTGAGCACGGGTGGTACGCGAACGGGTATGTCGGATTCTAGTGCGGCTAGATGTTACAATTGTGGCGTGAGGGGTCACAAGTCTTGGGAATGTTCGGTACCAAAGGGTGATGGTATGGTGTGCTTCAATTGCCAAAAAAAGGACATCGTAAGTCAGAATGTCCCAAGTTAGCGGGGACGGGTGCGGCAAGGAGACGTTAAGGTACGTTTCAATTTAATAAATATGTCTTTTGATTATTTATTAAGTGCCGTTTGAGTTTGTGTAGTATGCCTTTTGTTGTGCATGTTATTGTTGTGGGTGACGTTCCTAAAGGAAGTACCATATGTTGATGTTTGATTGACGGACAAAGGGCGTAAGACTTGGTGCAACCAAGCATTCCTTAGTATTTGGGAAACGTTTCTACCAAACCACGGGAATGGGTTTTGGTGTTCGGTTGTTAAATGCGTGTTCATTTTTGTGTTGAAGTTGATGAACCATGAGGTTCGTCGGGTGGTTGGAACCCTTGAAATCGAGTGTTTTGAATCTCGATGTATGTTGGTAATGGAGTTTATATGACGCGACATTAGGTGCCTCTTTTATACCTACTAGCGTGGTGTACAACTCCGATTGTGTTGCGGTTACATTGTACTTAGGGTACCGAAGTGAAACCCTTAAGTACATGAGTGACTAGGTTGAGATTGACAAACTAAAGCAATTGGATGATTGCGAGGGTGTGATTTGTGTAATTGTAGTACACTTTTCGTTTGAAGTGTTTAAGGATGGTTTGAAATCCATCGTGTGCTCAAGGTTGGAGCAAGATGTGGTGATGGGTCGTGTGTACCCAATTGTTTGTAAAGTCTACCTTGGTAGCATTGTACGGGTGTACAAGTTGTGGTATTGGAACGTGGTTCCAAGTGGGGGAGTTACACTCCCGCACGAGGAAGTTTTAGTGTGAGATTTCGGATGATGTTTTTGGTAGATCCGAAAATTTTGTCGAGACCTAGTTCTGGTCGATTTGTGGTAGAGTACGATTTCGGATAAATTGTACTTATGGTTTGGATTGGAAATTTCCACCGAGGTGGTAATGTGGTAAATCTCGTTGAGAGATAATTGACGTGTGTGGCAAGCAAGGTGAAATCCTTCGGTTAAGGGAGGTGTGTGTCGGGTTCTCTTTTGGAGAATTATTGTTCGGTACCTATGTTTGATATAGGTGGTTCTTGCTCGATTGTATTGGCGTTGTGTACGCGTAAGTATGGTGAATGGTTAGTGGTATCCGTTAGGATTCACTATGGCGTAGCAGAGCGCGATGTTACGCTACTCGTCGTTCGAGGCCAAAAGGGCGTTGATTGATGAAGCATGACTTTCGGAGTCCGCTGACTTCATCATGGTATTGTTGATTGATGAAGCATGACTTTCGGAGTCCGCTGACTTCATCATGGGATTGTGATTAATGAAGCATGACTTTAGGGGTCCGCTGACTTCATTATGGTATGGTTGATTGATGAAGCATGATCATTAGGGTCCGCTGACTTCATCATGGGAGTATGTGATTGGTGGAGCATGACTTTCGGGGTCCGCTGACTTCATCATGAGCGTGGTGTTATATCGGTGAAGCATGATCTTCGGGTCCGCTGACTTCATCCGGTGTTGAGATTGGTGAAGCATGATCTTCGGGTCCGCTGACTTCATCATGGTTGTGGATCACGTGTGTTTTCGGATTCACGATGACGCGTGTAGTTCGGTCATCTTATCGGAATGAATCTCGTGTAGTTCGGATTCATGGTGACTCGTGTAGTTCGGTCATCTTATTGAGGTAGTAATCTCGTGTGGTTTCGGATTACTAAGGCTCGTGTAGTTCGGCCAACCTCGATGTTGTGGAAGTGAATCTCGTGTAGTTCGGATTCACAAATGACTCGTGTGGTTTCGGTCATTGTATTGAGGAGTGAGTCTCGTGTAGTTCGGATTCACAAATGACTCATGTAGTTCGGTCATTCCTCTGGGATAGTGACTCTCCTGTAGTTCGGATTCACTATGGCGCGTGTAGTTCGGCCATTCCCGATTGTGTTGTGGTGAAGGTAGTGAGTCGCGTGTAGTTCGGATTCACTAAGGCGCGTGTGTTTTCGGCCAGCCTTCGTGTGTTGCGTGATCCATCGGTTGTTTTATACACCGATGGTGGGGTCGTAAGGACCGGGATGTTTGATCTATTGGTTGTTTTATACACCGATGGTGGGGTCGTAAGGACCGTGTTGTTTGATCTATCGGTTGTTTGATACACTGATGGTGGGGTCGTGAGGACCATGTTGTATGTTTAGTGATTGGTGTAATCCGTAAGGGTTCGTTTGGTTCGGTCTTCATCGTTTCGGGTTGTTGACCTTAGGTTCAGACTTGGTTGTTTTTAGCGTTTTACTCGGTAAGTGTACGCTAAGAGATCTATATCTCGGTACGAGATTTGGTTGAGTTTTCCCGATGTGAGGGAATGTGCAAGGTTATAGTGCTCGTATTGTGATCTGATGACGATTTAGTTGCTTAAAGGCGATTCATTAAGAAGGATTGCTTAGGAAAGTCGGATTGGGACTTAGGCTTGAGGACCGTGGAGTGTGGTCCGTTTGGTTATGTGACAAGGATCACGAGGACGTGATCGATTATAAGTGGGGGAGAGTTGTAAGACCCCAATATTTATTTTACACAGGGTTTTAAATGATGTACGTATCGTAGGTGAAGCGTGGTATGGAATAGAAGTTCAGAACCTGTTCAGAGGGTTGTGCGCGCCGCGTACCTTGAGGTGAGCGCGCCGCGCACATGGTCTGCGACAGAAATCTGACTTTTTGAAATTAGAGTTTAATGAGGGGATTTTTGGTCTTTTCACTTGAGGCCAGATGTGAGGCCATATCAGCTGGTTGGATTCAGTTTTGGATCATATTTCACATCCACAAACACTCTCAAGTATCTTAGAGAGAGAGGGAGATTTCTAGAGAGAGATTTGGGGTTTTGGAGAAGAAGGAGCTTGAATTGATCAAAGTCTCGGGTTTTAAAGTTGTTCACCTCGTTCCTAGCTACGTTTTGGTGGTTGTGGTAAGTTCTAACTCCGAATTTCATTGTTTGATTTTGATAATCAAGTTAGGGTTTGAACTTAAATTGATGAGAAACCCATTTAAACTCTTGAAATGAGTTTAGTGATGCTAGTAATCGAGTTTATTGCTATTGTTGGTGGATTATGGGTTGGTGAACATATTGACCATGATTAGGACTTGAAATTAGGTTTAATCACTTAAGTTAGTGATTATGGAAGTATTGAAACCCATTTAGGGTTATTTGGTTGACTAGTTTTGACTTTGGGTCAAAATTAGGGTTTAGTGATGATTATGACCCAATTGGCGATTTAATGAGGTTTATAAACTTAAAATGGATTAAGTTTAAGTATAAAACCGAGTTAAAGGTATTTTGGTGTCGAAATTTGTAAATGGTGAGATTTTAACCTTATGGGTCAAAATTAGGGTTTATGGGCAATTTGGGGACTGATAAGTGTTTAACACTTGTGTTCGGGTTTATTTGGCGTATTAGGACCATTCTCACTTGTGTTAGTGATTATTGGTTAATTTTGGGCGCGGTTTGTACTTGAAAGTGCATTTGGGTCGAATTTTCACTAAGTGTCAAATTGAGTTGGTTTGTAAATCCAATCTAAGTGTGTTGTTGAATTTGTGATAATGGAATAGGTACTTTCCATTGGCGAGTTGCGGTTTACTTGGAAGCATTCATCAAGGCGACAAGTGAGTCTTAATATCCTATGTGCATATGTATGTGTAGGATGGGTGCGGGTCGGGTGAAGTGGTTCTCGATTATAGAGCTCACTTCACATATAGGTGGATTCGATGGACTTTGGTATGAGTCCAATTGGCACGGTTGTGCGTTTTGGTTAACCTCTTTTTGGCGAGGTGTACACTTGTGTGTACGTTATCACATGTATTGTGATGTGGTTGTTGATAACCCCGATGTGGTGGATTTTATAATCCCGTGACCGTGGATTTGAGTTGGAGAAGTGAATCACGTGTAGTTCGGATTCACGATGACGCGTGTAGTTCGGTCATCTTATCAAAATGAATCTCGTGTAGTTCGGATTCATGGTGACTCGTGTAGTTCGGTCATCTTATTGAGGTAGTAATCTCGTGTGGTTTCGGATTACTAAGGCTCGCGTAGTTCGGCCAACCTCGATGTTGTGAAGATAGTAATCTCGTGTGGTTTCGGATTACTAAGGCTCGTGTAGTTCGGCCAATCTTCATTGTGGTATTTGGTTTTCGGTATTGGGTTAAGGTGTTAACCTTGTTCGTTTATAATGTTATATATTAATGTATTGTTGTGTTGTAGCTAACCCTCCGGGTGTTGCTATTTGGCGTGGTTCACATCGTCGTTGGTGATCTTATATTTTTGTTTTTGTATCTTAGCTCGTGCTTAGTGTTTGTACGGTACGCCTAGACTAGCTTGCCTTTATGCTTGGTTGTTCGGTATGCGGTATTTGATATTTGTGTGGCGTATTCATTTTATACATATATATGTATGTAGTATATTTTCACTCACTAAGCGTTAGCTTACCCTCTCGTTGTTTACATTTTTATAGATTTGCATGGATGCGGTTGCTCGGGTAAGCGTGGGACTAGTGGACTCGCGTAGTTGCTTTAGAAGGCTTGCTTTTGGTTTGATTAGGATTGGGTAGCGTATCCCCAATCGCCATGCTCGGCTTTATTTTGTATTAAAAGTCGTGTGGTCGAAACTTGTATTTTGTACGAAAGTCGTAAAACGGCCGATGTGGGCCCGGTCTCGTTAAACTCATTTTATTATTGGAACGTGTTAGTTTTAACTAATATAAATTGTTGTGAAAAGCGTTTGGTCTAAAAGTGTCGGGAAGTCGAAGATCTTTTCGCGAAAAATGGACATTTTGATCAGAACTGTCCCAGGCCTTGTGTGCGTCGCGCACAGGCAGTGGTGCGCGCCGCGCACCCTCCAGATCAGTTTTAAAATTTTTTTTATTCCTCGTTTTTGGTTGGTTAACGGGTTGGGTTGTTACAAATGTATCATATAGAGGTCAAGTACCTCGCAATGAAATCAACTATTGTGAATCGTTTATAATGTATATGAACGGGTCCTTTCAGTTGGTATCAGAGCGGTAGTCTTAGCGAACCAGGTCTTGCATTAGTGCGTCTAACTGATAGTTGTTAGGATGCATTAGTGAGTCTGGACTTCGACCTTAGTTGCATGTCAAAAAGTTTTTCTTATCATATCTTGTCGGAAAATTTCATGCTTATCATTCTTAGTCTAGACACATCTTACTGCATTAATTGCATGAATAGTGTATAGACAAAATTCATATCTTAGCGTATCTGCCATCACATCTTAGCGTATCTGTTACTGTAAACTTTGCCTGACATATGTCGTAAATTCCTCCGTAGTCTACGAAATCTTTAGTACTATATATATATATATATAGATATTCTATGTAGTTAGAATATCATCCAATATTCGAAAATCATTTCATATCTAAAATCCTTGATCTAACCGTTTAAGATAAATTCTGCAACCAGTTCAAGTTCCTCGGATTCCGACAACTATTCCAATATGGATTTTCACTCGAACTCCGAAAGCAGCGTCACCGGAATGAATCAACCAATCAGCCATCCCCAATTCATCTGATAGGTTCGTAGTCGACTTAATCAATGGAGACGCAAAGAAGGCGATCATTTTCACCAACCGAATTCACCTTTTAGCGAAGAACCTGAAGCACTTACCGGCTAACCAATTCGAAACACCATTTTCACTCTCATTGCCCGAATATCTCGCCACGATTATATTTTATCCACTATTCTAAACCTTATTCATCCGCTCATTCCGACCGACAATCATCCTGGAGTAATGGAAGAAGTCAACGAGTTTCGCGCTCGAGTAATCAATTTGGAAAACATGGTGCAAAACCTACCAGCTTCAGTAACAGCACCGGCAACACCAGTACCACCAACAACAACACCCGCAGCACAAGCCTCAACACTACACGCCTCAAACTTACAGTCTGTACCTCGAGTATAATCATCGTTCTACATTACGTTCTACATCATTTATCTTCGTTCGACATGGCGATTACGTAATCTCTAATGTTTTAGAGATTATGTACTCTAGTTCTAATCGTAAACCAAATGAGATTAATATCATATTAACTCATTAAATCCATGATTATATCTGAAGAAAATATATATGTATATATGTTCTCATAAAGATTGTAATTAAATTTTTTTTTGTACAAACTGTTAATGGTGAAAATATTTTAACGGGTAGGTAATACCCGAGGAATATTTAGTTTTCACATTAATAAGTTACACTGTACATTCTTCAATTCAGATTCAGCAATCATTAACAAAACTGCCCAAATTCGCATATATAAGTAATCGTTCACCAAAGAATAACCATTTTCATTCCAATTCAATGCGAGTTTCTGCCGATCAAAATCCAAGTCAAGATTTGACAAGTGGTATAATGAAGAAAATAATGAATAAAATAAAATTGATTAGTAACTAATTAATTAACGATGTAAAATTTCTTCATCATCGTCTAATCTTAAATATTTTAAATTCTAAGATTATATATTGGAGTAGTGGACTATTGGACTACTAATATTGGACCACTAACCTTGGACAATTAAAAAATATATATATTAAAATAGTAGGAAATATTAATTACAACACATTTGGATTTAAAATGTCATTAATAAGTTACATCTTCTACAACTAAACATTTCTTCAAGGTTGCCACTTGATTTCATCCTAAACATTCATTCGTATCTTGACGATTACAATCATCGTTTAATCATCTAAAAACACAATTTTCTTGAAACCCCTCGGTTTGATAACCGACGATTCAGATATGACAGCATTAAATGCAGAGGAAACAGCAAAATTGTAGATGGTCTAAATGGCCAAAAGTTTGATAATAAAGAATGGAATGTTGGAAACGCTCGATAGAAAGTTTGGTACTGAAAAACGAATTGAGCTAACCATGAAGGAGACCAAGGACAAATACAAGGACCAAACCCTATATTCAAAGAATCCAAATAATTCTGTATCCAATGAAATCTTTAGAGAATATCTTGCTCCGTACTCATGTTAAATCTTGTGGAAGATCTTTCTTCATCAACCTTCGATCTTAGAAATTCTGAAAATATCATCATAAATATCATCGATATTTCTGAGGACATTTTCATAAATATTCTTGTCCGAAATTATTTATCTCTTCGTACTATCCGTGTTACATCATAAAGGAAACTATTTTAGTTTCTAAAGTTCTTTGAAATTCAAGTTTAAATTATGAATGATTTCTGGAGAAGTGTTGGGAATTGAAGCATGAGTTAGTATAATATAATGACACTTGGCCAACGTGATTATATTACATTAAGTCATGCTGAAAGTTCTAATGAAACATGATGATTCACAGATCACAACATCATCATGTGACATGTTATATAACTCTTTCATTCTACTTAACCTCTGAACATATCAAGAAAATATATTCTTGATAATTCTATCCTCAGGAATTCTGGTAATTCCACAAATCAAATCGTGCTATTACCTTTCCTTTCTGCATAGTATATTATGATCATTCAAAACTTCATACCTACAAATTCTGGATCATTATTCGCTTGATTTAAAGTCAGGAAGAGAAAACAAAAGCATAGAGCTCCAAAATATAAAGGAAAATATAAAGCCGATCAGAAACACATAAATTATAAATCGTGTATATCAATGCGGATAGCAATATAAAGACACGGGAGAATGAGAAATACAATAATCCCTAGAGCATAGTATACATAAACAGATTCCTCTGGTGGTAGTTGAAAAAGAAGAGAGATTGATGCGATAATCAAGAAAATATTAAGGACTAGAACTAGATTAAGCATTTTCACAATTCTTTGAATTATGAATTAAGAAAGAAAGTATTGAAGTGGTGAAAGTAATGGAACAGAAAAGGTAAATTTATAGTGAAAATATCAGACAAAGAAATCGAGGCAGATGATCACATTTAATTATAGAGATCCTAATTTCCTTATTCACTGAAAAATCAAATCTTATAGATTTCGAAGATTTTCTTTTGAATCCCTTGAATTTCGGAATTCAACCAAGACAACGTTAAAAGTTAAGATGCAACTTATTTTCTAAATTCAAACGTGATTACATCAAAAGTTAAATCTCAATCTCAATCTTTTGTAACAGCTTCACTTGCACGCTTCACATAATCGAATCGTTTTATCTATATTACTCAATGAAGATAAAACTCTATTTATCAACTCATATTCATCATGAAAAACATTTTTATTGTTATCCATGACGACCTCGATCAAATTTCGGGACGAAATTTCTTTAACGGGTAGGTATTGTGACGACCCAGAAATTTTCGACCAAATTTAAACTTAATCTTTATACTGGTTCCGACATGATAAGCAAAGTATGTTAAAATGAGTCTAAAATTTTTTAAACTGTTTCATATATGCAATTACCCTTCGACCAATTCCGACGATTCACGAACAGATAATTGTAAATAGATTTGTGTGTATTTAAAATATATATATATATATAGAATATTAAATGTAATTATTTAATTATTGTAATACTCGTTGTACGTTTCGATTATTATATAGAGAGGTTCAATTCGAACTTTTGTAATTTCAAAATAAACGGTGATTCGAAAATAAGTTATATGAATTACAACTTTGTTAAAAACATAATTAGAATCTATTGATTAGTTTTAACATTTAGTATTTTTATTTGGGGTTGGAAACTAATAATTAATTTAATTTTTAATTGTAAATCATTAATGACCAACTTTTATACCTTAATGACAAAAATAAATAAATATATTTAAATTAAAAATTTAGAATATAGCTGGGTACTTTTTATTCGCCACTAATTAACAACGGGGCACGATTTAATACTTCGTGAATTAATAACAGAACAAACCCCTAGGCTGTTACCCTATTTTAGATATTTGTTGATTTAATTTACTATTTAAATATTGGATCCACCCTAATTATTCTCTATTTGTTTTTGTCATTCTCCATCCCACTAACATATATTTATATTTAGATAAAACATTACATGCATATAGACACTTATAAACATCAACAAATCAGTTCACCATTTTGTCTCTTTTCTTTCCACTATCAGAATTATTGTATATATATTATATATTATTACATCTGTAAACACTTTTTTGATTATGATTCATAATTCAACTTTCCAACACACTAATATTATATATGTATTTGTAATCCCAATTGATTTCATCAATCAAATCAACTCAATATTATAAGTTTATTACTATACCCTTTTGACTCTTATGTGTTAATGATTTTTTATGCATCTGTTTCATTTAGTATCCAAGAATCAACTCATCACCTTTATTGGACTGTCCATTTTTCCCACTTGAAAGTACTAAACCCATCATCACCTCACCATCTATCTATCTATCTATCTATTTCTCTGATTTATATTTATATAAACATATGCATACCACATATATAGATATATACACAAGACACAATTATAGAAACCACAAGACCCTTCACCCTTCACGACAACATCCTCAATCGTCACCACCACCTCGGAGATCACCACCGCCGCCTGCCGCATGTGTGTTACAACCACCATCATCTACAACTATCATGTTATAGTATGCTTCATGTATCATGTTATACCACCATAACAACTATCGACTGATAGTTACCACCATCTCAAACCAAACCCACATGTTTCTTTTTCTATCTCGTTCAAACCATCGAACCAACACCATTGTTATATTATTATTTCTGCTGCAAGGTTTATGTTTCTATTTCCATATCAAGAAACCCACATCACCACTATGAACTACCATCGATAACTACCACCAAAACCGCTACCATGAAAGACTGCTGCTGCAGCACGTTTGTTTCTGTTTCTGTTTCTGGTTTTGCTTCAAACGTAACCCAAACATACCCCAAATAAGTGCTACTACTCGTCTCTTCTGTTTGCATTTTAAACCCCACATAAAACCATCAATCAAGAAAACCACCAACCTGCTACACTTTTCTGTTTCTATTCTTCAAAACTACTGCGGTATTGCTCGATGTAAGCTGCTGCTATTTCTCGCTATTATTAATACATGTTTCTATCAACTATACAGCCATATAACTCAATAGATAATTGTTAATGACAAGGAATTCAACTAATTATTGCATGCTCCTTTTTCTCTTTGGCCGACAAGTGCTAAAGTAATAACCCCACTTGCTTGTTAAGTTAATATTACTCGTGATTCGGTGGAGCCAGACAGGATAACACACGCACATACATCTTTGATTTTTACTGGATATTATTTTTGTTTTGGGGCCGTAATCCCTTCTTGATTGTGCTGTGATATTCTTATTTTTATTTGGGCCTGAAATTGGACCGCCTTGTTCTTAAATTTTATTCGGGCCAGGAACCAATTCCTGTTTTGATGTGTACCCAATCTGAACCCATACACCATTAACTTAATGAGACAACTACAAAAACCCATCGGGCGTTACTGTTTCTGGACCGATTATACCCAACACTACCACTTGTGGCTATCTTGCAGCTCCTATGGCTATCTTCTGTTCGAAAAACTGCCTCCTTTAAACTGCTTTTCGCTATTGTTATTAACCAAGAAACAACACACTCAATCACAACTTATTGAACTACTACTCATTACCATCCATTGTTCCTATTAACGAAAATAATGAAGATGATGAAACAAATTAATGATAATGATTAAGATGGACTGAGATGATGATGATAATGTGGTACGTATGAGAATGATGATGATGACTAGATGATGTTAAATGATTAGGTTATGATCATGATAACGATTAGGGTTATGATTATGATGATGTGATAATTGTAAACGAGGTTGATTTCGAATGATTGATAATGATCATAAAATGATGATGATCATGAATCCGAGATGATTCTGGGTCGATGATGATCATGGAGTATGATTATGATTATGATTATGATTATGATTATGATTATGATTATGATTATGATTATGATTATGATTATGATTATGATTATGATTATGATTATGATTATGATTATGATTATGATTATGATTATGATTATGATTATGATTATGATTATGATTATGATTATGATTATGATTATGATTATGATTATGATTATGATTATGATTATGATTATGATTATGATTATGATTATGATTATGATTATGAAAATACCGTATGATGATAATGACCGAATGATGTCAATGAAGATGATCGTTCCAAGATGATGATGATGATGATGGTATAAATCTTTTTTTTATTTTTTTTATTTCTATTAATATTATTATTAGTTTTATTATTATTTTTTTATTATTATAATTATTATTATTATAATTATAATTATTATTATTATTATTATTATTATTATTATTATTATTATTATTATTATTATTATTATTACCAATAATTAATATTATGTTTATGATAAAATAAAAATAGATATAAATTATGTTAAGATATATTGAGATAAAAATGATTACGATTGTGATCATGAATAACTAAATTAATTACAAACGGGAAGTATAATTATAAGTATGTTTATGAGTAATAGGAATATAAATATAATTAGGACATGTTTAAATAAAACTATTATTATTACTATTAAAAGTATTATTTTATTTATTATTTTTATCATTATTATTAATATCATTATTTTTATTACCAGTATTATCATTATTATAAGTATCATTATTTTTAAATAGATTATTGTTATAATTATTATTATTACTACAAATAAAATGACTAATATTATTATAAAAATTATTATTATGAATATCATTATTTAAATCTAATTATTAGTATTATTATCCTTATTTTAGTATTACTATAATTATTATTTTAACAAACAAAAGATATTTATATAAAAAATATAATTATTACATATATCATAAGTATACTTAATTCACTATTTAATATAAAAATAACATATATATATATATATATATATATATATATATATATATATATATATATATATATATATATATACTATAGGTAATAATAAATACATTACTATTTTTAATAAGTAATATATTATATAATTAATATATATAAACTGGTTTGAATACCATTATATGTTCATTATGTGTTTTAATATATATATTATTGTAATAGGTTCGTGAATTCGAGGTCAACCCTGCACTTGTTCAGTGCCGTCATATACATATTTGCTATGAAATACAGTATTGTGAGTTTCATTACTCGCTTTTTAAATGCTTTTGCAATATATATTTTTGGGACTGAGAATACGTGCGCTGCTTTTATAAATGTTTTACGAAATAGACACAAGTAATCGAAACTACATTCTATGGTTGGATTATCGAATCGAATATTACCCTTTTTAGTCTGGTAATCTAAGAATTATGGAACAGACACCCAAATTGACGCGAATCCTAAAGATAGATCTATTGGGCCTAACAAACCCCATCCGGGTTACAGATGATTTAGTACTTCGATTTTATCATGTCCGATGAGAGTCCTGGAATGATGGGGATATTCTAGATGCGTTTTGTTAATGTCGATTACCAGGTGTTCACCAAATGAATGATTTTTATCTCTATGCAGTTTTTGCGAAATGCCTGATATGAGATGATGTTTATAAGAAATGAAAATATGAAATCTTGTGGTCTATTAAAATTATGAAATGATTATTTATTATAAACTAATGAACTCACCAACCTTTTGGTTGACACTTTAAAGCATGTTTATTCTCAGGTATGAAAGAAATCTTCTGCTGTGCATTTGCTCATTTTAGAGATATTACTTGGAGTCATTAATGGCATATTTCAAAAGACGTTGCATTCGAGTCATAGAGTTCATCAAGATTATTATTAAGTAAATTATAGTTGGATATATATTTGAAATGGTATGCATGCCGTCAACTTTCGATATAAAGAAAGATTGTCTTTTAAAAATGAATGTAATATTTGTAAAATGTATCATATAGAGGTCAAGTACCTCGCAATGAAATCAACTATTGAAATATTTATAATGTATATGAACGGGTCCTTTCAGCTAATGCTCATTCTCTGATTAAATCTACCCCGTAAATATATTTAAACCATCTTAATATGTTTCCCTTTTCTTCCTCTCCTTCAACCAAATTCAGTCGACCAAAAATCTTAACCCATTCACTAAAAAAAAAAAATTTAGATGTTGTCTTTAATTTACTAAACTGAAACAGAATTGATTGACTGTGTTTGGAATTAATTAAAACTGAAAAGAAAAAAAAAGGAACGCTATACAGCTCGCTGATGACTATGATGAACACCAAATAGATTTTCAAATTCTAGCTCTTTTTAAATGAAACTTCCAACATAAAATAGATTGGAAATCCCTCCTAGAAACTTTCTGGATCCTCAATTGATTCAGAAACAATCAAACGAATTCAAATTTCTCTATGAACACGATAGTTGACTTTTTAAAAACAAACTTTGACTCCAAAATTCTCACTCGATACTAAAAATTGGGATTTGAAACCTTCCAGAAATTTTAAATGAAGGATTGAGAACAGAACTGCATTAATAAAATTTGAAATTAAACTCGAAATCGATGTTTTGGAAAAATGAATGAAGAACAGAGGTCGACATGAGTTTTTCTGTTTAATTTGTGAATTATTGTGATGATTGAATTCCTCTGAGTCATTTAGTGGATTGTATTACTTATATTTACTCCTAATTTGTTTGCATTGGGGATGGATTGAAACGCGTAACTATATCAGACAGGAAGTACGAGCACTATGAATTAGATGGAATAAAAAAAATAAAATAGATAGGTACCCTCAACTGATTCTTGGATTTTAATGTGATTTGAATCGTGATTCGCACTGTGTTTAGAGACAGAAAATCGAATAAAATAAAGTATGAAAGTTACAGGTAACAAATTCTGTGATTCTTAACAAGTTTTTATAATTTTTATAATTATTATTAATAATTAATATGTATATTAATAATAATAATACTAATTAATAATAATTATATTAATAATAATACTGATTAATAAAAATAGAATCACTAATAATAATAATAATAATAATAATAATAATAATAATAATAATAATAATAATAATAATAGAAATACTAATATTATAAATGATAAAAACAATAGATTGTATTATTTTCTAATAATCAAAATTACAATAATGTTACTAATAATAATTTTTAATGAAAATGGTAATAATAATATTTAATAATATTACTAATATTAATCATATAACTAAAATTATAACTTTACTACTAGTTATAATAATGATATTAACAAATCAAATGTAACAATTTCAGTATTATAATTTTAATAATATTGATATTGATATTAATAACAATAATGAATGTAATAATAATCATATAATAATTTTAATTAAACTTGTAATTACATTTAATATATTTATATTACAATTTATATCATATATTATATGAATACATCTATTGAATATTTAATATTTATATATGTTATAAATATTTCAATATAATAGTTATTAATAGAAATCTTTTATATCTATAATTATATAGAATTATAATAATATCATATATCTATTTATATATATTTATTTTAATAATAACTTAATTATTTTGTTTATTATTTTACATTTTTAATTCCAATTGATAAAAGGGTATTTTATTTATTCAAAAAAAATGTTACATATACTTATATTTATATTTATATATATTTACATTTTTATTTATACACAATTGTTCGTGAATCGTCGGGAATAGTCAAAGGTTAAATGATTTCCATGTAAACAGTTCAAATATTTTGAGACTCAATAATACAGACTTTGCTTATCGTGTCGAATTCATATTGAGATTAAGTTTAAATTTGGTCAGAAATTTCTGGGTCATCACAGTACCTACCCGTTAAAGAAATTTCGTCTCGAAATTTGATTGGAATGGTCATGGCAGATAATAAGTATGTTTTCATGACTCATATGAATTGGAAATTAGAGTTTTATCATCAGTTAGCAATATGGATAAAACAATTCGTTTAAGTGAAGAGTACGAGTGAAGCTATCACAAAAGAGTGCAATAAATAATTGCATGTTCGTCTTAAGCGGTGACGTAGTCACGGTTAATTTCCAGAATTCAAGGGATTTAAAATAAAGTCTTCGTAGTAAGATTTGGTTCATAGATAATTAAGGAAATTAGGATCTTCTTTGATTTAATGCGATAACCTATCACGATTGCTCTGTCAGATTTTTCGCTATAAATCCACTCCATTGTTTCCTTATTTCCACACCTCACACCATCTATTCTTTCTCCCGTAATTCATAATTTAAAGCATTTGTCAATATGCTTCATTCAATTCTGATTCTTGATATACTTCTAACATTCATATCTATCGTTCTTCTTTTTCAACTGCCGCCGGAAGAATCTTTTCACTTCTACTATACTCTTGATTTTATAGTGTTTTTAGTTCTCCTGTGTCTTTATATTTCTATACTCATTGATATACACGGTTTGTAATTTTTGGGTTGTTGTTGGGTTTTATATCTTCCCTTATATTTCGATGTCTCTGCTTCTGTCTTTCTATAATCATTGATATCCACAGTTAATGCTCTCTCTTATTTGCTGCGATTTATACTCCCATTTCTATTTTGGAGCTTCATGCTATGTTTTCTCTTCTTTCCATTAAGCACAGCAAGTAATGGTCCAGAATTCGTAGGTATGGAGTTTCGAATGAACATGGCTAATGTTCTAAGAGAGAAATTGTAATGGCACAATCTTGATTGGTTAAATTACCAGAATTCAAGAGAAAAGATAGAATTATCAAGAAATTATGTTCTTGATATGTTTATATATT
Source organism: Rutidosis leptorrhynchoides (assembly GCF_046630445.1). Classification (NCBI taxonomy): domain Eukaryota; kingdom Viridiplantae; phylum Streptophyta; class Magnoliopsida; order Asterales; family Asteraceae; genus Rutidosis; species Rutidosis leptorrhynchoides. The sequence goes on from NC_092333.1 coordinate 338,852,229, forward strand.
AGATAGAATGTAGGAGTCGTGTAACATAGCACATGATGACGTTATGATCCGTGAATCATCACATTCCATTTAGAAACTCAGCATGACTTACTGTAATATAATCACGTTGATCAAGTGTCATTATATTATACTAACTCACGCTTCAGTTCCCAACACTTCTTCAAAAACATTCATATTTTAAATAAGAATTTTCAGAATTTAGAAACTAAAACGGTTTCCTTTTTGATGTAACACTGATATCGCAAAGAGATAAATGATTTCAGGTAAGAATAGTTATGAAAGTATCTTCAGAAATATCGAGGATATTTATAATGAAAGATATGATGATATCTTAGAATTTCTAATATCGAGGGATGATGATGAAGATTTGTACGAAAAAAAATGTAGAGTCAGCAGCAAGGTATTCGTTAATGACTTCAGCAGATACTGAATCATTTGGATTCTTTGAAGGCATATTTAGTTTTTGTGATTTGTCCACAGCCTCCTTCATGGTCTGCTCAATCCGTTTTCCAGTTCCAAACCTTCTCTTTTTCTGAGCTTTGCCAACACGTTATTCTTTATCATCAAACTTTTGACTGTTAAGGTCATTTATAGTTTTTGCTGCTTCATCAGCATTTTTAAAATCTGAAGCATTGATTCATAGACTGGGTGCTTTTCAGAATTTCAGAATGGAAGATCATAATTCTAAGAGATAAAGGTTATATGTATACATATAACTGTTGATGTAGTAACGCTACGAGATTCAAAATACTGATTGCTAATTTCTGGTAATTGGTATGGCAATTCTCGTTACAAGGTGTTGATGAGTACATGATAGGGTTTCAATGAACGAATATAATGGTTTTTCAGAAAGTCAATGATCAATGAAGTTGCTGGTAAGTTTACTGCTAATGTAGTGGGATATAAACAGTTCTCCGGTAACGATGATGAAGGGATAATCTTTATAATAAGGTTTATTTGAATGAAAAATTGAAGCTGATTTGCTGGAGCTGTGACAAAATTGGCTAATTTGAAAAAGAATTGCAATGTTATTTTTGATAGTAACAATGCCAAAGGAGCTTGCACAGATACGTGTTAAATGTTTACTCAGTTTCCGAGAGTTTTTCAGGTGCATAGCTATATGCATAATTCTTTCCTTCCGTAGATGAAGTGTGGTTGGTTCATCCTCTCGATTGTGGTGTTTTCAAGAATCATGAAAGGTTTGAACGCAGATTGTAATCGTCCAGATACAAATGAGGTTTAAGATGAAGTCAAGTGGCAAACTTGAAGAATTGTTTAGTTTTATATGTTATAATCAATATTTTAATTCATTTTAATTTGTCCAATGTTAGTAGTCCACAGTTAGTAGTTCAATAATTCATATATAGTTATATAATATTCGAATTAATTAATAGGTATCGTGACCCATTGTATACATGTCTCAGACTCGATCACAACTCAAAGTATATATATTATTTTGGAATCAACCTCAACCCTGTATAGCTACCTCGAATATTACCGCATATAGAGTGTCTATGGTTATTCCAAATAATATATATAGATCCGTGGATATCATATGTCAAAACCTTGTATACGTGTCCCGATATTTAAAATGCGTAAATAACAGTATTTAAATGACGATAAATAAAATTGCGAGAACTAAAATTGCGATAAATAAATTGCGATAAATAAATGTAATAAGGAATTAACAGTTAGCTAGGAACAGTTACCTAGGATTTTGTTAGCGTGGATTCTTAACAGAATTTCTCATAGTTAATTTGTTTGTTTCTAACAAATTTTATTTTCTCCAATATTTTCTTCATTATGCCACTTGTTGGATTCTGATAGGTCAAAATCCAAATATGAAATTGAAAGAAAATGGTTATTCTGCAGTGAACGGATACGTATATCTGTGGATGTAAGTAGGATAGTAAATGACTGTTGAATCAGATTCGAAGAATGTACAGTGTAACTTATTAATGTGAAATCTAAATATTCCTCGGGTATTACCTACCCGTTAAAATATTTTCACCATTAACAGTTTGTATAAAAGAATTTTTAATTACAATCTTTATGAAAACATATATGCATATATATTTTCTTCAGATGTAATCATGGATTTAATGAGTTAATATGATATTAAACTCATCTGATTTACGGTTATAATTAGAGTACATAATCTCTAAAACATTAGAGATTACATAATCATCATGTCGAACAAAGATAAATGATGCAGAACGTCATGTAGAACGATGATTATACTCGAGGTACAGAATGAGATGTTGAGGCGTGTGATGTTGAAACTTGGGTTGTTGGTGGTACTGGTATTGATGTTGGTGGTACTGTTGGTGCCGGTGATGTTGCTGAAGCTGGTACGTTTTGCACCATATTTTCAAAGGCTACAACTCGGGCGCGAAGCTCGTTGACTTATTACTCCAGAATGATTGTCGGTAGGAATGAGCGAATGAATAAGGTTTAGAATTATGGATAGAATGTAATTGTGATGAGCTACCCTGGAAATGAAAGAGAAAATAGTATTATGAACCGGTTCGCCGGTAAGTGTTTCAGGTTCTTCACCAAGTGGGGAATGTGCTGGATAGAAGGGATCGCCTTCTTCTTGTCTCCAATGATTAAGTAGGCTACGAACCCATCCCCAATTCATCCAGAATAGATGATGGCTAATTGGTTGATCCATTCCGGTCACACTGCTTCGGAGCTTGAGTGAAACTCCATATCGGAATCCGAGTGACTTGAACTAGTGGCGAGTGCCATTTCATACGATTGAATAAAGGATTTTTCGATATGAAATGATTTCAGGCTATCGGATGGTATTCTAACTACATAGAATATCTATATATAGAACAAAAGATTTCGTAGATTACAGAGGAATTTACAGAATATGTCAGGCAAAGTTTATAGTAAGCAGATACGCCAAAATATGAATTTTTTATCTGTATACTATTCATGAAATCCAGGCAGTAAGATATGTCTAGATTAAGAATGATAAGCAAGTGATTCCCTAAGAATGATAAGCAGCTAATTTTTCGACACAAAATGATAAGCAAAACTTTTTGACATGCAGACACGGTCGAAGTCCAGACTCACTAATGCATCTAAACAAGTATCAGTTAGACACACTAATGCAAGACCTGGTTCGCTAAGACCACCTCTCTGATACCACATGTCATAACCCGTCTTAATCCATAAGGATGAAAACAATAACATATGATTACATTGCGAGGTATTTGACCTCTATATGATAAGTTTTACAAACATCGCATTCGTTTTTAAAAGACAAACTTTCATTACATCGAAAGTTGACGACATGCATACCATTTCATAATATATCCAAACTATAAATGACCTAATCTGTCATTTACTCAATAATAATCCTGATTGAACTCAAGGACTTGAATGCAACATCTTTTGAAATATGCCATGAATGACTCCAAGTAATATCTTTAAAATGAGCAAATGCACAGCGGAAGATTTCTTTCAATCCTGAGAATAAATATGCTTTAAAGTGTCAACCAAAAGGTTAGTGAGTTCATTAGTTTATCGTAATCAATCATTTCAATAATTTTAACAGACCACAAGATTTCATTTTTCATTAATAATATTACACTCGCAAGTGTATAAAAATCATTCGTATGATAAACACCTGGTAACTGACATTAACATAATGCATATAGAATATCCCCCGCATACTCGCAAGTATGCTGTATACTGGCAATCGCAATCACCATTTAAATCGAAGTTCTAAAGCAGTTCAAATTCTCTGACTGAGGCTGGTCCGTGCCTGTAGATCTACCTTTAGGAATCGCGTCAATTAGGGGCCATTTCCCAAATTCTTAGGTTACCAAGTTAAAGGGGCAATATTCGGTATAGTATTCCAACCACAGAATGTAGTTTCAAGTACTTGTGTCTATTTCGTCAAACATTTATAAAAGCAGTGCATGTATTCTCAGTCCCAAAAATATATATTGCAAAAGCATTTAAAAAAGGAGCAAATGAAACTCACAATACTGTATTTCGTAGTAAAAAAACATATGACGGCATTGAACAATTGTAGGGTTGGCCTCGGATTCACGAACCTATATCATTTGTGTATTTATTAATATACATAGTTGTAATCGAACAAATATATATATAAATTTATTAGTGATATCATTTTTATATTAATAATACATATGTTTCATATATTCATGTTGTATGTAAAAATATATTAAATTTTGTTATGTTATATGTATTAAATATATTTTCATATATATATATATATATATATATATATATATATATATATATATATATATATATATATATATATATATATATATATATATATATATATATATATATATATTGTTTGTTTGTTTGTTTGTTTGGGTAAAAATAGTACTTTAGTAATACTAAGATAATATTTGAAATAGTGATGATACTAATATTTGAAATAATGTTAGTTTTAATAATAAAGACAAAATGATAATTTTAATAGAAATGTTAATTTTAAATAAAAAGATAATAACTTTAGTAAACATGATAATTTTACTAAAAAGGTTATTTTTAATAATAATAATAAAATGATAGTTTTCCTAAAAAAATGATTCTCTTAATAATATAATAATTTTTAATAATAACAATTCTAATAAGGGTAATTATATTAATAATAATAATGATAATATAAATAATATCACTTATAATAATAATACTAATATTAATGATAATAGTAATGTTAATACTAATACTAAGGTTTGTAATGACAATAAACTTATTAATCAATTTAATAATAATAATAATAATAATAATAATATTAATAATAATAATAATAATAATAATAATAATAATAATAATAATAATAATAATAATAATAATAATAATAATAATAATAATTCTAACAATAATGACAATAATATTAACTGTATTAATGACAATAATAATCATATTTTTAATCTTAGTAATAATAATATTTAATCATAATAACAATAATTAATGAATTAATTAATAATAATAATAATGAAATAATAATGATAATAATAAAGCTACCTTCAAAATAAGCTTTTAAAAAAAATAATGCCACCATCTAGGCTCGAACCCGCGACCTCAAATATACCCGAACACATCCTAAACCAGCTGAGCTACTACTCATTCTCTGATTAAATCTACCCCGTAAATATATTTAAACCATCTTAATATGTTTCCCTTGTCTTTCTCTCCTTCAACCAAACTCAGTCGACCAAAAATCTTAACCCATTCACTAAAAAAAAAAATTTAGATGTTGTCTTTAATTTACTAAACTGAAACAGAATTGATAAACTGTGTTTGGAATTAATTAAAACCCAAAAAATAATAAAAATAAAAAGGAATGCTATACAGCTCGCTGATGACTATGATGAACACCAAATCGATTTTCAAATTCTAGCTCATTTTAAATGAAACTTCCAACATAAAATAGATTGGGAATCCCTCCTAGAAACTTTCTGGATCCTCAATTGATTCAGAAACAATCAAACGAATTCAAATTTCTCTATGAACACGATAGTTGACTTTTTGAAAACAAACTTTGACTCCAAAATTCTCACTCGATATTAAAAATTGGGATTTGAAATCTTCCAGAAAGTTTAAATGAAGGATTTAGAACAGAACTGCATTAATAAAATTTGAAATTAAACTCGAACTCGATGTTTTGGAAAAATGAATGAAGAACAGAGGTCGACATGAGTTTTTCTGTTTAATTTGTGAATTATTGTGATGATTGAATTCCTCTGAGTCATTTAGTGGATTGTATTACTTATATTCACTCCTAATTTGTTTGCATTGGAGATGGATTGAAACGCGTAACTATATCAGACAGGAAATACGAACACTATGAATTAGATGGAATAAAAAAAATAAAACAGATAGGTACCCTCAACTGATTCTTGGATTTTATTGTGATTTAAATCGTGATTCGTACTGTGTTTAGAGACAGAAAATCAAATAAAATAAAGTATGGAAGTTACAGGTAACAAATTCTGTGATTCTTTACAAGTTTTTATAGTTTTTATAATTATTATTAATAATTAATAAGTATATTAATAATAATAATAATATTAATTAATAATAATTATATTAATAATAATACCGATTAATAAAAATAGAAACACTAATAATAATAATAATAATAGAAATACTAATATTATAAATGATAAAAATAATAAATTGTATTATTTTCTAATAATCACAAATACAATAACGTTAATAATAATAATTTTTAATGAAAAAGGTAATAATAATATTTAATAATATTACTAATATTAACCATATAACTAAAATTATAACTTTACTACTAGTTATAATAATGATATTAACAAATCAAGTGTAACAATTTCAGTATTATAATTTTAATAATATTGATATTGATATTAATAACAATAATGAATGTAATAATAATCATATAATAATTATAATAAAACTTGTAATTACATTTAATATATTTATATTACAATTTATATCATATATTATATGAATACATCTATTGAATATTGAATATTTATATATTTTATAAATATTTCAATATAATAGTTATTAATAGAAATCTTTTATATCTATAATTATATAGATTTATAATAATATCATATATCTATTTATATATATTTATTTTAATAACAACTTAATTATTTTGTTTATTATTTTTCATTTTTAATTCCAATTGATAAAAGGGTATTTTATTTATTCAAAAAAAAATAGTACATATACTTATATTTATATTTATATATATTTACATTTTTATTTACACATAATTGTTCGTGAATCATCGGGAATAGCCAAAGGTTAAATGATTTCCATGTAAACAGTTCAAATATTTTGAGACTCAATAATACAGACTTTGCTTATCGTGTCGAATTCATAGTAAGATTAAGATTAAATTTGGTCGGAAATTTTCGGATCGTCACACACAAGATCACATGTTCGAGTGTTAAACTTTTCGATTTCCATCACGATAGCATATTCAAGGTTCGTTTAACACAAGACAATAAAAGTTATCGAACAAAATACATTAAAATTGCACAAAATTGAACTTATAACCCATTAGGGTTTCGGTCCACATAAACAATGAATTAACCAACAAAACTCGATGACATCTTACCAATAAAGTGGCGCTAGGGTCTGCTAAGTATGCTTATTAAAACCTACGGTGGAAATTGAAAATGGCAGCAATCGAATTTGAGAGTAAAAATGAGTGTGGAGTGAAATAGTGAAGTCGGTGTTCATCCTCCATATATTTATACTCTTATGTTCAACCGTACGGTTAAGCGAACGATTCACTATCCAACCGTGCGACTCACCTATCACTCGTGCGTTTGACCTAGAAGTTTAAGGGACAAATTTGAGACTTGGTCATTCGTACGGTTAACCTCAAACTTGTGGTAATGCGTACGGTTCACTTATCAGTCATGCGAATGATCCACTTTGGCAATTCAATTTTTCATAACTTAGGATTTTGACTCATTTGTCAATCTTAGAGCTAACATGAACCTTCAATTGGAGTCATAAATCACTAATTCACTAAGAAATGAACATTAACACTTAAGGAATTCCAACAATCCTAACCAAAACTAATTTATTTTTCTAAACACTCTGGTTTTGAAAAATGTATAGCCTACAGTGTAATGTCATCTTAAGATAACTAACTCCTCAATTCATTAAATCCTTCAACCAATCACAAACTTCACAAACTTCTTTCTTATGGATTTGGTGTTAGATATATCCTGATCTCAATAAAGTTCTTTCAGATGTCATTTCACTTTCAGAGGATAACCGAAAAATAACAAAGATATAAAATCTTTATGAGTTTTCTGAAATATAAAGTCATGTAACTATAATTATGCAAAAGAAAGACATTCTATCATTAAAATGCAATAACATGCCAAAACAAAATCATTTTGTTGTTTTACAGTTTTCAATGCAAGCTATTCAAACAGATAATACAGCTAAGCATATTAGAACACATAAATCCACATTCTTTTTGTGAGCAAGATGATTAACACATTTTTTTTTATATAATGGATCAGAACTAACATTTTGAATCAACTTCTGTTGTTCACTCCCAATTGTCCAGTCTATATCTATTATCTTGCAATTACTGATATCAATCCTCTTTAAACATGAACATACTCTTTCCAGACACTTCGACAATCATGTTGGCATTAATTGTTTGAACATTAAAGAGCAGTGATTTTTGAGATCACGCTAAGTTCATTAATCCTTGATTCTTTCATCACTTATGATTGTGCGTTGTTTTAGGTTGTCAATTCATTACATGTAACTTTCCGTTATCTCTATCCATGTACTCCATTCAAATTGAACAGGATGGTTCTCACGACGTTTTGAATAACCCTGTCAGCCTTTGGCTTCTACCAATGTGTTGACAATCTTCAATCTAGTTGGCTCGGCTGATCTCAGAGTATATTGAGTTATCCTAATAGGCGCATTATTTATCGTGGGGATTGGTCTACAGTTAAAGCAGACTTGCCTGATGACCAGTCATTACACAAAATAAATCTCGAGGCCCTTAAGTTCTTTATGTTTAAGTTGACATGGAAGACGGAATCGAAAGATAAACTTCCATATATATGTATTTAGATTATATCTAGGTAAGTATCTTCCTAACTTATAGACTTAATGGGTATAAATCTAAATCGCAGACGGTAAGCATCTTGATAGTTCGATGTGAACGTCGTGATTAAACAATTCAAGCTGCGCGGGGCGTCACACTAAGAATGATCTGAGTTCTTTATGAGCACTTCATGAATCAGCATTCTTCATACTTTCAGGACTTTGCCATCTTGATACGCCAATTATTATTGACATTGATTTTCTTTTGATATTTTACTTTTTCAGCATATCATTGTCTTTTGATATATTGATTTTGAACGCCATCATGAATGGATTTTCCATTTTTATGCATGAACTCATGTTTCTTTATTGTGTGCTCAGATCACTCGAAGGTGTTCTCCCTTAAATGCTTGAACGGTTCGCAATAAAGAATCATACTTTTCGACTTTAAGCGAGAAGGGACACTTACTTCGACATAAACTAATTTTTCTCTTACTTTTCAGAGTTTAGTTTCGATTATTAAGTCTCGAGCCCGTGACAACGTGGTATGCACCAGCCAAACAGATAACCTTCAACTCCTTAAATGATCTATTGAATGTCCCAATTATAGCTGTGAGGCTTGATTGGTAGAGCAACGTTTGAATATTCCTTGGGGACATCCAACACCAACCTTTTCTAATGATTATCAATTATGATAGGGGATACCCTCAACCGACTGTTGAGTTCCTCAACACTTATCATTAGATACAGTTTCGAAGATAATTAGGTGACTACCTTCAAACGCTACAGATCGTCCATGACTTCTGATTCTTAGATGATAGTTATTCTTAGTATGATTGTCTAATGCCAAGAATTAGTAAGTCACGTCTATTAGTACATCACACAACAGATAAACATAAACGTTTAAATCAGTCCTTACTAATCAATTATCAATTCTCAGTACAGTGATTTCTTCATCTCCAACACATTAATCAAAACAAGTTCATTTTCAAATTTTTAACTTTTTAAGGTTTTCTGATGAGGCATTTTACACTTTTTAGGTATTTTCTGTTGGAACATATTCTCCCCCTAAAATACTAAAAACATAAATCTTTTTGTCGTTTAGCATTTTAAACAAAATGAAAAGCAGAAAATATCTAAAGTCATGCAAATATTAAGTAACTCATGTAAAGTTATGCAGACAGCTTTGATAATATGCAAATAAGAAAAGCATAAACTAATTATCTAAATGTCATGCAAGCTACATGCACAGTCTAAAAGTTTGATTGATCCTCACAGTTCGACATCCGAAATCACCTTGTCTCGATCAACGATGTCGTTCATCTCTAATAGAAGCAAGAACTTAGGTTTATCAAAAGCCTTAGTGTACAGATCAGCCCTTTGGTCCTTAGTACCTATTCTCTTAACCTCTATGATCCTTTTCTTATGACAATCACGAATAAAATGATATTTAACTCTTATATGCTTTGTCTTAGAATGTTGAACATGATTCTTAGTGACAGCAATAGCAGCAGTATTATCAATAAAGAGAGGAGAGAGAGATATTCTTAGCTCGTTGTGACGACCCGTACAAAATCAATGTGTGTACGGATCATCAACAACAGGTCCATTACACGGTTACAACGCTATATGCTGTTTTAAAACAAGTTTTCCATTCATAAAAGATAACGTTTTTACCAACGTCAAATGTTTTACAAAAGATAACGTGCTTCTACGAATAGAAAGCATTAACATAAGTACGTGACACAAAGGTAATTACAAAACCATAGCTCAAAAATAACATAAATTGTGAATGAAAAGTAAAAGTTCCATGATTGAGACATCTCTAAACAATGCAGCGGGAGTCTAACACAGCGAGTCTGTAACAACAAGTCTATAACATCAAGACTATAACAGCGAAAGCAACAACGTCTAAGCACCTGAGAAATAACATGCTTTAAAATGTCAACACGAATGTTGGTGAGCTATAGTTTTATTGTAAACAACAATGTAATGTAGACTACGAGATTTCGTATTCAAAATAGTATCTCAAATCCGTATGATTAAGTATATGCTTATCCGTGGGCACCCGGTAACTAACTTAACAAGTAATATATCACCCCCTAAAAGTACACTTGGCGAGTGCGTATGTTTATGAAGTATGAAACACCCGTTGATTGCTAGCGCGACTAGCCCGAGTGGGGATGTCAAACCCTATGGATCCATATCTAAGGTTCGCGTCTACCGGTTCATAAACCAATAGTTAAACGTTACCGAGCTAAGGGGAATCTTTGTGCCGTTATGTCACCCACACATATATAAAGTTTAAGTACTCGTGTCCAGTAAGTAAAACATAAAAAGCGCATGTATTCTCAGTCCCAAAAATAGTTAAAGTAAAAAAGGGAGCTATAACTCACAGTGAATGTGCGGTAAAATCGATACGAGAATGTAACTCGATGTCGTTTGACCGTGGAGACGGTTCAAGCGCGAGTAGGTCAGAAATTTCAGCACGTCGTTACAAAGGCGTAGTGATTTTCGAAAAGCTATAAATCCCAAACCGTATATCGGATTTAGGCGAGTCTTGAACGAAAAGTCATCTACTCAAACCAAAATATCTGAAAATCAACTTTCTAGAAGTCCCAGGAGTCTGATCAGACCCCGAAAAATAGAAAAAAGTGCTCCGGTGGGTTTCTTGGTGCTTGATGCTTATCACGGTTCTCATCCTTGATGCGTATAAGCCTCAAGTGTACAACTCTTTGATGTTTTAGCATCATTATGATCGAGTTTTAACCATCAAAACAAAACTAAAAGTAAAAGCTAAATTTCTACAAGATTTGAACATCAAGGTTGTCTCTTTATTGTATAAACACAATAAAGCTTCAACTTTTGTCCTTTTGATACAGGTTTATGCATCTTCACTATATGAGATGATGAAGACTTGATTTTTATCACCATAAAAATCATAAAAAAAAGTTCCAAGTAAGTGAGATCTACAATAATAACTTAGATCTCAAATGTTAAGAAACCATAAGCTACAAAGCTTGGATCTTTACAAGATTAATGAGACCATAAGCTAGAAAGCTAAGATCTAGTAAAAGTAATGAGATCATAAACTAAAAAGCTTAGATCTAAACAAAATAATGAAACCCTAAGCTAGAAAGCGTGGATCTTTAATGTTCTTGAAGATCCTTAAAGCAAAAAGCTAGATCTACAAGTTACATGGAGATCATAAACACACGTTTTGATCTTTTAACAAAATAAAGTGATCTTAAGCTTCAAAACTTAGATACAACAAACTAATGAAGATTCAAAACTAAAAAGCTTGAGTGTTTCATGTTCTTGAAGATTTCAAATCAAAGTTTGAATCTACAAGATGTAACAAGATCAAAAAGCTAAAAAACTAGATCATTTGATGATGATGATGATGTTGAAATTAAAGAAGAAAAAGAAGAAGAAATAAAATTCAAGAACTTACAATTTTAGTGTGAGAAAGACTAGAGAGAAAATTAGAGAGCAAGTGTGTGTAAAATGAGAATGAAATCAAGTGTGGAATGAAGAATGAGGCTTGATATTTATAGTGGTAGAGGTGGGGGTTTGGCCGTGGGTTTAGGGTACAAGGGGGAGACAAACTTTGCTTTTTTGCATGGTGGTGGTCTAAAGGTGGTGCTTGTTGTTGGGATCTCATGCAACATGTGTAATAATGGTTAACAAAAATGCTAGTATGTTGGCTCATTTTAATGGGTTCTGTCCTACATCTTAATGGGTCATAAATCCATTAAGGTTGGGCTAATTTAAAAGTCCATTAGCTAGAGTAGGGTGGGCTAAGTCCATTAAGGTAAAAAGTCCATTAAGACTAACTAGTGTGCATTAGTAAATTACTAAGCGTAATTAAGCAACCATTAAGCCAAGTAATTGTCATTAGAAAATAACAATTAGTATTATGTAGTCATAATATTTCAATTATGACAAAAGTTAACGTGTACCAAGTACATAGCTCGTTCTAAACGTCAAGTGACACTAACGGTCATAAAAGCATTCGAGGATCAAGTTAAGTGATTAAACACTTAATAGCACATTGTAAGATACTAACGAAAGTAATTAATCATGAATAAAGATCCCAGAGCATTAACTAGCTCAGTACGCATATATACGCAGATTCGTGAAAGTATAGAGCACAAAAATATAAGTCAAAAAAGTCGGGTTGTTACATTACCCACCCGTTAAAGAAAATTTTGTCCCGAAATTTTGAGGAGGGACCAACAACGGTACCGAATCTGAAAAAGAAGGAGCGTATCAAAGTTCTGAGAGACTCGTGGGCTCAGAAGTGAGCGATTTACCTTGAAAGGTACTTGGGCGTATAAAAGTAAGAATAGGTATATGCCATTAATTAAGTCTCTTGACCTTAGAGATCAACAAATTGAATTCGTTTCTTGTTAACATGAGTATGTCATCTGAATATATACTCACAAAAGGAAAGATGATGTTTTTAGCCTTATAGGCATCTTCAAAAAACTGGATGCATGAAACGTATCATGAATGTTACTAATTCATCTAAAACATTGAGCGTTTATGTCACAATACAAAGCTGACAAGTAGAATGGAAAACATGGTGATCACAACCATGCGATTTGATGTCTAGATAGTGTTAGCCACGAATTTTACTAACCCCTTAATTTCGGAAGGAGACCATAAGCATAAAGAACCCGATATTTAAGAAACGTTTCATTTGAATAAATGTATTGAAATTTTAGCTGAGAGTGACTAATCAGACTTACATGCAATGAAATCCATAATTATTTATAGTGTCTTCAGGGCGGTCTGAACGAACAATGAAAGGTATCACCCAGTTTAACATGCTACATGTGAACTTATCTTGGAATGGAATGAAAGCACAGTTCCATAATGTAACTATATGCTTTGAGTTACATGCTGAAGTTAGGGTTAACATCGACTAGAACAACATATAGTTGCAACCAACGAAGGAAGAAATATATAGAGTAACCACATCAGTGTTATAGATGTTTTAAGCAGCCCCTTCCAAGAGGATAACAAGACTCATAGATTTTTAAAGTAATTTACATTACATTTCCGAAAGAAAATCGCACGAAAGGTGTGATCTTTGAACGAGAGGGAACTCTTCGTACAACGAGTGAGTTGATCTGATTTTTTCCTTATACTTAAGGGGATGCGCGGATGAGAAGATACGTGAACCCTTGGTCATAAAGAATGGTTTACTCCAAGTGAAAAGAATCTCAAAAATGATTTCTTGTACCTCAACATGCTGATTCATAGAGATGATGTTTACGAGGGTGTTGCGATTAGCCGTGAAATATTGAGAGTAGAAACCCACCTAGTGCCTTTCCTACAATAGAGTGACCACTAAGTGTACCTCATAAAACTGATTTATCGGCCCGCGTTTTTGCCATGTCTAACCTTAAAAGGAACATTTTATGAGCGCAAATACTTTCTAACAAATTTTATAAAACTGCCATCCAAAGTGGCTCAAGAGTTTTTAACAAAGATCTTTATGGTAAGCTTCATCTCTAAACGGAGGACGAGAAGAAGTGTGATCCATACATGGTGTAGACTAATATAAAAACCTTTAATAAAATCAACCAAGGAAGTTTTGAAAAACCTTTAAACGTTTGATGTGACAACATAAATGGAACGAAGTTCTTAGTAAATTTAGAAGTATGTACAACGTGTACCATTTTGCACAAAACTATTTGACTTAAGTTAAACAACTCAATAAAGGAGCGATTTTTAAAGAATTTGAAGGTATCACTTAGTATGTACTAACTAAAATAAGTAAAGGTAAACTTGTTAACTTAATTATATACATACATATATGATTTTATAAATCGCATAAGTGACAGAAAAATTTTATTTCTTTCATTTGTCCATAAATCTCGTAAGGACCGCACAAATAAACAACGTGTAAAAATTTTGATAAACATAGTTTTTCGTAATTCAGAGGTTACGAGTTGAAAAGATCGAGTGAAAAATCCTTGAATCATCGGGTGACATGTTACTAGAAAATGAAAACTAATGAATTAAATGTAGTTTTGATAATTATCAGGACATAAGTCTTTGGGCCAAAAATGTTCACGTGCGAAGCCGTTGCTAAAAAGTGAGGTATGAAGGATAGAGCACGAGGATGAGAAGTTAATCGCTTTTTGACTTTGCATAATGCCTAACAGGTTATGACTAATAATAAAGTCGGAATACTGGTGTTGTTAATATCCCTAAATGAGAATCTCTTGGAATAAGTCAGGATTTAGAGTTATGTAAGAAAGAGCATCGTTCCAATAGGTGTGGCAAATAAGATCCCTGGGGAAACGCAATAATCTTGAATAGTTTAAGTGTTAGTGGATCCCCGAAGGCTCTGTATGGAGGGGCAGTAAGTGCCTTTATCACACACACACCCACATAAATCTCTTGATTGTGACGGTTGTAAAGTCTTCATGATGATTTGGATACGAATAACACGAAAAATTTTATATAACAAACAACGAAAATTTTATGGAAATCGTTTAAGGTGACAATGTAAGAAAAGAAACCAAGTTCTTATTACATTAGAGTTATGTACAACACGTACTATTCTAAGTAGAATATCGTTTGAATAAAAGGATTGATTTGTAAAAGTGAAAGTAAAATTTCATATGTACTAGTTAAAAATATGTAATTATTTACTTTATTATATATAACATATATGATTTCTAACATTTGTACGAATGGAAATAAAATAAATTTATTTATATAAAAACTTTGAGAGGATCGCACAGTAAAATAGTGTGTGTAAAATTTTGGAAAATAAAATTTTCATATACCGGAGGTTACAAGTTGGAAAAAGATTGATGAGGATCTAGTAAAAGATTTTTGAAAATTTCAGGTGATATTTGAGCAAAAATGTCACGAGGTAATGAAAACTATTGAATTTAAATGTGGTTGGTGACTATTAGTAGGGCATAAGTCCTTCGACCAAAAATGCTTAAGTGTGAAGCTGTTGCTTATAAGTGAGATACAAATGGGAGAGTATGAGGATGAGAATTAACCACCCATTGATTTTGGAAAATTTTGAACTGGTATGACTAATATCGAAGTAAGAAGGATGATGTTGTGATTATCATCAAATAAGAAATCTCTCGGAATAAGTTAGGATTTAGAGTCACGTAAGAATGAGTATCAAATAAGATTCTTGGGTAGTCTTTAGCATAGAATTTGAATTGCTGAAGTGACGGGATACAATTTCCTTTATGTATCGTTGTGTAAGTTTGTCCATTGTATCGGTTTATTTCATGGCTAGAAAGTGAGCAGTATTGGTGAGACGGTCAACAATAACCCAGATAGTGTCATAGCCGCCTACCGCTTTTGGTAGCTTCATAATGAAATCTATTGTTATTCCTTCCCATTTCCATTATGGGATTTCGGGTTATTAAAGTAACCCAGATGGCTTTTGGTGTTCGGCTTTGACCTTGGAATAAGTCAGACACTTCCCAATATAAGTAGCAATGTCCTTTTTAAGGTTCGGCCACCAATATTATACCTTGAGATTGTGGTACATCTTACCAGCTCCGGGATGAATGGAATACCGTGACTTATGGGTCTCGTCTAGAATAAGGCCTCGTAAATCCCCATAACTAGGTACCCAAGTTCTTCCGGCGAAATATCGTAGTCCAGTCTCTTTAACCTCGAATCGAGAGACGAGAATGTTCAAGCGTTCTTGTGTAATATTCTCCTCAGTCTCCAATTTCTTCACATGTGCCAAAATAGCAAAACGCCCTTTTCTCATGACCTTTTGTGTCTTCATGCAACTAATGAGGTTCAACTTCGGGCTACTCCTCTCCCCGTAAACTATTAATGGCTCACCATTCTCACGAGGTATACGAATAATCTTCTTACTATAAATAACTTTCGCTTTCATCTATGAAAGCCAGTCCGTTCCAACTATTTCATCAAAGCTTCCTAACTTGATGAGTATTAGGTTAATCCTAAAGTCCATTCCAACTTTTACATCACGCTTCCCAAATTGATGAGTGTTAGGTTAATCTTAAGGTTCATTCCAACCAAATCTTTTTATACTACCGTGAAAAATTCTATCAATCTTCTCAAATAACATCTGCTTGTGCGTAGGTAACTAATCCTTTCCACTACTACTTTAAAACTTCCAAGTTTTATTAACATGAGGTCATCTCCAAATGACCCACCTGTTAATTTTAATGTACTACCTTAAATTATTGCTCTATCTCTGCCATCTTACCATTAGCTTGTCCTATAGAATACTTAACTCTCATGGTTATTAATGGCTTATTAGTCATAACACTAAGGTTCTTAGATATAAGGTTTCTATCGCTCTAGTATTAAACAACTTCGAGACAATAAAACGTTGTGACAAAAAGTACCCTAACTAAAATCAGGATCCATGCGAGTCTTCAAGCTGAGATAACGATTGCGCTACCGCAAGTAAGTCCAAAGTTTTTCCTATTTGAGAACTTTTTCCTTAAATGTCCAGGGTGCCTATATCTATAACAAATTTTTGGGTTATCAATTCTGCAATCACGGCCCTTCTTATACAGTATCTGGGATACGTGGTTATTCCTTCCCTACCTCTAATAGACCATAATGCGTATACTCAAGTGGTTCCTACCAAAATTTTCTTTGAATCACTTCATATTTCTTATGTAATAACATTGGAACTTCTACATGATTTACTTCAATATAATCACGCTGGCCGGGTGTCATTATATTGTACTAACTCGTACGTTCATTCCAATATCACTCCATATGGTCAATGTAACGTGATCACTTCAAGTTCTACTCAATTTCATCTAATAGTACTTTATCTATGCTATCTCAAAACAAAATCTACATTATTAATCTAACAGCTTCTCGATGTAGGTTCCGTAGGTCATGTATCAATGCCTAAATGTCCCAAAATTTCTTCAAAATGTTTGGGTTCAGGTAATGTCGTTAGGTTCCTTTATAGAAATTCAATCTGGGTCTCGTGTCGAGTTGTACGTGTAGCAAGTAGTAATACGATATGTCTTGAGGCGACTCCCAAGTCTTTGGGTACCGGTTGAGCATCAGTAGAAGACACTCTGAACTTGTGAAAGGAGATGCCTTCCCGACTTCTCCAATACCTAAGAGTGTTAGGAACCTAAGTCCAGAAGTGTCGTTAGTGGTGAATGATGAAAGAGATAAGTGACGGTCATGAAAGCGTACGGGATACGGGTCAACTTGCGGAAACTGAATGTAGTGACCCGAACTTTTCCATGTTTATATATATTAATTGAGATTGATATTTACATGATTAAATGTTTCCAACATGTTAAGCAATCAAACTTGTTAAGACTTGATTAATTGAAATAGGTTTCATATAGACAATTGACCACCCAAGTTGACCGGTGATTCACGAACGTTAAAACTTGTAAAAAAAACTATATGATGACATATATATGGTTATATGTATAGTTAACATGATATTATGATAAGTAAACATATCATTAATTATATTAACAATGAACTACATATGTAAAAACAAGACTACTAACTTAATGATTTTGAAACGAGACATATATGTAACGTTTATCGTTGTAACGATATTTAATGTATATATATCATATTAAGAGATATTCGTACATCATAATATCATGATAATATAATAATTTAAAATCTCTTTTGATATTATAAACATTGGGTTAACAACATTTAACAAGATCGTTAACCTAAAGGTTTCAAAACAACATTTACATGTAACGACTAACGATGACTTAACGACTCAGTTAAAATGTATATACATGTAGTGTTTTAATATGTATTTATACACTTTTGAAAGACTTCAATACACTTATCAAAATACTTCTACTTAACAAAAATGCTTACAATTACATTCTCGTTCAGTTTCATCAACAATTCTACTCGTATGCACCCGTATTCGTACTCGTACAATACACAGCTTTTAGATGTATGTACTATTGGTATATACACTCCAATGATCAGCTCTTAGCAGCCCATATGAGTCACCTAACACATGTGGGAACCATCATTTGGCAACTAGCATGAAATATCTCATAAGATTACAAAAATATGAGTAATCATTCATGACTTATTTACATGAAAACAAAATTACATATCCTTTATATCTAATCCATACACCAACGACCAAAAACACCTACAAACACTTTCATTCTTCAATTTTCTTCATCTAATTGAACTCTCTCAAGTTCTATCTTCAAGTTCTAAGTGTTCTTCATAAATTCCAAAAGTTCTAGTTTCATAAAATCAAGAATACTTTCAAGTTTGCTAGCTCACTTCCAATCTTGTAAGGTGATCATCCAACCTCAAGAAATCTTTGTTTCTTACAGTAGGTTATCATTCTAATACAAGGTAATAATCATATTCAAACTTTGGTTCAATTTCTATAACTATAACAATCTTATTTCAAGTGATGATCTTACTTGAACTTGTTTTCGTGTCATGATTTTGCTTCAAGAACTTTGAGCCATCCAAGGATCCATTGAAGCTAGATCCATTTTTCTCTTTTCCAGCAGGTTCATCCAAGGAACTTAAGGTAGTAATGATGTTCTTAACATCATTCGATTCATACATATAAAGCTATCTTATTCGAAGGTTTAAACTTGTAATCACTAGAACATAGTTTAGTTAATTCTAAACTTGTTCGCAAACAAAAGTTAATCCTTCTAACCTGACTTTTAAAATCAACTAAACACATGTTCTATATCTATATGATATGCTAACTTAATGATTTAAAACCTGGAAACACGAAAAACACCGTAAAACCGGATTTACGCCGTCGTAGTAACACCGCGGGCTGTTTTGGGTTAGTTAATTAAAAACTATGATAAACTTTGATTTAAAAGTTGTTATTCTGAGAAAATGATTTTTATTATGAACATGAAACTATATCCAAAAATTATGGTTAAACTCAAAGTGGAAGTATGTTTTCTAAAATGGTCATCTAGACGTCGTTCTTTCGACTGAAATGACTACCTTTACAAAAACGACTTGTAACTTATTTTTCCGACTAGAAACCTATACTTTTTTTGTTTAGATTCATAAAATAGAGTTCAATATGAAACCATAGCAATTTGATTCACTCAAAACGGATTTAAAATGAAGAAGTTATGGGTAAAACAAGATTGGATAATTTTTCTCATTTTAGCTACGTGAAAATTGATAACAAATCTATTCCAACCATAACTTAATCAACTTGTATTGTATATTATGTAATCTTGAGATACCATAGACACGTATACAATGTTTCGACCTATCATGTCGACACATCTATATATATTTCGGAACAACCATAGACACTCTATATGTGAATGTTGGAGTTAGCTATACAGGGTTGAGGTTGATTCCAAAATATATATAGTTTGAGTTGTGATCAATACTGAGATACGTATACACTGGGTCGTGGATTGATTCAAGATAATATTTATCGATTTATTTCTGTACATCTAACTGTGGACAACTAGTTGTAGGTTACTAACGAGGACAGCTGACTTAATAAACTTAAAACATCAAAATATATTAAAAGTGTTGTAAATATATTTAAATATATCTTGAACATACTTTGATATATATGTATATATTGTTATAGGTTCGTGAATCAACCAGTGGCCAAGTCTTACTTCCCGACGAAGTAAAAATCTGTGAAAGTGAGTTATAGTCCCACTTTTAAAATCTAATATTTTTGGGATGAGAATACATGCAGGTTTTATAAATGATTTACAAAATAGACACAAGTACGTGAAACTACATTCTATGGTTGAATTATCGAAATCGAATATGCCCCTTTTTATTAAGTCTGGTAATCTAAGAATTAGGGAACAGACACCCTAATTGACGCGAATCCTAAAGATAGATCTATTGGGCCTAACAAACCCCATCCAAAGTACCGGATGCTTTAGTACTTCGAAATTTATATCATATCCGAAGGGTGTCCCGGAATGATGGGGATATTCTTATATATGCATCTTGTTATTGTCGGTTACCAGGTGTTCACCATATGAATGATTTTTATCTCTATGTATGGGATGTATATTGAAATATGAAATCTTGTGGTCTATTGTTACGATTTGATATATATAGGTTAAACCTATAACTCACCAACATTTTTGTTGACGTTTAAAGCATGTTTATTCTCAGGTGAATATTAAGAGCTTCCGCTGTTGCATACTAAAATAAGGACAAGATTTGGAGTCCATGTTTGTATGTTATTGTGTAAAAACTGCATTCAAGAAACTGATTTCGATGTAACATATTTGTATTGTAAACCATTATGTAATGGTCGTGTGTAAACAGGATATTTTAGATTATCATTATTTGATAATCTACGTAAAGCTTTTTAAACCTTTATTGATGAAATAAAGGTTATGGTTTGTTTAAAAATGAATGCAGTCTTTGAAAAACGTCTCATATAGAGGTCAAAACCTCGCAACGAAATCAATTAATATGGAACGTTTTTAATCAATAAGAACGGGACATTTCAGTTGGTATCCGAGCGTTGGTCTTAGAGAACCAGAATTTTGCATTAGTGTGTCTTATCGAGTTTGTTAGGATGCATTAGTGAGTCTGGACTTCGACCGTGTTTACTTGAAAAATGATTGCTTAACAAATTTTGTTGGAAACTATATATTTTTAACATGTGAATATTATGTGATATATTAATCCCTTAACGCGTTTGATATTATGTGATAGATGTCTACCTCTAGAACAAGTCCCATTGACTCACCTAATAATAATGAAGAGTCAAATGTAAATTGGAATGATTCGTGGACTGATTCACAAGTTCCCGAAGAGGAACCGGAAGAAGAGTCGGAACCGGAAGAAGAATCGGAACCGGAAGAAGAATCGGAACCGGATGAAGAAATAGAACCGGTGGGGGAAATAATAAAACGGTTAAGTAAAAGAAAATCCTCAACCAACCGACCAAGATTAATTATGGTCAATGGTGTTTCCGCCAAGGAAGCAAAATATTGGGAGGATTACCAATTCTCCGATGAATCGGATTCCGACGAGAATTCCGATGATGTTATAGAAATTACCCCAACTGAATTTAAAAAGGCAAAAGAAAATAATAAGGGAAAGGGCATAAAAATAGAGAAATCTAATTCCAACCCCGATGAACTTTATATGTATCGTCAACCCCCGAAGTCCTTAAGTTGTAACAATGACCCGGGAACCTCTAAACCACCAGGTTTTTCTAAACCAATGTGGATAACGACGGCTCGTATTAGGGGAACATCATATATCCCTAGAAACTTGGCAAAACGAACCAAAACCGAAGAAGAAGAAACGAGCGAGTCGGAATAAGATAGTTGTATTCGTGTGGTGTAATATATGTAATATAGTGTTCGTATGCTTTATGATATATGTAAAAATTGCTTGTATTAATAAGTATTTTTTTTTATGAATCTAACTCTTGTCTATTTTACAGTTTAAAAACACAAAATGGATAGACAACCCAATATTTTAAGAGACCTACCCGGAGACATGATTGATGAAATCTTGTCTAGAGTCGGCCAGAATTCTTCGGCACAACTATTTAAGGCGAGATCAGTTTGTAAGACATTCGAAGAACGTTCCAAGAATGTCTTGGTTTATAAGAGACTTTCGTTTGAAAGATGGGGGATATCACATTGGGAAACCCATAAGTTACGATGTGTTTACTTTGACGCATATATTGCGGGGAACCCAAATGCTATTTTACGCAACGGGTTAAGAAATTATTTTGACTCAATATATCCGAATATTGGACTTCGTGATTTAGAAAAAGCGGCTAACATGCAACATAAAGAAGCATGTTATGCTTACGGATTAGTAATGTTCGCTTCTCACCAAAGTGAGAACAAGAACATCGGGCTACAACTATTAAACAAAACGTTTCCACAAGTGACGGAGTCGGTAATTGGGGTAAGAAATGAGGTTTTTAGATTATTACGGGACTGTTGGACATTACGTAACCCTCGTCCCTTTGACGACGTTACAACACGCTGTCTTATCAACGGCCATAACGGTTATGTTCCACAAGACCAAGGATGGGAAGTAATCCTAGTAAAACCAGAATGCATGACTTGTTTCTGGACGTATGAATTACGTGTCTTTATTGCCTTTGCTGAACGACTTGTGTACTAGCTAGAATTATCTTCACAACCATCTTGTATCAAATTTATTGTGTGCTATATTTCATGCTATATGTAAAATAAGCGGTATTGTAAGTTTGTAAAATATTGTGTAAAAGTTTGAACGCGAAATATTATTATAATCAGTTTTTCATATAGAATTGTAGTAGTTGAATTGTATATTAGCTACTAAGTATGAACTTAACGGGTAGGTACTACCCGAATTTAAACTTATAAAATGCTAATATGAAGAAAAAGCTTTTATAAATGAGTTCATATTATGCTACGAAATACTATTAACTACTCTTAATATTCTGTATGATTAACTTGTTCCATTTAACTATTTTGAAGGAAATGGCACCGACTACTCGACACACCGTGAATATGAATGAAGAGGAATTCCGTACTTTTCTAGCTTCAAACATAGCTGCAGTACAGGCTGCGCTACATACCAACAATAACCTTGGATCTAGCAGTACAGGAAATCGTGTAGGATGCACCTACAAAGAATTCACTGCCTGCAAACCTTTGGAATTTGATGGAACCGAAGGACCGATCGGATTGAAACGGTGGACCGAGAAGGTCGAATCGGTGTTTGCCATAAGTAAGTGTACTGAAGAGGACAAAGTAAAGTACGCTACGCATACCTTCACAGGTTCTGCGTTAACATGGTGGAATACCTATCTAGAGCAAGTGGGACAAGACGATGCGTACGCACTACCGTGGTCAGCATTCAAGCACTTGATGAACGAGAAGTACCGTCCCAGAACCGAGGTCAATAAGCTCAAGACAGAACTTAGAGGGTTACGAACCCAAGGATTTGATATTACCACGTACGAAAGACGATTCACAGAATTATGCCTATTGTGTCCGGGAGCATTCGAAGATGAGGAAGAGAAGATCGACGCGTTTGTGAAAGGATTACCGGAAAGAATCCAAGAAGATATAAGTTCACACGAGCCCGCCTCCATACAACAGGCATGTAGAATGGCTCACAAACTAGTGAACCAGATTGAAGAAAGAATTAAAGAACAGACTGCTGAAGAGGCCAATGTGAAGCAAGTCAAAAGAAAGTGGGAGGAAAACGGTGATAAGAATCACCAATACAACAACAACAGCAATTACAACAATAATCGCAACAATTATCCCAACAATCGCAACATCAATCGCAACTACAACAAACGGCCCAACAACAACAACAACAACAACAACAACAGCAACTACAACAATCATCCCAACAACAATAATAACCGCAACAACAACAACAATCAGAAGCAGCTATGCCAAAGGTGTGAAAAGAATCACTCGGGGTTCTGCACCAAATTTTGCAACAAGTGTAAAAGAAATGGTCATAGCGCGGCGAAGTGTGAGGTCTACGGACCAGGGGTTAATAGAACGAAAGGAACAAATGGTGTCGGAACGAGTAATAGCGGAGCAAGTAGTGTCGGAGCAAGTTATGCTAATGTAGTTTGTTATAAATGTGGAAAACCGGGCCACATTATTAGAAATTGCCCGAACCAGGAGAACACGAATGGACAAGGCCGTGGAAGAGTTTTCAATATTAATGCGGTAGAGGCACAGGAAGACCCGGAGCTTGTTACGGGTACGTTTCTTATTGACAATAAATCTGCTTACGTTTTATTTGATTCGGGTGCAGATAGAAGCTATATGAGTAGAGATTTTTGTGCTAAATTAAGTTGTCCATTGACGCCTTTGGATAGTAAATTTTTACTCGAATTAGCAAATGGTAAATTAATTTCAGCAGATAATATATGTCGGAATCGAGAAATTAAACTGGTTAGCGAAACATTTAAGATTGATTTGATACCAGTAGAGTTAGGGAGTTTTGATGTGATAATCGGTATGGACTGGTTGAAAGAAGTGAAAGCGGAGATCGTTTGTTACAAAAATGCAATTCGCATTATACGAGAAAAAGGAAAACCCTTAATGGTGTACGGAGAAAAGGGCAACACGAAGCTACATCTTATTAGTAATTTGAAGGCACAAAAACTAATAAGAAAAGGTTGCTATGCTGTTCTAGCACACGTCGAGAAAGTACAAACTGAAGAAAAGAGCATCAATGATGTTCCCATTGCAAAAGAATTTCCCGATGTATTTCCGAAAGAATTACCGGGATTACCCCCACAGCGATCCGTTGAATTTCAAATAGATCTTGTACCAGGAGCTGCACCAATAGCTCGTGCTCCTTACAGACTCGCACCCAGTGAGATGAAAGAACTGCAAAGCCAATTACAAGAACTTTTAGAGCATGGTTTCATTCGACCAAGCACATCACCGTGGGGAGCTCCTGTTTTGTTTGTCAAGAAGAAAGATGGTACATTCAGGTTGTGTATCGACTACCGAGAGTTGAACAAACTTACCATCAAGAACCGCTACCCACTACCGAGAATCGACTACTTATTTGATCAACTACAAGGCTCGTCTGTTTATTCAAAGATTGACTTACGTTCCGGGTATCATCAAATGCGGGTGAAAGAAGATGATATTCCAAAGACTGCTTTCAGAACACGTTACGGTCATTACGAGTTTATGGTCATGCCGTTTGGTTTAACTAATGCACCAGCTGTGTTCATGGACCTTATGAACCGAGTGTGTGGACCATACCTTGACAAGTTTGTCATTGTTTTCATTGATGACATACTTATTTACTCAAAGAATGACCAAGAACACGGTGAACATTTGAGAAAGGTGTTAGAAGTATTGAGGAAGGAAGAATTGTATGCTAAGTTTTCAAAGTGTGCATTTTGGTTGGAAGAAGTTCAATTCCTCGGTCACATAGTGAACAAAGAAGGTATTAAAGTGGATCCGGCAAAGATAGAAACTGTTGAAAAGTGGGAAACCCCGAAAACTCCGAAACACATACGCCAATTTTTAGGACTAGCTGGTTACTACAGAAGGTTCATCCAAGACTTTTCCAGGATAGCAAAACCCTTGACTGCATTAACGCATAAAGGGAAGAAATTTGAATGGAAGGATGAACAAGAGAAAGCGTTTCAGTTATTGAAGAAAAAGCTAACTACGGCACCTATATTGTCATTGCCTGAAGGGAATGATGATTTTGTGATTTATTGTGACGCATCAAAGCAAGGTCTCGGTTGTGTATTAATGCAACGAACGAAGGTGATTGCTTATGCGTCTAGACAATTAAAGATTCACGAGCAAAATTATACGACGCATGATTTGGAATTAGGCGCGGTTGTTTTTGCATTAAAGACTTGGAGGCACTACTTATATGGGGTCAAAAGTATTATATATACCGACCACAAAAGTCTTCAACACATATTTAATCAGAAACAACTGAATATGAGGCAGCGTAGGTGGATTGAATTGTTGAATGATTACGACTTTGAGATTCGTTACCACCCGGGGAAGGCAAATGTGGTAGCCGATGCCTTGAGCAGGAAGGACAGAGAACCCATTCGAGTAAAATCTATGAATATAATGATTCATAATAACCTTACTACTCAAATAAAGGAGGCGCAACAAGGAGTTTTAAAAGAAGGAAATTTAAAGGATGAAATACCCAAAGGATCAGAACAGCATCTTAATATTCGGGAAGACGGAACCCGGTATAGGGCTGAAAGGATTTGGGTACCAAAATTTGGAGATATGAGAGAAATGGTACTTAGAGAAGCTCATAAAACCAGATACTCAATACATCCTGGAACGGGGAAGATGTACAAGGATCTCAAGAAACATTTTTGGTGGTCGGGTATGAAAGCCGATGTTGCTAAATACGTAGGAGAATGTTTGACGTGTTCTAAGGTCAAAGCTGAGCATCAGAAACCATCAGGTCTACTTCAACAACCCGAAATCCCAGAATGGAAATGGGAAAACATTACCATGGATTTCATCACTAAATTGCCAAGGACTGCAAGTGGTTTTGATACTATTTGGGTAATAGTTGATCGTCTCACCAAATCAGCACACTTCCTGCCAATAAGAGAAGATGACAAGATGGAGAAGTTAGCACGACTGTATTTGAAGGAAGTCGTCTCCAGACATGGAATACCAATCTCTATTATCTCTGATAGGGATGGCAGATTTATTTCAAGATTCTGGCAGACATTACAGCAAGCATTAGGAACTCGTCTAGACATGAGTACTGCCTATCATCCACAAACTGATGGGCAGAGCGAAAGGACGATACAAACGCTTGAAGACATGCTACGAGCATGTGTTATTGATTTCGGAAACAGTTGGGATCGACATCTACCGTTAGCAGAATTTTCCTACAACAACAGCTACCATTCAAGCATTGAGATGGCGCCGTTTGAAGCACTTTATGGTAGAAAGTGCAGGTCTCCGATTTGTTGGAGTGAAGTGGGGGATAGACAGATTACGGGTCCGGAGATTATACAAGAAACTACCGAGAAGATCATCCAAATTCAACAACGGTTGAAAACCGCCCAAAGTCGACAAAAGAGCTACGCTGACATTAAAAGAAAAGATATAGAATTTGAAATTGGAGAGATGGTCATGCTTAAAGTTGCACCTTGGAAAGGCGTTGTTCGATTTGGTAAACGAGGGAAATTAAATCCAAGGTATATTGGACCATTCAAGATTATTGATCGTGTCGGACCAGTAGCTTACCGACTAGAGTTACCTCAACAACTCGCGGCTGTACATAACACTTTCCACGTCTCGAATTTAAAGAAATGTTTTGCTAAAGAAGATCTCACTATTCCGTTAGATGAAATCCAAATCAACGAAAAACTTCAATTCATCGAAGAACCCGTCGAAATAATGGATCGTGAGGTTAAAAGACTTAAGCAAAACAAGATACCAATTGTTAAGGTTCGATGGAATGCTCGTAGAGGACCCGAGTTCACCTGGGAGCGTGAAGATCAGATGAAGAAGAAATACCCGCATCTATTTCCAGAAGATTCGTCAACACCTTCAACAGCTTAAAATTTCGGGACGAAATTTATTTAACGGGTAGGTACTGTAGTGACCCGAACTTTTCCATGTTTATATATATTAATTGAGATTGATATTTACATGATTAAATGTTTCCAACATGTTAAGCAATCAAACTTGTTAAGACTTGATTAATTGAAATAGGTTTCATATAGACAATTGACCACCCAAGTTGACCGGTGATTCACGAACGTTAAAACTTGTAAAAAAAACTATATGATGACATATATATGGTTATATGTATAGTTAACATGATATTATGATAAGTAAACATATCATTAATTATATTAACAATGAACTACATATGTAAAAACAAGACTACTAACTTAATGATTTTGAAACGAGACATATATGTAACGTTTATCGTTGTAACGATATTTAATGTATATATATCATATTAAGAGATATTCGTACATCATAATATCATGATAATATAATAATTTAAAATCTCTTTTGATATTATAAACATTGGGTTAACAACATTTAACAAGATCGTTAACCTAAAGGTTTCAAAACAACACTTACATGTAACGACTAACGATGACTTAACGACTCAGTTAAAATGTATATACATGTAGTGTTTTAATATGTATTTATACACTTTTGAAAGACTTCAATACACTTATCAAAATACTTCTACTTAACAAAAATGCTTACAATTACATTCTCGTTCAGTTTCATCAACAATTCTACTCGTATGCACCCGTATTCGTACTCGTACAATACACAGCTTTTAGATGTATGTACTATTGGTATATACACTCCAATGATCAGCTCTTAGCAGCCCATGTGAGTCACCTAACACATGTGGGAACCATCATTTGGCAACTAGCATGAAATATCTCATAAGATTACAAAAATATGAGTAATCATTCATGACTTATTTACATGAAAACAAAATTACATATCCTTTATATCTAATCCATACACCAACGACCAAAAACACCTACAAACACTTTCATTCTTCAATTTTCTTCATCTAATTGAACTCTCTCAAGTTCTATCTTCAAGTTCTAAGTGTTCTTCATAAATTCCAAAAGTTCTAGTTTCATAAAATCAAGAATACTTTCAAGTTTGCTAGCTCACTTCCAATCTTGTAAGGTGATCATCCAACCTCAAGAAATCTTTGTTTCTTACAGTAGGTTATCATTCTAATATAAGGTAATAATCATATTCAAACTTTGGTTCAATTTCTATAACTATAACAATCTTATTTCAAGTGATGATCTTACTTGAACTTG
Source organism: Rutidosis leptorrhynchoides (assembly GCF_046630445.1). Classification (NCBI taxonomy): domain Eukaryota; kingdom Viridiplantae; phylum Streptophyta; class Magnoliopsida; order Asterales; family Asteraceae; genus Rutidosis; species Rutidosis leptorrhynchoides. The sequence goes on from NC_092333.1 coordinate 338,881,111, forward strand.
TTTTCGTGTCATGATTTTGCTTCAAGAACTTTGAGCCATCCAAGGATCCATTGAAGCTAGATCCATTTTTCTCTTTTCCAGTAGGTTCATCCAAGGAACTTAAGGTAGTAATGATGTTCTTAACATCATTCGATTCATACATATAAAGCTATCTTATTCGAAGGTTTAAACTTGTAATCACTAGAACATAGTTTAGTTAATTCTAAACTTGTTCGCAAACAAAAGTTAATCCTTCTAACTTGACTTTTAAAATCAACTAAACACATGTTCTATATCTATATGATATGCTAACTTAATGATTTAAAACCTGGAAACACGAAAAACACCGTAAAACCGGATTTACGCCGTCGTAGTAACACCGCGGGCTGTTTTGGGTTAGTTAATTAAAAACTATGATAAACTTTGATTTAAAAGTTGTTATTCTGAGAAAATGATTTTTATTATGAACATGAAACTATATCCAAAAATTATGGTTAAACTCAAAGTGGAAGTATGTTTTCTAAAATGGTCATCTAGACGTCGTTCTTTCGACTGAAATGACTACCTTTACAAAAACGACTTGTAACTTATTTTTCCGACTAGAAACCTATACTTTTTTTGTTTAGATTCATAAAATAGAGTTCAATATGAAACCATAGCAATTTGATTCACTCAAAACGGATTTAAAATGAAGAAGTTATGGGTAAAACAAGATTGGATAATTTTTCTCATTTTAGCTACGTGAAAATTGATAACAAATCTATTCCAACCATAACTTAATCAACTTGTATTGTATATTATGTAATCTTGAGATACCATAGACACGTATACAATGTTTCGACCTATCATGTCGACACATCTATATATATTTCGGAACAACCATAGACACTCTATATGTGAATGTTGGAGTTAGCTATACAGGGTTGAGGTTGATTCCAAAATATATATAGTTTGAGTTGTGATCAATACTGAGATACGTATACACTGGGTCGTGGATTGATTCAAGATAATATTTATCGATTTATTTCTGTACATCTAACTGTGGACAACTAGTTGTAGGTTACTAACGAGGACAGCTGACTTAATAAACTTAAAACATCAAAATATATTAAAAGTGTTGTAAATATATTTAAATATATCTTGAACATACTTTGATATATATGTATATATTGTTATAGGTTCGTGAATCAACCAGTGGCCAAGTCTTACTTCCCGACGAAGTAAAAATCTGTGAAAGTGAGTTATAGTCCCACTTTTAAAATCTAATATTTTTGGGATGAGAATACATGCAGGTTTTATAAATGATTTACAAAATAGACACAAGTACGTGAAACTACATTCTATGGTTGAATTATCGAAATCGAATATGCCCCTTTTTATTAAGTCTGGTAATCTAAGAATTAGGGAACAGACACCCTAATTGACGCGAATCCTAAAGATAGATCTATTGGGCCTAACAAACCCCATCCAAAGTACCGGATGCTTTAGTACTTCGAAATTTATATCATATCCGAAGGGTGTCCCGGAATGATGGGGATATTCTTATATATGCATCTTGTTATTGTCGGTTACCAGGTGTTCACCATATGAATGATTTTTATCTCTATGTATGGGATGTATATTGAAATATGAAATCTTGTGGTCTATTGTTACGATTTGATATATATAGGTTAAACCTATAACTCACCAACATTTTTGTTGACGTTTAAAGCATGTTTATTCTCAGGTGAATATTAAGAGCTTCCGCTGTTGCATACTAAAATAAGGACAAGATTTGGAGTCCATGTTTGTATGTTATTGTGTAAAAACTGCATTCAAGAAACTGATTTCGATGTAACATATTTGTATTGTAAACCATTATGTAATGGTCGTGTGTAAACAGGATATTTTAGATTATCATTATTTGATAATCTACGTAAAGCTTTTTAAACCTTTATTGATGAAATAAAGGTTATGGTTTGTTTAAAAATGAATGCAGTCTTTGAAAAACGTCTCATATAGAGGTCAAAACCTCGCAACGAAATCAATTAATATGGAACGTTTTTAATCAATAAGAACGGGACATTTCACTGAACAACCTTCTAATGTTCATACGTTATACGTGGCTAGTTAGGGTGAGCTCGGGGGGTGGGGTGAGGTACGGTTACTCCGACAAGTCCTCACATCTCTCCTCCTCCGAGGATCAACTTTAGTGGGCGTGTAATCTGAGGGGTACTCTGCCTAGATTGCGTGAAGTAATGTTTCAATCTCTGGAATGGTGGAACGGTAGTAACAGGTGGATTACATTACTAGTTCTTAGGGTTAGGCGAGTGGGAAAAGGGTTCAGAAAAACATCTGAACTAGGAAAGATAAATTTTCCAAGTCGGTACTGCGAATAGTAGACATGTCGCAAGAAACAGCATCAACGATAACCTAGATAGTCTATTGCAGTACACAAAACTGTAGTAGATAGTAGTGTCATGTAGTAGTATCAGGTAACCAGTAGCATGCAGTAGTAATAAGAAGTAACATGTAGTAATATATAACGGTAGCATGCAGCAATTTCGCAGAAACAAGTAAACGAGCAAGTTGTAGATTAGTCCTATTAGTGAATCCTACTCGACTCGGTCAAGACACACTAATGCAACCTAATTCCCTACAACGAATGCTCTGATACCAATTGTGACAACCCGTACAAAATCAATGTGTACGGATCATCAACAACAGGTCCATTACACGGTTACAACGCTATATGCTGTTTTAAAACAAGTTTTGCATTCATAAAAGATAACATTTTTACCAACGTCAAATGTTACAAAAGATAACATGCTTCTACGAATAGAAAGCATTAACATAAGTACGTAACACAAAGGTCATTACAAAACCATAGCTCGAAAATAACATAAGTTGTGAATGCAAAGTAAAAGTTCCATGATTGAGACATCTCTAAATAATGCAGCGAGAGTCTAACATAGCGAGTCTATAACAGCAAGTCTATAACATCAAGACTATAACAGCAGAAGCAACAACGTCTAAGCAACTAAGAAATAACATGCTTTAAAATGTCAACACGAATGTTGGTGATCTATAGTTTTATTGTAAACAACAATGTAATGTAGACCATGAGATTTTGTATTCAAAACAGTATCTCAAATCCGTATGATAAAGTATATGTTTATTCGTGGGCACCCGGTAACTAACTTTAACAAGTAATATATCACCTCCTAAAAGTACACTTGGCGATTGCATATGTTTACGAAGTATTAAACACCCGTTGACTGCTAGCGCGACTAGCCCGAGTGGGGATGTCAAACCCTATGGATCCATATCTAAGATTCGCGTCTACCAGTTCATAAACCAATAGTTAAACGTTACCGAGCTAAGGGAAATCTTTGTGCCGTTATGTCACCCACACATATATAAAGTTTAAGTACTCGTGTCTAGTAAGTAAAACATAAAAAGCGTATGTATTCTCAGTCCCAAAAATAGTTAAAGTAAAAAAGGGAGCAATAACTCACAGTGAATGTTGTAGAGACCCGTCCTAATCCATCTAGACGAAGTCCATATCGATCATAAATGATTCACAACAGTTGATTACATCGCGAGGTACTTGACCTCTATATGATACATTTTACAAACATTGCATTCGTTTTTGAAAAGACAATCTTTCATTACATCGAAAGTTGACAGGCATGCATACCATTTCATAATATATCCAACTATAATTGACTTAATAATAATCTTGATGAATTCCACGACTCGAATGCAACGTCTTTTGAAATATGTCATAAATGACTCCAAGTAATATCTATAAAATGAGCAAATGCACAGCGGAAGATTTCTTTCGTACCTAAGAATAAACATGCTTTCAAGTGTCAACCAAAAGGTTGGTGAGTTTATTAGTTTATCATAAATAATCATTTCCATCATTTTAATAGACCACAAGATTTTCATTTCTCATAAATATACGTCCCATGCATAGAGATAAAAATAATCATTCATATGGATTGAACACCTGGTAACCGATGTTAACTTAATGCATAGGATATCCCCAAAATAGAACCTCTCGTCTGTATAATAATCTCGAAGTACTAAAGCATTCGTACCCCGAATGGGACTTGTCAAGGTCCATAGATCTATCTTTAGGATTCGCGTCAATCAGGGGCCATTTCCCTAAATTCTTAGGTTACCAGACTTGAAGGGGGTGATATTCGGTTTAATAATCTAACCATATAATGTAGTTTTTGATTACTTGTGTCTATTTCGTAAAACATTTATAAAAGCAGCGCATGTATTCTCAGTCCCAAAAATATATATTGCAAAAGCATTTAAAAAGGGAGCAAATGAAACTCACCATACTGTATTTTGTAGTAATAATACATATGATGACCTTGAATAAGTATAGGGTTGGCCTCGGATTCACGAACCTATATCAATTGTATATTTATTAATATTCATAGTTGTAATTGAACACATATATGTATAAGTGTATTAGTTATATCATTTTTATGTTAATAATATATATATATATGTTTTATATGTTCATTTTGTATATAAAAATATTAAATTTTGTTATGTTATATGTGTTAAATATATATATATATGTATGTATTTCATTTGTTTATCGAAACAGTAGTCTTAATTATCTTAAGATAACATTAGTAAAAAATAATGGTAATAACATTAATAATATACTTATATTAATAATAACTCTATTAGTGATAATAACAATGATATTAATAGTAATACTTGTAAAAATATTAATGTTACTATTTATAATATTAATGATTTATTAATAATAATAATAATAACTTTATTAAAAATGATAATATTAATGATAATAATGATATTGTTAATAATAATACATTTGTTTAATAGCAATAATAATAATACTAATAGTCACAAAAATGATACTATTACTAATATTAATGGGATTAATAATAATAATATCAATAATTGATCCTTAATACTTGTATTAATAATACTTGGTAAAATTAATAATATTAATGATAATACTAGTAATGATAATATTAGTGATAATAATAATTATACCTTTTATCTTTGTATTTAATAACAATCAAGATCAAAAATAATAAAATAATATTAGTAACTATAATAAGAATAATAATAATAACAATAATAATCATAGTAATAACAATAATGATAATCAAAATAATAATAATAATAATAATAATAATAATAATAATAATAATAATAATAATAATAATAATAATAATAATAATAATAATAATAATAATTAAACTATAAATAAAAGGCTACCATAATTAGAATGAGTAAAAAAAAGAAACTGTCCAAGCCGGGACTCGAACCCGCGACCTCTCGTTCCCCATCATCACTCTCTAACCACTACTCTGTTGGTGACTTTCTGTTTTAAAACCGATTCAAATTTGTTTAACCTTAATCTGTCGTCTTTAACTTTCGTCCTCAGGTACCAGTCGACCAGAGATCTAACTCTCTCTCAAACCTTTTATTAAACCTAATTACTAACTAACCATTTCTGTTTGTTTATATTTAAAGAAAACGAAAAACAAAATGAATAAATAAGAACGGGTTTGCTGTTCGAGAAAAGAAGAACAAAATAAAAATAAAAAATAAAACTCAATAATGGATTTCGAAATTAAGATTGTTTTAGAAAAATGTTATAACATAACTTGTATTGAAAATGCTTCATATAAACTTTACAAATTATCAATTTAACATCATCTGTAACAAATAATTTAAATTTGATCGAAGAACAATTTTTGACTTTTTAAAACTAAAACTTTGACTCAAAAATTAACACTCAATTTAAAGATTTGGAGGCTGAATTTTTACAGGAAGTTCGTTCATAAGATTCCTAACATCACTATATTTATATATTTTGAAATGGAATTCGAATTGGAGTTGTTGTTAATCACAGTCATAAATACGATGAACTTGAAATCAAATCTAAATTTTTAGAATGTTTTATACCACAATTACGGAATGAAAAAGGTTATGAATCATCTTTAGAAGCTTTCTGAATCTTTAATTTAAATTTAAACCTCAAATCGAATTTGAATTTTATTATGAACAATTCCTTTGACTTTTGAAATCAAGACTTTGACTCCAAAATTTTATCTTGATATTAAAAATTTGAAGCTGAAAACTTACAGATATGTTACTTAGATCATTCACAACAGAACTGCATTTCCAAATTTTGAATTAAATTCGTAGTTGTGGTTTTTGGAGAGACGACCCAATAACAGAGGATAAACATTCCAGTTTGATTATTTATTTTTTTTCGTGATGCTCTCAGTAATTAAATGGATTGAGATATTACTTAATGGAATTCAAAGTTGTTGTGTAGTGAGGGTGGATTTGGACGTGAAACAAATTGTAGACATGAAGTACTCCTAATTCCAATCAAGAGAAAAAAAAATAAAGCAAGTGAATAACTTTAACTATTTTGTATGTATATTGAATTGAAATAGTCTATAATCCCGATCCAAGACAAGAGTACAGATTTTTGATTGTGATGTAAATCTGATTTCATTATTCTGATTATATTTTCTATATTTAATTCATTTATAAATAATATTAATAATAATATATTAATATTATAAAAATATACTAATAATGATAATAGAATTAATAATAAAACTAATATTAATAAAACTAATAATAAGAATATAATAAAGGTAAATAAGATAATGATAATGATAATAATAAAAATGATGATTTTAGTAATGATAATAATAATAATCGTAATATTAATTAAAAATCATAATAATATTGATATTGATAATGATAATAATAAGATTTAATGATGATATAGCCAATTAAATGTATCTAATTTCATATATACATTATATATAATAATATCAATAGTAACGATATTAAACTTAATATTAATTAATATTAATAATAATAATGAAGTAATAACAGTAATATATCAACTATATTTTTAACTTGCAATTATGTTTAAGCTATTAATATTACATAATATTAATCATGTACTGTTTAATAATTATATATATATATATATATATATATATATATATATATATATATATATATAATAACATATAATATCTATACTTGTGATATGCATTCCAATATACATATCATAATAATTTATTTATAGAAATCACATATATTTATATTTATATATAGCTTTATTTTAATATCCATTTATTATTTTGCATATTAATTTACATACCTAATCTAATTTATCAAATTGTATCTTATTATTTTAATTTATTATATATGCCTATGTTTATATTTATCTATCTATTTATTTACAACATTTGTTCGTGAATCGTCGAGAATAGTCAAGGTCAATTGAATATGAAAATAGTTCACAAATTTGTAGACTCAGTTTAACAGACTTTGCTTATCATGTCGAGCTTATATAAAGATTAAGTTTAAATTTAGTCGGAAATTCCCGGGTCATCACAGTACCTACCCGTTAAAGAAATTTCGTCCCGAAATTTGAGTGAGGTGGTCATGGCTAACAATAAAAATGTTTTCATGACGAATATGAGTTGATAAATTAAGTTTTATCATCATTGAGTAATACTGATAAAAATAATTCGATTATTCGAAGAGTACGAATGAAGCTATCACCAAAGAGTGAAATAGGAAAGTAAAGATTTGTCTTAACTTTTGGCAGAGTTAGGGTTGAATTCCGGAATTCAAGGAATTTAAAGAAAATCTTTGAAATCTAAAAGATTTGATTCTTCTGCGAGTAAAGAAATTAAGATCTCTATAATTAAATACGGTGATTTACCTCGATTACTCTGTCTAATATTTCCACTATAAATTAAGCTCTTATGTTCTATTATTCTCACAATTCCTATACTTTCTTTCTTAGTTCATACATCCAAAAGATTGTGAAAATGCTTAAATCCCGTTCTAATCCTTGATATTTTTCTAATTATCATTTCTGTCATCCTTCTTTTCAATCTTCCACCAGAAAAATATATTTACTTCTACTATTACCTTGGGATGATACTATTCTTAATTATACCGTGTCTTTATATTGCTATTCTTATTAATATCCATGGTTTGTAATTTTTGCGTTGTTGTTGGATTTTATATCTTCCCTTATATTTCAATGTCCCTGCTTCTATCTCATATAATTATTATCATCCACAATTAATGCGCTCTCTTATTTGCTGCGATTTATACCCCCTTTCTATTTTGGAGCTTCATGCTTTTGTTTACTTTTCGCAAGTAATGGTCCAGAATTCATAGGTATGGAGTATCGAATTGTCATAATATACAAGGTAGAAAGGAAAGGTAGTAGCACAATTTGTTTTGTCAATTTACCTGAATCACTGAGAATAGAACTATCAAGAATATATTTTCTTGATATGTTCAGAAGTTAAGCAGAATGAAAGAGTTATGTAACATGGCACATGATGACGTTATGATCTGTAAATCATCACGTCCCATTTGAAACTCAGCATGACTTACTGTAATATAATCACGTTGATTAAGTGTCATTATATTATACTAACTCATGCATCAATTCCCAACATTACTTCAATAACATTCATATTTTAAGCTCGAAAGTTTACAGAATATAGAAACTAACAGTTTCTATATGATGTAACTCTGATAGTACGAAGAGATTAATGATTTCAGATAAGAATAGTTATAAAAATATCTTAAGAAATATGGAGGATATTTATAATGAAAGATACGATAATATCTTGAAATTTCTATTATCGAAGGATGGTGAAGAAAATTTGTTCGCAAGATTTTGGAGTCAGAAGCAAGGTATTCGCTAAAGATTTCATCCAAAACAGAATCATCAGGATTCTTAATGTACAAGTTTAGTCTTTGTGATTTGTCCACGGTTTCCTTCCTGGTTAGCTCAATCCGTTTTCCAGTTCCACTTTTCTGAGCTTTTCCAACATACTATTCTTTATCATCAAACTTTTGACGATTAAAGTCGTTTACGATTGTCTACAGTTTCTGCTTCTTCATTCAGCTTCCTTAAAAATTGAAGTATTAATTCGTAGATTGGGTGCTTTTCAGAATTTCAGAATAAAAGATCATAATTCTAAGATATAAATGTTATATATATACATATATCTATTGATGTAGATATTCTGTGAGTTTTCAAAGTACTGATTGCTGATTCCCGGTAATTGGTATGGCAGTTCTCGTTACAAGATGTGGATGAGTATATGATAGGGTTTCTATGAATAAATATAATGATTTATCAGAGAGATTTTAGCCAAGAAGCAACGAGGTTGCTGGTATGTCTGCTGGTAATATGGTGGAATATAAAAGGTTCCCTAGTAACAATAAAAGAGCACTCATATATATCAAGGTTATAATAAGGTTGTTTCAAACGAAAAGTCAAAGTTGACTTGCTGGAGCTGTGACAAAACAAGCTAATTTGGAAAAGAATTGCAATGTTATTTTCGGTAATAACAATGCCAAAGAAGCTAGCACAGATACGTGTTAAGCATTTACTCAGGTTCCGAGTGTTTTCAGGTGCATAACTATCTGCATCAATCTTTTCTTCCGTAGATGAAGTGCGGTTGGTTCATCCTCTCGATTGAGGTGTTTTCAAGTATCATGAAAAGTTTGAACGTGGATTGTAATCGTCAAGATACAAATGAGGTTTAAGATGAAATCAAGTGACAAACTTGAAGAATTGTTAAATTTCATATGTTATAATCAATATTTTAATTCATTTTAATTATCCACTGTTGATAGTCCATAGTTCAAAGTCCACAGTTAGCAATTCAATAATTCATATATAGTTTAATATATAACATTCGAATTAATTAATACGTATCGTGACCCGTGTACATGTCTCATACTCGATCACAACTCAAAGTATATATATTATTGTAGAATCAACCTCAACCCTGTATAGAGAACTCGATCATTACTGCATATAGAGTGTCTATGGTTATTCCAAATAATATATATATGCGTCGATATGATATGTCAAAACCTTGTATACGTGTCCCGATATTTAAAGTGCGTAAAATAAATAACAAAAATTAAATGACGATAAATAAAATTGCGAGAATTAAAATTGCGATAAATAAAATGCGATAAATAAATTGCGATAAATAAAATGCGATAAATAAATTGCGATAAATAAAATGTAATCAGTTAGCTTGGGATAGTTAGCTAGGAACAGTTAGCGTGTATTCTTAACAAAATTTTTCATAGTTAATTTGTTTGTTTCTAATAAATTTTATTTTGTCCAATGTTTTCTTCATTATGCCACTTGTTGGATTCTGATAGGTCAAAATTCAAATATGAAATTGAATGAAAATGGTTATTCTGCAGTGAACAGATTCGTATCTTTTTAGATCTAAGTAGGATAGTAAATGACTGTTGAATCAGATTCAAAGAATGTACAGTGTAACTTATTAATGTGAAATCTAACTATTCCTCGGGTATTACCTACCCGTTAAAATATTCTCATCATTAACAGTTTGTACAAAAGAGTTTTAATTACAATCTTTATGAAAACATATATACATATATATTTTCTTCAGATGTAATTATGGATCTAATGAGTTAATATGATATTAATCTCATTTGCTTTTTGGTTAGAACTAGAGTACATAATCTCTAAAACATTAAAGATTACATAATCACCATGAAGGACGAAGATAGTTTATGTAGAACGATTCGTAGAACGATATTTATGCTTGAGGTATAGATTTCGAGGTTGAGATGTGTGATGATGTTGTTATTGTTGTTGTTGGTACTGGTTATGCTGCTGGTGCTGCTGATGGTGGTACAGTTGCTGTCGGTGCTACAAGTGTTGTTTGTGCTAAGGTTGGTGATGATGTTGGTGTAGTAAGTATAGCTTGTAAATCACGCACCATTCTTTTCAGGGTTTCTATCCTACCCTCTATCATTTTTATCCATCCACTCATCTGATTCGATAGATCTTGATTATCAATTCGAAGTTCCCTAACTTCTTCTAATATTCCCCTTTGATTGATATTCGGAAGTAGAGGTTGAATATTTTTTGAGTTTGCAGTAATGCGACCTTTGAGATGGAAAACTTTAGCAAGAAGGGTGAATACAGTGTTGCGCATAGGTTCACCGGTGAGTACATCGTTTTCTCCGACGTTAGGAGGTAAGTTTGGTTCGTGGTAGGGCTCGCCTTCTCCATTTCTCCATCGAGTGCGTAAGTCTCGGACCTACCCCCATCTCCTCCAGAAAGAAAAATAGCTAAACGGCGGAGACACTTCGGGTTCATTGACTTCGGAGTCTACTTCAATACGCATCTCGAAATTGCTTCCGAAACTAATGGAATCCAAGCTAGGTGTAGGATCCATCTCTTATGATCAGTTAGAGGATTTTCGATATGAAATGATTTTCGGTTATCGGATAATATTCTAGGTATATAGAATATCTAATATAGTACAGAAGATTCCGTAGATTACGGAGGAAATTAAGGAAACGTGTCAGATAAAGTCTACAGTAACAGATACGCTAAGATATGGATTTGTCTATACACTATTCATGCAATCAATGCAGTAAGATGTGTCTAGACTAAGAATAATGAGCAGGTAATTTCCTAAGGATGATAAGCAGATGATTTCCGACAAAAATGATAAGCAAAACTTTTGACATGCAGACACGGTCAAAGTCCAGACTCACTAATGCATCCTAACGACTATCAGTTAGACACACTAATGCAAGACCTGGTTCGCTAAGACCACCGCTCTGATACCAACTGTAGAGACCCATCCTAATCCATCCGGACGAAATCCATATCGATCATAAACGATTCACAACAGTTGATTACATCGCGAGGTACTTGACCTCTATATGATACATTTTACAAACATTGCATTCGTTTTTGAAAAGACAATCTTTCATTACATCGAAAGTTGACAGGCATGCATACCATTTCATAATATATCCAACTATAATTGACTTAATAATAATCTTGATGAACTCGACGACTCGAATGCAACGTCTTTTGAAATATGCCATGAATGACTCCAAGTAATATCTATAAAATGAGCAAATGCACAACGGAAGATTTCTTTCGTACCTAAGAATAAACATGCTTTCAAGTGTCAACCAAAAGGTTGGTGAGTTCATTAGTTTAACATAAATAATCATTTCCAACATTTTAATAGACCACAAGATTTTCATTTCTCATAAATATACGTCCCATGCATAGAGACAAAAATAATCATTCATATAGATTGAACACCTGGTAACCGACGTTAACTTAATGCATAGAATATCCCCAAAACAGAACCTCTCGTCTGTATAATAATCTCGAAGTACTAAAGAATTCGTACCCCGAATAGGAATTGTCAAGGTCCATAGATCTATCTTTAGGATTCGCGTCAATCAGGGGCCATTTCCCTAAATTCTTAGGTTACCAGACTTGAAGTGGCCATATTCGGATTAATAATCCAACCATATAATGTAGTTTTCGATTACTTATGTCTATTTCGTAAAACATTTATAAAAGCAGCGCATGTATTCTCAGTCCTAAAAATATATATTGCAAAAGCATTTAAAAAGGGAGCAAATGAAACTCACCATACTGTATTTTGTAGTAATAATACATATGACGACCTTGAAAAAGTATAGGGTTGGCCTCGGATTCACAAACCTATATCAATTGTATATTTATTAATATTCATAGTTGTAATTGAACACATATATGTATAAGTGTATTAGTTATATCATTTTTATGTTAATTATATATATATATATATATATATATATATATATATATATATATATATATATATATATATATATATATATATATATATATATATATATATATATATATATATATATATATATATATATATATATATATATGTTTTATATGTTCATTTTGTATATAAAAATATTAAATTTTGTTATGTTATATGTGTTAAATATATATATATATATATGTATGTATTTCATTTGTTTATCGAAACAGTAGTCTTAATTATATTAAGCTAACATTAGTAAAAAAATAATGGTAATAACATTAATAATATACTTATGTTAATAATAACTCTATTAGTGATAATAACAATGATATTAATAGTAATACTTGTAAAAATATTAATGTTACTATTTATAGTATTAATGATTTAATAATAATAATAATAATAATAACTACTTTATTAAAAATGATAATATTAATGATAATAATGATATTGTTAATAATAATACATTTGTTTAATAGCAATAATAATAATACTAATAGTCACAAAAATGATACTATTACAAATATTAATGGGATTAATAATAATAATATCAATAATTGATCCTTAATACTTGTATTAATAATACTTGGTAAAATTAATAATATTAATGATAATACTAGTAATGATAATATTAGTGATAATAATAATTATACCTTTTATCTTTGTATTTAATAACAATCATGATCAAAAATAATATTATATTAGTAACTATAATAAGAATAATAATAATAACAATAATAATCATAGTAATAACAATAATGATAATCAAAATAATAATAATAATAATAATAATAATAATAATAATAATAATAATAATAATAATAATAATAATAATAATAATAATAAAACTATAAATAAAAGGCTACCTTAATTAGAATGAGTAAAAAGAAAGAAACTGTCCAAGCCGGGACTTGAACCCGCGACCTCTCGTTCCCCATCATCACTCTCTAACCACTACTCTGTTGGTGACTTTCTGTTTTAAAACCGATTCAAATTTGTTTAACCTTAATATGTCGTCTTTAACTTTCTTCCTCAGGTACCAGTCGACCAGAGATCCAACTCTCTCTCAAACCTTTTATTAAACCTAATTACTAACTAACCATTTGTGTTTGTTTATATTTAAAGAAAATGAAAAACAAATTGAATAAATAAGAACAGGTTTGCTGTTCGAGAAAAGAAGAACAAAAAAAAAACTCAATAATGGATTTTGAAATTAAGATTGTTTTAGAAAAATGTTATAACATAACTTGTATTGAAAATGCTTCATATAAACTTTACAAATTATCAATTTAACATCATCTATAACAGATAATTTAAATTTGATCGAAGAACAATTTTTGACTTATTAAAACTAAAACTTTGACTCAGAAATTAACACTCAATTTAAAGATTTGGAGGCTGAATTTTTACAGGAAGTTCGTTCATAAGATTCCTAACATCACTATATTTATATATTTTGAAATGGAATTCGAATTGGAGTTATTGTTAATCACAGTCATAAATACGATGAACTTGAAATCAAATCTGAATTTTTAGAATGTTTTATACCACAATTACAGAATGAAAAAGGTTATGAATCATCTTTAGAAGCTTTCTGAATCTTTAATTTAAATTGAAACCTCAAATCGAATTCGAATTTTATTATGAACGATTCCTTTGACTTTTGAAATCAAGACTTTGACTCCAAAATTTGATCTTGATATTAAAAATTTGAAGTTGAAAACTTACAGATATGTTACTTAGATCATTCACAATAGAACTGCATTTCCAAATTTTGAATTAAATTTGTAGTTGTGGTTTTTGGAGAGATGACCCAATAACAGAGGATAAACATTCCAGTTTTTATTAAATTTTTTTTATTTCGTGAATGCTCTCAGTAATTTAATGGATTGATATATTACTTAATGGAATTCAAAGTTGTTGTGTAGTGAGGGTGGATTTGGATGTGTAATGAATTGTAGACATGAAGTACTCTTAATTCCAATCAAGTGAAAAAAAATAAAGCAAGTGAATAACTTTAACTATTTTGTATGTATATTGAATTGAAATAGTCTGTAATCCCGATCCAAGACAAGAGTACAGATTTTTGATTGTGATGTAAATCTGATTTCATTATAAAAATAATAAGATATAATAAAGGTAAATAAGATAATGATAATGATAATAATAAAAATGATGATTTTTAGTAATGATAATAATAATAATTATCGTAATATTAATTAAAAATCATAATAATATTGATATTGATAATGATAATAATAAGATTTAATGATAATATAGCCAATTAAATGTATCTAATTTCATATATACATTATATATAATAATATCAATAGTAACGATATTAACCTTAATATTAATTAATATTAATAATAATAATGAAGTAATAACAGTAATATATCAACTATATTTTTAACTTGCAATTATGTTTAAGCTATTAATATTACATAATATTAATCATGTACTGTTTAATAATATATATATATATATATATATATATATATATATATATATATATATATATATATATATATATATATATATATATATATATATATATATATATATATAATAACATATAATATCTATACTTGTGATATGCATTCCAATATACATATCACAATAATTTATTTATAGAAATCACATATATTTATATTTATATATAGCTTTATTTTAATATCCATTTATTATTTTGCATATTAATTTACATACTTAATCTAATTTATCAAATTGTATCTTATTATTTTAATTTATTATATATGCCTATGTTTATATTTATCTATCTATTTATTTACAACATTTGTTCGTGAATCGTCGAGAATAGTCAAGGTCAATTGAATATGAAAATAGTCAATTGAATTGATATCCTCCTGATGTTGATTTGTTGTTGAATTTGCAACCTGCATAATCTGAATCACTGTAAACTACAAGATCAAACTTTTCATCGTTAGAATACCATATGCCAAGATTAGGAGAATAAGAGATAACGTAAAATCCTTTTAGCAGTTGTAAGGTGAACTGTGTTCGGATTAACTTGGTATCGAGCACAGAGACATGTCGCGAACATTATATCCGGCTTTAACGCAGTAAGATACATGAGCGATCCGATGATTGCTCGATAGTAAGTTGGATCAACAGGTTCCCCTTCAGAATCTAAAGAAATTCCATGATTAACTGCTAATGGGATAGAAACTGGACGTTCTTGAGTCATACAGAACAGTTCTAGTATATCATTCACATATTTTGCTTGGTGCAGAAAGATCTCGTTATCTGTTTGTTCGACTTTCAATCCAAGAAAATAATGTAACAGACCCAATTTGCTCATTTCGAATTCATCCTTCATAACCTGCTCGAACTCATCGACCAGTTCCTGCTTAGTAGAACCGAAAATGATATCGTCAACATAAATATGGACCAAGATAATGTCGTCACCTTGTACTTTATTGAACAGAGTACAGTTTACCATGCCCATTTGATATGCTTTTTCGATAAGATAACTAGATAAACGCCCATACCAAGAACGTGGGGCTTGATGTAGTCCATAAAGGGCTCTCCGTAAATGGTAAACTTTGTCAGGATGAAGAAGATCTTCAAAACCCGGTGGTTGATTGACATATACTCTTTCATTTAGCTTGCCATAAAGAAAAGCACTCTTGACATCCATCTGATAAACTTTGAATTTCATGAATGAAGCGAATGCCAAGAAAATAAGAATTGCTTCCAATCTGGCAACAGGAGCAAAAACTTCATCTTAGTCGAATTCTGGATCTTGCTGATAAATCTTTGCTACTAACCTAGCCTTGTTACGAATAACATTTGAAATGCCCCGTTCATATCGATTATAAACGTTACATTATAATTGATTTCATTGCGAGGTATTTGACCTCTATATGATACATTTTACAAACACTTTTTCGTTTTTAAAAGACAAATTTTCATTACAACGAAATTTGACACGTATGCATACCATTTCAAAATATCCAAACTATAAATGACCTAATCTGTCATTTACTTAATAATAATCTTTATTGAACTCAACGACTTGAATGCAACGTCTTTTGAAATATGCCATGAATGACTCCAAGTAATATCTTTAAAATGAGCAAATGCACAACGAAAGATTTCTTTAATACCTGAGACTAAACATGCTTTCAAGTGTCAACCAAAAGGTTGGTGAATTCATTAGTTTATCATAATCATTCATTTTCATCATTTTAATAGACCACAAGATTTCCAGATATTTAATTGTACACGTAACCCGAGTACAAAATAATACGTGTAACTCGCGAATTAAAAATCATTCATATGGTGAACGCTTGATAATCGAACTAACAGGATGCATATAGAATATCCCCATCATTCCGGGACTCTCATCGGATATGATAATCGAAGTACTAAAGCATTCGTAACCCGAATGGGACGTGTCAAGGTCCATAGATCTATCTTTCGGATTCGCGTCAATTGTTGGCAATTATAATAAACACCAATTCTTAGGCTACCGAGCTAAAAAGGGGTATATTCGATTTCGATAATCCAACCATAGAATGTAGTTTCGATTACTTGTGTCTATTTCGTCAAACATTTATAAAAGTAGCGCGTGTATTCTAAGTCCCAAAAATATATATTGCAAAAGAATTTAAAAAGGGAGCAAATGAACTCACGATACAATATTTTGTAGTAAAAATATTCATTTTGACGATACTGAACAATGCAGGGTTGGTCTCGGATTCACGAACCTATATCATTTGTATATATATTAATATATATCCTTGTAATTGAACAATTATATATATATATATATATATATATATATATATATATTATTAATGATATAATTTTTATATTAGTAACTTATATATTTCATTATTAATATATATTCATTTTTATATATATAAATTTTGTTATGTTATATGTATTAAATATTTTATATATATATGTATTTCATTTGTTTGTTAAAATAGTAATTATAATAATACCAAAATAATATTAGTAGTGATTAAAATAATAATAATGATAATACTAGTATTAATGATAATGATAATAATATTAATGATTATATTAATAATAATATTAATGTTAGTTTTAATAATAAATCTTATAATAATGATAATAACAGTAATTTTTAATAAAATGAAAAGTTCATTAATAATGATAATGAAAATAATAATTTTTATAATAATAAATAATACTTAATAATAATTATTATTATAGCAATTTCATTACTAGTGATAATATTAATAACAATACTTATGTTAATCATAATCATAATCTTCATGTTTAATTTCTAAACTAATAACTAAAGCTTCTATAACATTAATTCGTAATCCTAATCATAATAATAATAGTAATACTTATATTAATAATAATCATAATAATAATAATAATAATAATAATAATAATAATAATATTTAGTGATAATACTAGTACTAGTAATGATAATGATATTAATATTAATGATAATAACAATAATACTTGGTAATAATAATAATATTAGTAATAACAATATTAATAATAATTATACTTACTATAATCATAATAATAATAATAAGTGATAAATAATAACATTAATAATTATAGTACTAATTATAATAACAATAATAATTTTAATAATAATTTTGGTAATGAAATATACCTTCAAAAGCTTTTCTAAAAAAAAAAAATTGGCCTGAACCGGGCTCGAACTCGTGACCTCTAGCTACACCGTCAACACCCTAACCAATGTTCTGCTTGATACCTTTCTGTTTTAATTTACACTATAAATTTATTTAAACCAAATTTCTGTTTGTTCCTTCTTCTTCTTCAAACTGAGATCGAGGACAACATCAATAGCAGTGAATCAATGATTCGGTTTAGGATTTGCAAATGAAATAGAAACAACCTGAATGTGGTTGATCTTGATTAAAAGAAAGAAAAAAAAATGTAAACAGCAACAGCAGTAGCAGTCTTTCACGAAGAACACAAGAACTCAAACATTGATGATGAATTTAAGACGGTTTCAGATGATAATTACAGCATGAATTATGTAGCAAATCCTTCCTAAAACCTTCGGAGATCATCAATTACACCAGGAACATCATCTAAACTACGAATTTGAATTAACAAGAAACAGTTGACTTTTTTTTGTTTGAACTGTGACTTCTAAATTCGGAATCAATCGGATGAATTAGGATCTGTAGTTTTGTAGGTAATTCGACTATATGATTTCTAACACAACTGCATATTTAGATTTTGATAATTGACATGGTATTGATCTATTGATGAAAACAGTTCACAAAGAAAAAAGATGAACTCATTTTTAAATTATTTTGGGTTTGATTCTGATTGACAACAGCTAAAGGCAGTATATAACGGATGATAAAGATGATGAACGAATAATTGGAGCAGTAAACATGATACGATCGATTGTTGGGTAGTGATGGTGGTCGACAGAAACAAATTCTCCAACAGGAGATGAAGATAAAAATATAAATCAGATTGAGATGGATAACAGATTTGCGTAAAATATCTGCTTTTATAAATTATATTTTCTATTAATAATTAATAAATATAAACTTATTAATAATAATATTGTCATTATTAATAATAATAATAATACATAATAATAATAATAATAGTATTAATAACTTTGATAATAATAATTATTAATAATAATGTTAATAATGATATTAATGATATTAATAATATTGATTATTATATTAATAATAATAATACAAATATAATGATAATTATAATAATAATTATAAAAATGATAATAATAATCTTATAAATGATACTAATAACAATACTAATTAAAATAATATTATTAATGATATTAATAAATATAATAACTTGTACATATCAAATTTTATATATAAATATATATATAAATATATATAATTTATATGAGAAGTAATAATATTATTAATACAAATAATAATATTAATTTTAACAATAATAATAATGATAGTAATGATAATAATATTAATATAACAATTATATTCAAACTTGTAATTAAATTTAATATAATACAATTTATTAATTATATCATATTTACATATTTATTTATACACAATTGTTCGTGAATCGTCGGGAGTAGTCACAAGGTAATTATTGTAAAACATGTTTTGAAAAAAAAAAATTAAACAGGAATCTCCACTAACTTTTGTCTAGTTCCCGTTAATTGACACATTTGTTCTTACTTGTAAATCACTTTACCATTTATTCCGAATACCGTTAAAAAGAAACGATTTCTCAAATCAACGCGGACCTCACAATAGAGACCCGTAATCATATCACAATGTATCTGATAATTCAATAATTTGATATTATCTTTCAATTCCGTCGATAAATATATTAAACATATATTGAATCAAATACGTCCATGTAAAGTATTATACATCTAATACTTTGTTATCGTTTTCAATTAATATAACTATATATTATATATACACATCTATATACACATAAATGTTCGTGAATAGTCGAGCACACTCAAAGGGTAAATAAATATATGAACACAGTTCAAAGTTTTTGAGATTTCAACATTACAGACTTTAATTATCATGTCGAAAACATATAAAGATTAAGTTTAAATTTGTTCAGAAATTTCCGGGTTGTCACAGTACCTACCCATTAAAGAAATTTCGTCCCGAAATTTGATTGGGATGGTCATGGCTGATAATAAGTATGTTTTCATGACGCATACAAGCTGAAATTTAGAATTTTATCATCATCGAGTAATATAGACAAAACAATTTGATTTTTATGAAGAGTACGAATGAAGCTATCACAAAAGAGTGTAATGAGTAAATGTAGATTCGTCATATCTTTTGACGTAGATAGGATTGATTTCCAGAGTTCAAGGGATTTGGAGAAAATCTTTGTAATAAGATTTGATTCTTTGATAATTAAGGAAATTAGGATCCTCTTTGGTTAAATACGATGATCTGTCTCGATTTCTCTGTTGGATTTTTCGCTATAAATCCACTTCCTTCGTTTCCTCATTTCCACAGCTCACACCTTCTATTCTTCCTCCCTCAATTAATACTTTAAAGCATTTGTCAATATGCTCCATCTAGTTCTGATTCTTGATATACTCCTAACTTTCATATCTGTCATTCTTCTTTTTCATTTGCCATTGAAAGAATCTATTTACTTCTACTATACTCTTGGTTTTATAGTGTTTTTAGTTATCCCATGTCTTTATATTGCTATATTCATTGATATACACGGTTTGTAATTGTTGTTGGGTTTTATTTCTTCCCTTATATTTCGATGTCTCTGCTTCTGTCTTCTATAATCATTGTCATCCACAATTAATGCTCTCTTCTATTTGCTGCGATTTTTACCCCCATTTCTATTTCGGAGCTTCATTCTTTTGCTTTCTCTTCGCAAGTAATGATCCAGAATTCGTAGGTATGGAGTATCGAATGAACATGACTAATGTTCTAAGAGAGAGATTGTAATAGCATGATCTTGATTAGTTAACTTACCAGAATTTAAGAGAAAAGATAGAACTATCAAGAAATTATGTTCTTGATATGTTTATATATTAGATAGAATGTAAGAGTCGTGTAACATGGCACATGATGACATTATGGTCTGTGAATCATCACGTTTCATTAGAAACTCAGCATAACTTACTATAATATAATCACGTTGATCAAGTGTCATTATATTATACTAACTCATGCTTCAGTTCTCAACACTACTTCAAAAACATTCATATTTTAATTTAGAATCTTTCAGATTTCAGAAACTAAAACAGTATCTTTTATGATGTAACGCAGATAGTGCGAAGAGATACATGATTTCAGATAAGATTAGTTATGAAATATCTTCAGAAATATCGAGGATATTTATAATAAAAGATATGATGATATCTTAGAATTTCTAATATCGATGGATGATGATGAAGATTGTCCGTAAAAGTGTAGAGTCAGGAGCAAGGTATTCGTTAACGACTTCAACAGATACTGAATCATTTGGATTCTTTGAAGGTAGATTTAGTCTTTGTGATTTGTCCACAGCCTCCTTCGTGGTTTGCTCAATCCGTTTTTCAGTACCAAATCTTCTCTTTTTCTAAGCTTTGCCAACACACTATTCTTTATCATCAAATTTTTGGCTGTTAAGGTCATTTACAGTTTTTGCTGATTCATCAGTATTTTTCAAAATTTTGAGAACTAGTTCGCAGTTTAGGGTGTTTTTCAGAAACTTCACATTCGAAGTATATAAGTCTTGGAGGTAGATGTTATATGTATATATATATAACTATTGGCGTAGAATCGTTGCGAGATTCGAAAGACTGATTGCTAATTCTCGGTAGTTGGTATGACAATTATTGTTATAAGATGTATATGAGTAAATGATGGGGTTTCGATAAGTATAATGATTTTTCGGAAAGTCCTAGATCAATATGGTTGTTGGTAAGGTTACTGCTAATGTGGTGCAATATAAACGGTTCCCTGGTAACAATGACATACAGGGCAACGTATATATCAAGGTTATAATAAGGCTAATCCGGATGTAAATTGATTTTGCTGGAGGTGTAACAAAATTGACTATTTTTGAAAGGAATTGCAAAGTTATTTTTGCTAATAAATGCCAAAGGTCTGACACGGATACGTGTTAAACTATGACTTTGGTTTCGAGAGTTTTTCAGATGCAAGACTGTGGGTAATATGTGGTTGGATCATTATCTCGATTGTTCCTTATTTGAAGTGTCTTCAGGAATCTCGAAGGGTTTGAACACAGATTGTAATCGTTAATATATATATATATATATATATGATGTCCCAGAATTTTGAATGATACGAATATTTTTCTGGGTAGAAGTGATGTTCTAGCACAATTTTGAAGTCAAAGTATAACTTTGAAATATGTAGAGATTTAAGAGTGATGTCTCCTGTTGAGTCTTGACTTAGATTCTGATCTGTCAAAATTAGAATATGTAATTGAATTTTAATGAGATCGGTTATTTTGATTTCTATGAAATAATGTATATCGTTGTGAAAGTAGTGAGTATAGTTGATGATTTGCTGAATTAGGTTCGAAGAATGTAATATATTAATTGTGAATTTATATATCTCTTGGGTATTACCTACCCGTTAAAAAAATTTCCCAAGTAATATTTTGGTACAGGAGATTTTTTATTACAGTCTTTATGAAAATAAATGTTTTTCTTCAGATGTGATACAGATTTAATGAGTTAATATTAAATTAAACTCATTTGATTTTTGACTTGAACTAGAAATGAATAATCTCTGATATTAGAGATTACATAATCTTCGCGGAGTATTTCACTAATGTAATCAATACTTCATTGTTTATTTTTATTGATATTCTTTGGTGAAAGATGTTTATGCTCGTGGAATTCTTATGAATTTTGCAAGATAAGAATGATGATTTCTAGAGGTTTTCTAGTATATTGAAAATTAAAGTGTAAAATCAACATGAAATTGAATAATACACTTGGTTTATTATAAAATGAAATTCATTGAATTGAAACAGAGATCGTAGTTAATGATGGTTAAGTTGTCAAGGAAGGATGTACATCTTAGCATATTAGTAATATGAATTCAACCGAGTAGTATCTACCCTTATTTAATTCATACATAATAACTTAGTACGAAAAGATATATGATGGTTTCAAAATTTATATATATAAGATATACATATAAATTCTTCAGAGAAAAATTGAGTTAATACTTCATAACTCACAACAACAACAACAACGGTACCCAATACCACGTGAGTGGTGTAT
This sequence comes from Rutidosis leptorrhynchoides, assembly GCF_046630445.1. Classification (NCBI taxonomy): domain Eukaryota; kingdom Viridiplantae; phylum Streptophyta; class Magnoliopsida; order Asterales; family Asteraceae; genus Rutidosis; species Rutidosis leptorrhynchoides. The sequence continues at coordinate 338,904,517 of NC_092333.1, forward strand.
GGGGGAGGTGAGATGTAGACAATCCTTCCCTTACCCGAGGATAAAAACAAGTCATTTCTCCACCCAGAAAAGTAGAGAAAGTCATCCTTCTCTTTATTCGGCGGATAAAGAGATTGCTTCCGAGTGGACCTCCGGCCTATTTTTTTTTTAATAAAAAATAGTAAAATAAAATTATAAATAAAATTGAGACGCCATGAAAATGGTAGAATCAAATTTTCATGGGTTTAAAAGCCTGTCTGGAAATCAATTTAGGCTCTAAACGGCAGTCAAGACGCCACTTAATCGACGTTTGGTGTTACCTCAATAAATAAAGCCAAGGGACCTTGTAAACAGAACTCGAAAGGTATGCCGGGTGGAAGTTGTTGCGCAAGCAAAGAGGCAACTACCCGTAATAAACCAAACACCACTCATGCACCTTTACGGAAGACATCCCCGAAGACACACAACTAAAAGAAAACCCCTCAAGCTCATGAGCAAAGAAGGTCGTCCTCAGCCATAATGACCCTAGGATGCACCAAACGATGCGAGACACACACACACCCACACACCCACCACACACACACGCACCCATCCATACACACCCCCATACACACACACACACACACCCATAAATACATAAACCTATATACATACCAACGTACCAACATACATCCGTACATAAACATACCTACATACCTGCACGAAATTAATACTTCATAAATCGTTGATACAATATAATCATTGTTGATTCGTAATGATGTCCACGGTGATTGTTGAACTGGCGGAGCTTGTGATGTTATAGGTGATGCTAGTGCTGATGATGCTGACGGTACTGATGGTGCTTGTGGTACTTTTAATGCTACTGGTAAAACAAGTCTAGCTTGTAATTCGTGCACCATCCTTGTTAGGGTTTTTACTCTTCCTTTTATCACCTCGGTCCACATATCTGATTTATGGTTAAGGCTAGAATAGGTAATCTCTAAGACTTTAGAGATTACATAATCGCCGCAGGATGTTTCTCCAATGAAGTTATGAATCAATACTTCATCGGTTATGGTTGTTGGTACTCCTTGGTATTTATGGTGCGTATGACGTTGATGCTCGAGGTACAGATTTTGATGTTGAGGTGTGGGATGCGTAAGATCTAGAATTTGAGATAGTATATAGTCATGAGGAGATACCCTGGAAATGAGAGAGAAAATAGTATCACGAACAGGTTCGCCGGTAAGTGCTTCAGGTTCTTCGCCAAGAGGGGAATGTGCGGGATGGAAGGGATCACCTTCTTCTTGTCTCCAATGATTAAGTAGGCTACGAACCCATCCCCAATTCATCCAGAATTGATGATGGCTGATTGGTTGATCCATTCCGGTTACACTGTCTTCGGAGTTCGGGTGAATATCCATATCGAAATAGCTGTCAGAGTTTAAGGAATTTCATCTAGATACGGGATCCATCTTGTATAACTAGGGAGATGATTTTTGATATGAAATAGATTTTAGATTGGTACTCTTCAATACATAATTTACATATGTATATATAATACCAAAATTTCATAAATCACGGAGGGATTTTTGAAAGATGTCAGGTAAGGTTTAAAGTAATAGATATGATAAGATATGAATTCGTCTGTACACTACGTATGCAATAAATGCGGAAAAACATGTCTAGACTTAAGAATGATAAGCAGGTAATTTCCTAAGGATGATAAGCAGATGATTTCCGACTAGAAATGATAAGCAAAACTTTTGACATGCAGACAAGGTCGAGGTCCAGACTCACTAATGTATCTTAATGACTATCTGTTAGACACACTAATGCAAGACCTGGTTCTCTAAGACCACCGCTCTGATACCAACTGAAATTCCCCGTTCATATCGATTATAAACGTTACATTATAATTGATTTCATTGCGAGGTATTTGACCTCTATATGATACATTTTACAAACATTGCATTCATTTTTAAAAGACAAATTTTCATTACAATGAAAGTTGACAGGTATGCATACCATTTCACAATATCCAAACTATAAATGACCTAATCTGTCATTTACTTAATAATAATCTTTATTGAACTCAACGACTTGAATGCAACGTCTTTTGAAATATGCCATGAATCACTCCAAGTAATATCTTTAAAATGAGCAAATGCACAACGAAAGATTTCTTTAATACCTAAGAATAAACATGCTTTCAAGTGTCAACCAAAAGGTTGGTGAGTTCATTAGTTTATCATAATCATTCATTTTCATCATTCTAATAGACCACAAGATTTCCAGATATTTAATTGTACACGTAACCCGAGTACAAAATAATACGCGCAACTCGCGAATTAAAAATCATTCATATGGTGAACGCTTGATAACCGAACTAACAGGATGCATATAGAATATCCCCATCATTCCGGGACTCTCATCGGATATGATAATCGAAGTACTAAAGCATTCGTAACCCGAATGGGACGTGTCAAGGTCCATAGATCTATCTTTAGGATTCGCGTCAATTGGTGGCAATTATAATAAACGCCAATTCTTAGGCTATCGAGCTAAAAAGGGGTATATTCGATTTCGATAATCCAACCATAGAATGTAGTTTCGATTAATTGTGTCTATTTCGTCAAACATTTATAAAAGTAGCGCGTGTATTCTCAGTCCCAAAAATATATATTGCAAGAGCAAATGAAACTCACGATACAATATTTTGTAGTAAAAATATTCATTCGACGATACTGAACAATGCAATGTTGGCCTTGGATTCACGAACCTATATCATTTGTATATATATTAATATATATCCTTGTAATCGAACAATTATATATATATATATACACACACACATACACACACACACACACACACACACACACACACATATATATATATATATATATATATATATATATATATATATATATATATATATATATATATATATATATATATTATTAATGATATAATTTTTATATTACTAACTTATATATTTCATTATTAATATATATTCATTTTTATATATATAAATTTTGTTATGTTATATGTATTAAATATTTTATATATATATATATATATTTCATTTGTTTGTTAAAATAGTAATTATAATAATACCAAAATAATATTAGTAGTGATTAAAATAATAATAATGATAATACTAGTATTAATAATAATGATAATAATATTAATGATTATATTAATAATAATATTAATGTTAGTTTTAATAATAAATCTTATAATAATGATAATAACAGTAATTTTTAATAAAATAAAAAGTTTATTAATAATGATAATGAAAATAATAATTTTTATAATAATACATAATACTTAATAATAATAATTATTACAGCAATTTCATTACTAGTAATAATATTAATAACAATACTTATGTTAATCATAATAATAATCTTCATGTTTAATCTCTAAACTAATAACTAAAGCTTCTATAACATTAATTCGTAATCCTAATCGTAATAATAATAGTAATACTTATATTAATAATAATCATAATAATAATAATATTTAGTGATAATACTAGTACTAGTAATGATAATGATATTAATATTAATGATAATAACAATAATACTTGGTAATAATAATAATATTAGTAATAACAATATTAATAATAATTATACTTACTATAATCATAATAATAATAATAAGTGATAAATAATAACATTAATAATTATAGTACTAATTATAATTACAATAATAATATTAATAATAATTTTGGTAATGAAATATACCTTCAAAAGCTTTTCTAAATTTTTTTTTTGCCAAGAACCGGGCTCGAACTCGTGACCTCTAGGTAAATCGTCAACTCCCTAACCAATGTTCTGCTTGATACCTTTCTGTTTTAATTTACACTATAAATTTATTTAAACCAAATTTCTGTTTGTTCCTTCTTCTTCTTTAAACTGAGATCGAGGACAACATCAATAACAGTGAATCAATGATTCGGTTTAGGATTTGCAAATGAAACAGAAACAACCGGAATGTGGTTGATCTTGATCAAAAGAAAGAAAAAAAAAATGTAAACAGCAACAGCAGTAGCAGTCTTTCACGAAGAACACAAGAACTCAAACATTGATGATGAATTTAAGAAGGTTTCAGATGATAATTACAACATGAATTATGTAGCAAATCCTTCCTAAAAGCTTCGGAGATCATTAATTACACCAGGAACATCATCTAAACTACGAATTTGAATTAACAAGAAACAGTTGAATTTTTTTTGTTTGAACTTTGACTTCCAAATTCGGAATCAATCGAATGAATTAGGATCTGTAGTTTTGCAGGTAGTTCGACTATATGATTTATAACACAACTGCATATTTAGATTTTGATAATTGACATGGTATTGATCTTTTAATGAAAACAGTTCACGAAGAAAAAAGATGAACTCGTTTTTAAATTATTTTGGGTTTGATTATGATTGACAACAGCTAAAGGTAGTATATAACGGATGATAAAGATGATGAACGAATAATTAGAGCAGTAAACATGATACGATCGATTGTTGGGTAGTGATGGTGGTCGACAGAAACAAATTCGCCAACAGGAGATGAAGAAAAAAAAATATAAATCAGATTGAGATGGATAACAGATTTGCGTAAAATATCTGCTTTTATAAATTATATTTTCTATTAATAATTAATAAATATAAACATATTAATAATAATATTGTCATTATTAATAATAATAATAATAATAGATAATAATAATAGTATTAATAACTTTGATAATAATAATTATTAATAATAATGTTAATAATGATATTAATGATAATAATAATAATAATATTACTAGTCAAAAATAATACTAATAATAATATCAATAATATTAATAATATTGATTATTATATTAATAATAATAATACTAATAATAATAATGATTATTATAATAATAATTATAAAAATGATAATAATAATCTTATAAATGATACTAACAAGATTGAAGGTACGCGCTACGCGGCTAAATATTATTGATAAAATTATTGATGGCTATTTTTTAAACATAACGCTTGTCAAAGTATTATACGGTTCAGAATTTACCATCATACAGTTGATTTCATTCAATTGCTATTGCTAAGGTTAATTACAAAAGCTAAATAAATAAATAAAAGCATTATGTTCTACTTCTAGGTACATATGCAAGCTATGAAAGGAAAGTGCATAAAATGGCTCCATTGTGGCCGCATCCATTTTTTCATACATCACCTACAAAGACCATTTTTTACAAACAAAAATGGATGGAAGTTAAGATTACATACATATTACATATGAAGTTGAGAATTCAACTAAGAGGTGTTGAGTTATCTATAGGTAACAAAATATCACCTGCGAGTAGACTGTTGTTGGAGATGTGGGTACGTAGTTGGTTATATGCAACGAACTGGAAGTAGTGATTTAGGAAGTCCGCCAATGGTGTTACAAATGAACTGCATTGTTGTCAGCCCCAACAAAGCCTTCTGCCGTCTGTTTGGGTTCATAGTAATTGCTAAACATAATAGTTGTTGAAAAAAACTCTCATATATAGTAAACAATAACCTTTTGAATGAGGTCTGTCATCATTGATACATGTGGGGTGTCCTATAAAGCAGAAATCGAATTAGAAGTATAAAACCTACCTATCAGTTCAAAATAACGAAACATGATAAAAGAGGAAAAAACGAACAACGAACGTTAGCGACAGGCAAAAGCAAGTTTCATCCGAAAGGACATATACGGTGGAAACTGTTGGCCCGAATTGACACAATCCAATATTATAGAAGAAATAACAAATCAAAAAACCTCATTCATACAAGGAATATCAAATCAACATCTAGTCACAGCCATTAAAACAGCATTTCTTTTGGGGAGGATCTTCACTTTTCCAGGGTAGCCGATTATACAGGATCAAAGAAAAAATAGATAAAAAATACCCAACAAAAGGGAAAATAAAACAGAACAACTATTTATCTCTTATACTAATTATGGAAAAGGGTTCTTACCAGCATGAACGATGAAAGGCGCAACAAACTTAAAACACCACAGAAACAACTATCCGTGTTAACCTGAAACGCAAAGTGAAAGACAAAAAACAAAACAGTTAATAAATCGAGATGAAATCGATTAAGCATACATGTAACAAAATCGTTCAGCTTCAAAAGTGATTTTGATTTTCAGACTACAATAACAAACAAAATTTAAAAAAAAAACAGATCGTTAAATATAAATCGAGATGAAATCGATCAAGCATATCTGATGACACCAAGTTCATCAATAACAGATGCTAGAGTCGACACATATTCTGCATACTAGAAAATACTTCAAAATGTTAAAGCTTTTAATCTCTTTTTTGTCTATGAAATCACATTACAAAACACAACTGAAGTAAAATTATCATTTCATTTTTTTATGAACACTATTACGATACCGTAATATATTTCAAACGGCGGTATATCTTAAAGATGCATAAAGCATGTGGACAGCAGCCTCATTGTCCTTTACATCCTAATTTTAAACCACACTGTAAAATATAGAACCACAAATCATTTCAATTTGCACAGTTAATTCATTATTGTTTGCATAAATTTGGCAACAGGTAATCCAAATCTGGTTTCAGCAACAACAACAAAAAAAACTTCAATAGGAAATAGAACACAGAACAACAACCATTTAAATACAGGTACTCAATTACCTAAATGACAATTTCGTAAACAATTAGGCTTATGATTTACTTAAAGAAAACCTAAACAAAACGAAAACAAAAGAACATAGCTCGAAAAAGGGTAGATCGTAATCAAAAGACGCTACAATACCACCTACACAATCAGAAAAAATAGCTATCAAATTACCAATTTAAGGGTTTTTATCAAATATACCCTTACTAACTTTAATAATCACATATTTACCCAACTAAATAGGATTATATCATATATGCCCATTCTTAACCTCTATATATAACATATTTACCCATTTAAAAAGGATAATATTATATATACCCATTTTAAACATTATATTCATCATATATATCCATAATCAAAATTGTAATCTACTGATTTACTTTTACAAATATTTTATAAAATGATTCAGAGAACTTTGTCCAGATACTTGGAAAAATAAATAAACATAAGTGATGTGTCAATTATAATTGTAATAACTATAATATTTACAGTATTGTTGAAAGGACCCGTTCATATACATTATAAACGATTCACAATAGTTGATTACATCGCGAGGTAGTTGACCTCTATATGATACATTTTACAAACATTGCATTCATTTTTAAAAGACAATCTTTCTTTACATCGACAATTGACAGGCATGCATACCATTTCATAATATCCACTATCCAACTATAAATTGACGTAATAATAATCTTGATGAACTCAATGATTCGAATGCAACGTCTTTCAAAATATGCCATGAATGACTTCAAGTAATATCCTTAAAATGAACAAATGCACATCAGAAGATTTCTTTCATACCTGAAAATAAACATGCTTACAAGTGTCAACTAAAAGGTTGGTGAGTTCATTAGTTTATCATAATCATTCATTTCCATCTTTTTAATAGACCACAAGAATTTCATTTCCATTTCTCATAAATAGCATGCATGCAAAAGTCATTCATATGGATTGAACACCTGGTAATCGACATTAACAAGATGCATATAAGAATATCCCCATAATTCCTGGACATCCATCGGACATGATATAAAAACTCGAAGTACTAAAGCTTCCGCAACCATGGATGGGGTTTATTAGGCCCAATAGATCTATCTTTAGGATTCGCGTCAATTAGTAGATCGGTTTACTAATTCTTATGCTACCAAGCAAAAAGGGGCATATTCGGCTTCGATCATTCAACCATAGAATGTAGTTTCAATTACTTGTGTCTATTTCGTCAAACATTTATAAAAGCGCATGTATTCTCAGTCCCAAAAATATATATTGCAAAAGCATTTAAAAAGGGAGTAATGAAACTCACAATACTGTATTTCGTAGTAAAAATACATATGACGTCATTGAACAAGTGCAAGGTTGGCCTCGGATTCACGAACCTATATTAAGTATATATATTTATATGATGATCAATATCTGTTAACAATTTAGGTCAGGTCATAGTGTATCACAATCCTAATGCTCGAGACTAATATGCAACAGTCAACAAAAAGTCAACTTGACCCAAAATGATTTCCAAAATCCATACATGATTATCATATAACTTAAATATCGTTGTTTTATATATATTTAATATTTTTAACAGGTTTTATGAAAGTAAATAATAAAAGTCATTTGTTAATAAAAATTTATATTTAAAATTTATATATGATAAAAATATACTTTTATATATCTTAAGTAATAAAATTTATAAAGTTCAGTTAATATAACTGTAGTGACCCGAACTTTTCCATGATTATATATTAAATGAAAACTATATTTGCATGATTAAATGTTTCCAACATGTTAAGCAATCAAACTTGTTAAGACTTGATTAATTGAAATGAGTTTCATGTAGACAATTGACCACCCAAGTTGACGGGCGATTCACGAACGTTAAAAACTTGTAAAACTACATGATATATATATATATATATATATATATATATATATATATATATATATATATATATATATATATATATATATATGTGTGTGTGGATATATATGGTTAACATGAGATTATGATAAGTAAGTATCTTACTAAGTGTATTAACAATGAGTGATATACATAAAAATGAGATTATTGAATTAAGAAACTCGAAACGATATATATAACGATTATCGTTATAACAACGTCTTACTAAATACATATGAATCATATTAAGCTATAGATACACTATGTTTAACATGATAAAATGATAATTAAGTATTTCAATAAGTGTGTTAACAATGAACTACATATGTAAAAACAAGACTACTAACTTAAGGATTTCGAAACGAGACATATATGTAACGATTATCGTTGTAACGACATTTTAATGTATATATATCATATTAAGATATATTCATACATTAAAATATCATTAAAATGTAATAATTTAACATCTCATTAGATATAATAAACAATGGGTTAACAACATTAAATGAGATCGTTAACTTAAAGGTTTCAAAACAACACTTACATGTAACGGCTAACGATGACTTAACGACTCAGTTAAAATGTATATACATGTAGTGTATTAAGATATATTTGTACACTTTTGAAAGACTTCAAGACACATATCAAAGTACTTCTACTTAACAAAAATGCTTACAATTACATCCTCATTCATTTTCATCAAAAATTCTACTCGTATGCACCCGTATTCGTACTCGTACAATACACAGCTTTTAGATGTATATACCATTGGTATATACACTTCAATGATCAGCTCCTTAGTAGCCCATGTGAGTCATTAAACATGTGGGAACCATCATTTGGCAACTAGCATGAAATATCTCACAAAATTACAAAAAAATATTATAAATCATTCATGAATCCATATACCAACGACCAAAAATACCTACAAACACTTTCATTCTTAAATTTTCTTCATCTAATTGATCTCTCTCAAGTTCTATCTTCAAGTTCTAAGTTTCTTCATAAATTCTATAAGTTCTAGTTTCATAAAATCAAGAATACTCTCAAGTTTACAAGTCTACTTCCAAGCTTTCTAATCCATTTCAAGTGATCATTCAATCTCAAGAAATCTTTCTTATTTATAGTAAGATATCCTTATAATTCAAGGTAATACTCATATTCAAATTTTGGTTCAATATCTATAACTATAACAATCTTATTTCGATTGATAATCTTACTTGAACTTGTTTTCGTGTCATGATTCTACTTCAAGAACTTTCAAGCTATCCAAGAATCCAAGTACTAATTTATATTATATTATACATATTATGTAATCTTGGGATACCATAGACACGTATACAATATTTTGACATATCATATCGACCCATCTATATATATATATTTCGGAACAACCATAGACACTCTATATGCAGTAATGTTTGAGTTAGCTATACAGGGTTGAGGTTGATTTCAAAATAATATATATACTTTGAGTTGTGATCTAGCCTGAGACTTGTATACACTGGGTTGTGGATTGATTCGAGATAATATATATTGATTTATTTCAGTACATCTAACTGTGGACAACTAGTTGTAGGTTACTAACGAGGACTGCTAACTTAACAAACTTAAATCATAAAAACGTAATAAAAAATGTTGTGAATATATTTAAATCATACTTTGATATATATGTACATATTTGTTATAGGTTCGTGAATCGACCAGTGGCCAAGTCTTATTTCCAACGAAACTACATGCAGCTTTATAAATTTTTTACAAAATAGACACAAGTATGCGAAACTACATTCCATGGTTGTATTATTAAATTGAATATTGCCCTTTCTAGTCTGGTAGCCTAAGAATTAGGAAAATGACCCCTAATTGACGCGAATCCTAAAGTTAGATCAATGGGCCTAACAAACCCCATTCTGGAATTTGGAATGCTTTAATACTTTGATTTATATGGGGATTGTGAATGCCAATTTATGACATACTTGCGAGTATGCAGGGAATATTTTATATGCATTATGTTAATGTCGGTTACCAGGTGTTCATCATAGAATGATTTGTATACACTTGCGAGTGTAAGATTATTGAATTAATGAAATCTTGTGGTCTATTATATTAATTTGATAATATATAGGTTAAACCTATAACTCACCAATATTTTTTGTTGACGTTTTAAGCATGTTTATTCTCAGGTGATTATTAAGAGCTTCCGCTGTTGTATACTAAAATAAGGACAAGATTTGGAGTCCATGATTGTATGATATTGTGTAAAAACTGCATTCAAGAAACTTATTTCGATGTAATATAGTTTTATTGTAAACCATTATGTAATGGCCGTGTGTAAACGGTATATTTTAGATTATTATTATTTGATAATCTACGTAATTTTTTTTAAAACCTTTATCGATAAAATAAAGGTTATGGTTGTTTTAAAAATGAATGCAGTCTTTGAAAAATGTCTCATATAAAGGGTCAAAACCTCGCGACGAAATCAATTAATATGGAACGTTTATAATCAATATGAACGGGACATTTCAATAACGATAGGTATTATTAATGTAAATATATTACGTGTAATAAAATATCTTTGTATTACCTATTTATTTGATAAAATAATATCGATAATAACAATAATAATTAGAAGTTGTATTATTTTGTAATAATAATTATTATTATTCTACTAATAAAAATAACAATATTTATATTTATTAAAAATGATATTAATTATGATAAAATGATAATTTTTATTAATAATAGAACTAAAATGATAATAATAATGATATCTTATAATAACAATAATATTTCTATTAAAAATGATAATTTTTGTAAAAATGATAATTTTAATATTAATAATACTTTTAATAATAATAAGAATGATAAAAATAATAAAATTGATATTTTTCTCTTAAATTAATGTATTACAATATTTTAATTTCATCATGATACTCATACTCATTATTTTCCAATCAATTTATTAATAGCTTTTAGTTGTCTTTTATATCGCGTTCATAATAATGATAATAATAGTAATCAAAATAATTAGATGTTACTAATATTAGTTTTAATTACAATAATACTAATAATAATAAATACTATGAGAATATTAACGATGATACTAATAACTATTTTAATGATAATAATAATAATACTAATTATAATTTTTAATGATAATACCTTTTATTGATAATAATAATAATAATAATAATAATAATAATAATAATAATAATAATAATTAGATAAAAACTATAACGACGATAATAACGACGATAATAATAATCATTTTTAATAATAATACAAAAATTCAATTGACTATAACTTCTAATCCTTTCATCGAAACCATTCGATATCTAAATGAAAAGTTCTTAATTTTTCGCTATCTTTCCAACGACATGCATATCTTATACCTTATCTTAACCGCATACGTAACTAATTCAGGATTCAACATAACCTATCTAACGACAATATCAAAAGTACAAGCATGCATAATCCTATTTACTCGAGCACTAGTCAGGGATACAATATTAATATATAAAAGTTAAGTTATGAGTGCTCACATATCAATATTGAGATTCAATATTGCAGGAAAGTACGTAGACGCAACGGAGATGATAAACACTAGTTTGACCTCACGAGCATACCCCCGAACATTACCCATAACCTCCATAGCTATAACCTATAATTTCCTTAGCTCTATCCTTCTTGAAAAAACCCGTTTTGAAATAATCTATTCAAGACTTCGTCGTAGTATTTTATGTATATTACTACTAATAATATTACTACTAATAATAATAATACGATTAATAATGATGTTAATCTTAATAATAATAATAATAATTAATAATAATAATATATATTACATATAGAGAGATTGAGAGATATGAGATTGAATGGATTCGTCCGAAAACTGATCGAGCTTTATAGCCCTTTTCTGGACCCATGAACTCCGCGATCGTGGAGCTTTTCAAGCATAAACCTCCGCGATTGCAGAGGTTCCTGTTTCCAGCTCACTGACAAATGATTAAGGGCTGCCAACGGTTTTTAATAATATTTAATATATAATATATTTAATTTATATAATTAATTAAATATTATATTATATTTACATGCATAGTTAACCTGTAAATTTAGTTCCGATGATTTGTACGTTGTCACTCGACTAATGTCCCGTTTTCGGTTTCTCGAACTCATTTTCGTACACTTAGAAAACTGATACTTTATGTTTTGTGTAACGTACCTTTATATATGACAAGACTCAAATCAATGAAAAACTATCTCACTTAAAGTGTAAAATAATCATTTGAATGTTTTGGTCATTTACTTCTATAAATTATCGTCTCGTTATATATATATATATATATATATATATATATATATATATATATATATATATATATATATATATATATATATATTAGATAATAGTATCCTTTTAACTCAAAACGTTTTATAACTAAATTAATATTAAAAAAATATGTATATATATTCATTTCGAAATATATATTTGAAATATTTATTTAACAATATATATTTTTTTCAAAACTAATTATATTTCTCAGTTCATTATATAATTTATATTTGTTTCGAAATTATTATTTAGTAATACTTTTTCTTTTTGAAACAATAAAATATATTTTTAAATTTATAACACCAAGCTTTAATTAAGTTCTTCAAAGTTTTATATACATAATCAAGTTACTTTATAAAACATTTTAAATAAAAAGCTCTTTTTAACTGAAAACGTTGTTAGTACGTTTGAAACTAAATTAAGTAAATATGAAATTTTTTTTTCAAAGCTAAATATAATTAAGAATCATTTTGATAAAAGGTTAAGATAATAGAAATCGTTATGCCAAAAAAAAATGTTTTAGAAAAGTAAGATCGTATACAACTCATAACAGGTTTTTAAGTTTTTAAATTACCGTTTGCTGGTGAAGCGTAAGATAAAAATCCGAAGGTTAGATAAACGTGAAAAATCATTTTAATGTAAAACGTTAATTTACTTAACTTGTCGATATCCATTTTCTAAGTTCTATATATTCCATAATTTTACTTCCACATTAATTAATATACAAGTTTAATAGTTTATCTTATCAAAAGTCAGACAATTATTGTAAAGCATAAATTGAAAATCAAACGGGAATCTCCACTAACCCTTGTCTAGTTCCCGTTAATTGACACTTTTGTTCTTACATGTAAATTACTTTACTAATTATTCCGAATACCGTTAAAAGGAACAGATTTCCTTAAATCATAGTGGACCTCTTAACAGAGACTCGTAATCATACAATGTATCTGATAAATCAATCATTTGATATTTTCTTCTAATTTCATCAATAAACATATTAAAACAAATACGTTCATGTAAAGTTTTATACGTTTAATACTTTGTTAACGTTTTCCAATTTATATAACTATATATTATAATACATATCTATACACATAATAGTTCATGAATCGTCGAGCATAGTCAATGGGTAATTGAATACATAAAAATAGTTCAAAGTTTTTGGATTTCAACATTACAGACTTTGCTTATCGTGTCGGAAACGTATAAAGATCAAGTTTAAATTTGTTCAGAAATTTCCGGGTTGTCACAATTGTAAGATTTTTCATATATTCTGTGCGACTTTCAGGATATTTTAATTTCCTATTCGTTTTACGTAATTAACCCATTTATTATAGAACATAACCCCGATCAACCCGAGTAAATGTGTTGAACTTATCACCTAAAGTAAGTACTAAGTAGTACCAAATTATAAATTGGACATGATTGATGTCAACCAAATAAAAAAAAATAGACGTTTAAAATATGAAGTCCAAGTAAAAAGTAATTGGAAATCAAATCAAGTATAAGAAGAAGCAAATATACAATATATACATCACAGTTCTCCTCATGAGTTATGCTACATCTAATGTCAGGAAGTAACAATTAATCTAAGTATATAATGAAGACCAGTGGCGGATCCAGGAAAATTTTTCACCGGGGGCGACTTTTTTTTTAAAACGTAAATTTTTTTTTTTTGACAAAATATAGAGGTTTTGGAGCAAAATATAAAGTTTTTTGAGCAAAATTTAGAGGTTTTTGAACAAAATACGAAGGTTTTAGAGCAAAATGTGGAGATTGTGGGGCAAAATGTGGAGGTTTTGGGGCAAAAAAAATTCCACCGGGGGCAAAATACTAAAACCTAAAAAATTTGCACTAAAATTTCGAAAATATCGAACATGAGTTATTGAAGACATATAATGTCAACCAAGTAAATTAGTAGATTGCTTTTGTGATAGATTAAATAAATGGGTATGTATGATGAATATATGTGTTTAAAATAAGCATATATGAATAAATATGAATATATGAATATATGTGTTTGTGTGTCCACTATAGTTTCGCGTTTATGGTTGTGTGTACGTCTTAATTGTGCGGTTGTGTGTTGTCTCGTGTCCTGTCTAGCTCCTTGCTAGTTTTTATCTCGTGTACCTTTTATATTTTTAATAAAACTACTTGCCTTTAAAAAAAAAAAAAAATAAGCATATATGAAATTATTATTTTTAAATGAATAAATATGTTATATATAGAGGTTAATAATGGGCATATATGATATAATCAGGTTTAAGTTAGTAAATATGTTATTATCAAGGTTATGAAGGGTACATATGATAAAAACCTTCAATTTAAAACACCAACATATATCCTAAACGAATGAAATCGAACCCTACCTTCAGAGATGAAAAAATGGAACCTATCTTCATCACCATTTTTCTTTAACCCCTTTTAAGCTGGCATACTCCTACTTAACGCTACACCAAAAGTTAATTTAACAATTAATAGGAAACTCTGATAGAATAGATGAAACTTGATAAAAATAATAATAATACCTTTTAACATGCAAAATCGTTCGCAATCGAAAGAGTAGAAGCACATAAACCCTAAATCAAAGAAATAACAGTACATATTACAGAAACCATTCGAAAAAAATAAAAATTAAAAAATCACACAAACCCTAAATGAAGAAATAACCATACCGTTCCAGAGCAGTGAGTCCCCTTAAATATGTGGCACGGTAACAGCGGCCATATTTTAGAAGTATAGAACACTGACATTTGTTTGTGAATGAAAGAAATTTTCATGGAGAGGAATAGTGGATGGAGAAGAATACGGAGCATTTTTTGTGATTAGAAATATAGGGCAACTGATATTTGGGGGATAGGCAACTGACAAAAAAAAGATGGGCATGGTTCGAAGTATAGGAGGAGGTGTTCAAAGTAAGTTTCCTTTACCATTCATTCACTAATTTTTTAACCACACATTAAAGCACATGGAAAAATGGAGATGGGGTAATACTATTTACATTTATTTATTGCATTTGATAAAAATATATATAAAAAAATGTAAAATGCGTGAATAGTAAAATTATGTGAGTGAGAGCGTCACGTGGACCAATCAGATGGCAAGGCTTCCTCTCCCTAATAGAAGATGGGTAATAACAATACTAATTATAATAATATTATTAATGATATTAATAAATATAATAACTTGTACATATCAAATTTTATATATAAATATATATATATATAAATATATATAATGTACATATCAAATTTTATATATAAATATATATATAAATATATATAATTTATATTAGAAGTAATAATATTATTAATACAAATATTAATATTAATTTTAACAATAATAATAATGATAGTAATGATAATAATATTAATATAACAATTATATTCAAACTTGTAATTAAATTTAATATAATACAATTTATTAATTATATAATATTTACATATTTATTTATACACAATTGTTCTGAATCATCGGGAGTAGTCACAAGGTAATTATTGTAAAACATGTTTTGAAAAAAAATTAAACAGGAATCTCCACTAACTTTTGTCTAGTTCCCGTTAATTGACACATTTGTTCTTACTTGTAAATCACTTTACCATTTATTTCGAATACCGTTAAAAAGAAATGATTTCTCAAATCAACGTGGACCTCACAACAGAGACCCGTAATCATATCACAATGTATCTGATAATTCAGTAATTTGATATTATCTTTCAATTTCGTCGATAAATATATTAAACATATATTGAATCAAATACGTCCATGTAAAGTATTAAACATCTAATACTTTGTTATCGTTTTCAATTAATATAACTATATATTATATATACACATCTATATACACATAAATGTTCGTGAATAGTCGAGCACAGTCAAAGGGTAAATAAATATATGAACACAGGTCAAAGTTTTTCAGATTTCAATATTACAGACTTTGCTTATCGTGTCGTAAACATATAAAGATTAAGTTTAAATTTGTTCGGAAATTTCCGGGTTGTCACAACATTGTCATATTCATCATACGTATTCTTCCAAACCCATTTAAGATCAACAACTTTAACACCATTCGGCTTCGTTACCAACTTCCAAACGTCTAACCGATGAAATTGTTGAATCTCTTCCTGCATGGACATTACCCAGTCAACATGCTTCAAAGCTTCTTTCATTGTCTTAGGCTCAATCTTGGAAATATGACATACATACTCGAACAATGCAGCATCAGCTATCATATGAGTATCAACTTGGCCATCAAACTGAACTTGTCTTCTTGTTTGAACACACGCATTAGGATCGCCAATAATATTTTCTCTAGGATGAGCAACTGTAGTTTTGAGAACTGGTTGTGCAGGAATAGGTATATTGTGATGTAGATTTGTAGTGTCACCCATATCTTCAAGAATAACTGGGAATTCGTCGATCTCGAACTCAATGACCTAAAATCATTGAGGGGCGAAGTTTCAGCATATCAAACGGTAATTCGTACGCCGATGCTCAATGACCAAAAATTATTGAGGTATGAAGTTCTGTATTACTTGCATTCAAGAAGATCTTTAATGAAGCCTAAAGATTTAGAAGACCCGGTACCACTGCAGAGACTGACTGAAGATTGCAAGAGGTGTTGTCAATGACTTATCGACAGCAAGATTCGCCAGCAATGTCTAAGGGGGAGTTGTTAGTGCACTAAATGGAGTTATCCATCGCTGTCGAACAACTTGAGAATGGTTTAGGTCTACGTTTTTCACCTATGGTTGTTTTGAATACTGGAAACTTACGTCACAGGAGCATATGTGACAAAACCATTGATATATATATGCTACACAAGTGACTGTGTCACTCGTGCGTGTGATTCCTGTCAGTCGTACGATCGAGATGTCAGACGTACGCGTGAGAGGCATATATAAAGAGTTTCATTGTTCATTTGATAAGTTGAGCATAATGGAAGCTTAGAGAAGCTCTCCACTCCTCTTCACCTTCATGGTGGAGAGGAATCAAGGTGAATTGATGATGCAATCACATTGATAACCCATGTTTCTTTATTTAAATCGATGTAATCGTTCTTGTAATGTTTGTCTTCAATAATAACATCTGATTTATGCTTAGATTCTGATGTTAATGATTAATCTAAATGGGTTTTATGCTTGTTCATCATATTCATCACATAATATTCTCAAATTGATGAATCGTTTCTTGTTCTTTGATCAAACGGTCCTAGCAAGCGATGTACGGGATCCAACAAATGGTATCAGAGCCTAAGATCAAACAAGATTCGATTAATCTGTTGCAATTTGATGAAATTGAAGTTTAGAGCTCGGTTTTGACTTTTGTTGACTATTTTGGGTTTTGGTGATTTAGCACGAATATGAAAAAACTAAGATTTAGGAATTGTTGGTAATCATCTTGTGAATGATTCCTCAAAGTTTCACCTCCTGATTCAAAGTTTTGGTCGAGTTATATGGATTTTTCAGTTTTTCAAAAAGTGGACTGATTTGGATCGATTCTGTGATTTTGGTTATTTGTTCGGATGATTTGTTAATGGGTTTGTGTTTTCCGGGTTCCAAGGATCATTCCTGCAAAATTTCAAGTGTTTTCATGAAGTTTTGAGCTAGTTTTCCATGTAAGCTGCCGTGAACCGCCATGAACCACCACCTCCGGTCACCAGATTCTGTAAAAGGAGAAGAACATGAAGAAAATAGTGGATCGTGTGTGTGATAGCCCAAACGTGCGATAAAACCTTCGAGTATACGAGTGGAGACACTTATTCGTATGGTTTACACTTAAAGAATTCAAATTTATGTGTTTGGTGGTGACGCGTACGGTTGTGGAAGAAGACAACAGATTCAGACACGTTTGAACTTGGTACGTACGAGTTGTCTATGTGAAATGTACGAGTGATCTGAAAAATTTCAAGTTCTGAAGATGTTTAAGTCATGCGTACGTGTGCTGGTATTTTGTTGAAGAAGAAACCATAACAGTACCAGTCGGATGGCAACTTTTGTAATTTTGCTGAACTTTTCGAGTAGACCGCACCAGAACCATGTTCTTTGTCGTCTGTGTAATTAAAAGAAAAAGAATTACCAGTGGGTCCCAGCTGGTGAACCATATTTGTCTGCTGAATTCAAGAAAATAGGAGAGAGTGTTAACAGGTGGGTCTCACGTGGCATATTCATTGTCTCTTGGATCCCTAACCCTAGACACCACCCTTGGATTCCCATATTCATTGAATGTAGACAGGTTTTAATCATTTACCCATTCAGCTTACCAGATCCACGTTCCAGTTTCAGGATTCGACCCAGATCCAAAGATTCGACCCAGCAGCATACAAATTAAATAATTAACGCTGTTAGTCCTTCAGTTAACTGTTCCAGTTAAGTCAGTTAACGGCTGTTAATTCCAGGGACTTCCAATATAAAATTTTGACAATATTTTTAGAATTTTCATTTTTAGCCCATGAAGTTTAAGTAAGTTTCATTTTCAGCCCCTGAAGTTTGAAAATTTACACTTTTGGTCCCTCAACTTTTGAAGTTTACACTGCGGTCACTGAACTTTCCAGAATTTTCAGTGGGGGTCCTTAACTTGTGTAATTGTTTATCAATGGTTCTGGAAGGTTACTTTTGAGTTGTTAAGTAATGTGTTGGAGGATTAGTCAACAAAACAAAGTTAATTATACCGATTGATGTGTGATCGAGATGTGATTGAGATGATTTGAGATGTGATTGTATCGAGAAGCGTACGAGAAGGTGATTTGTGCAGGAAATATGAATTAAGCTACACGTTTAAGAATTTAGTGACTCACTGGGGTCTTGCATCATGATAATTCTGACCCGACCTTGGTTTGCACGATAGAAGTACCAACGAGACATCATGAGCCAGTGAACCTTTGCTGTTATGCATTAAATGATGTCACACGTATCTTAAATTCAATCCTGTAGGTTCTATTGATCTGTACGAATGAAGATTTGAACTCGTGCAAAGCTACTTTGGATTTTTATTCGTGGGGTGTAATTATAAGACGCACAATCAACATTGACCTACTCAAGCGTTATTGATAGTGAGAAGATGTTTACTAGTCATTGAAGTATTGATGAATAAAGTTTAGTAGACAACCTCCTTAGTCCATTGAACTTATTTAGTAAGTGTTTACGTAAAGCACTTGTGTTATGCGAAGATTAGTGGGGCAGCCAGGAGCAACTGACTGTTTATGGGCCAACGACTTGTTTAATTCCGCATCGTCCATGTAAGATGAGTACACGAGACACGAGTGTTAAGAAAAGTTATTATGGGGTAATCAGAACCATCTGATTATTTATGGGCCGAAACGTTTTAAATTCCCAATTTCGAGAGTTCCATTGTGTGATGGAAGCTGGTTGTGGAAATTCCGCTGAATATAGAGCATGTGTTTGAGAAGATTCCACTCTGTCAAGGGAATTGATGAGAGTGATGCGCAATCATGAGGTACCAGATTGACGACGTGTGATTAATCAGATAAACTGTGGATTGAATTTCTCTGAGTATTTTGCCCATTATAGTAGGCAAGTCATGATGAAGACGTTTATGCTTGAGCAAATTGTTGAGAGAATGGGATACATTGAACGCTGAGAAAGAAGATTCTACAGTCAAGATACTTTGAGAGTGTCTTTTATCTGAAGAGTTCGCCAGAGATATCAGTGTCATGAGATGGTAATCTGAATGACTAGTTAAGTTAGAGATTCGAAGATGTTTCTACATCATATGGGGAGTTTGACGATCAAGCTACTAAACCAATAGCCACTGATCGACTACGAAATCATTGGGACTACCTGCGGGAGCCAATGATCGAGCTTTAAAGATGAGCCCATGTATTTTTAAGGGGAAGCTTCAGATTTTCGACACTTCAACTCAAGTCAGGCGAAGATTGATCTCATTTCAGTCTTAGGAGGAGTACTACTGCAATTGGTTATGTGGGTAAGTGCAAGTGGATTTGAAGTTTCTTCGAGAATATCAAACGGCAATTCGTAAGGCGGAATCTCAATGATAAAAAATCATCGAGGTGTGAATTTCTGTATTACATGCATTCGAGAAGATCTTTAATGAAGTTTGATGTTTTAGAAGACCCGGTATCACTACAGAGACTTACTGAAGATTGCAAGAGGTGTTTTCAATGACTTATCGACAGCAAGATTTGCTAGCAATGTCCAAGGGGGAGTTGTTAGTGCACTAAATGGAGTTGTCCATTGCTATCGAACAACCTGAGAATGGTTTAGGTCTACGCTGTACACCTAGGATAGTATTGAACTAGAAAACTCATGTCGTAGGAGCATATGTGACCAAACGTGTAATATAGGTCTTTCATACGAGTGACTGAAGTCACTCGTACGGTTAATACTATCAGATGTACGGTTGAGTGCTCAACCGTGTGTATGAGATGACAGAAGACTGACACAATAAATAGAGGATTCTAGGTTCATTTAAAGTTGAGGCTTTTCCACCAAGATCATTTGAGTGTGTGTGAGGTGTGTGCTCCTCCTCTTCACCTTCATGATGAGGAGGATCCATGATGGATTGATGCTCCAACCACCATGGAAATGACAGAGTGATTAGATTAGATTCATGTATTTGTTATTGTAATTCGTTTATGAGTTTATAACATGTAATCTTTATCTATAATCAGCATATTATCATTACTTTGTTCATTGTTTGTTCATGTTCATCTTTGTTAATCTCATTTATCACTTTTATGCTCAAATTGCTATTCGATGCCTGTTCTTAGATCAAACGGTCCTAGAAAGCGATGCACGGGATCCAACAAATGGTATCAGAGAAAAAACTTCATCATAGTCGAATTCTGGATCTTGCTAAATACCCTTTGCTACTAACCTAGCTTTGTTACGAATAACATTGCCATCTTCATCATACTTATTCTTCCAAACCCATTTAAGATCAACGACTTTAACACCATTCGGCTTCGTTACGAACTTCTAAACGTATAACCGATGAAATTGTTGAATCTCTTCTTGCATGGCCATTACCCAGTCAACATGCTTCAAAGCTTCTTTCATTGTCTTAGGCTCAATCTTGGAAATATGACATGCATACTCGAAGAATACAGCAGCAGCTGTCATATGAGTATCAACTTGGCCATCAAACTGAACTTGTCTTCTTGTTCGAACACACTCATTAGGATCGCCAATAATATTTTCTCTAGGATGTGCAGCTGTAGTTTTGGGAACTGGTTGTGCAGGAACATGTATATTTTGATGTAGATTTGTAGTGTCACCCATATCTTCAGGATTTTCTGAACTTTCACTTAAAATATCAGATCCGCAGGTATCGTAAATGGGATCTTGATTAGATTCTTGAAGTGGTTCAACAACAGATGGAGTAGGATCAGGAGATAGAATAGGTGCAGACACTTCTGACGCATCTGTAAATTAAACAACATTTGTAATTCCACTTCGTTCTCCACATGATCTGGATCAAGATTGAATGAGTCAATCAGCTCATCATAGTTGTAAATCCAAGGATGGATCTTCGGAGTAGCTTTCAGTTGGTTTATCTGAACATCAACTTCAGACCATTCTTCCACACATCTGGTTTCATTGTTGAAGACTAACTTGTTAGGAGAACTATACCCTAAAAATATGCAGGTAACTACTTTAGCATCAAACTTACTTCCTGGTTTTCTCTTCAAGATGGTACAAGGTGCACCAAATGGTTCTAGATGCTTCAGTGTAGGTTTTCTCCCATGCAGCAGTTCATAACAAGTCTTACCCAAACGCTTAACTGTCAGAACCCGATTCATTGTGTAACACGCATTTGCAACAGCTTCTCCCCAAAAATGATCAGGTAGTGATGAGTCAGCTAGCATGGTTCTAGTAGTCTCAATCAAAACCCTATTCTTTCTTTCTGCAACACCATTCATTTGAGGAGCATATGCATTTCTGAACTGCATATTGATACCCTTTTCGATACAGAAACCTGCAAGTTACTGATTTTTAAATTATGTGCCATTGTCGTAACGAATCTTTCTCACTTTCAGATTAAAACCTGTCTCTAATATATTGATTAGCACCTTCAAGTTCTCAAAAGTCTCTGACTTTTCTTTCAAGAACATAACCCAAGCTAATCTTGAATAATCATCAGTTACAACCAGAGAGTACTTACTTCCATCAATGCTTTCAAAACGGATTGGACCGAAAAGATCCATATGCAACAATAATTCAAGTGGAGCAGAGATTGTATTGTACTTAACCAGCTTATGTGCTTTCTTGCTCTGCTTTTCCTTCTTACACGGAATACATGTTCCTGGAAGTTGAAAAGATCGAAGATCTACACCTTCCACAAGATTATTGTGAATAAGATGATTCATTTTCCGAAAACTTATATGACCCATGCGTTTGTGCCATATGATAGACTCTTGTTCAGTTGCCTTAGAAACAAAGGCTTAATGATATTCAATAGTTGAAATAGCAACATTCACATCCAGCATGTACAAATCAACTTGTCTTGGAGCCTCCATTAAAATCATATTAGGTGGAATCACAAATTCTGGTTTCAAAATGTAGATGTATTCATCATCAAAGGCTACTTTGAAGGAATTTTCACAGATCTGCGAAACCGATAACAAATTGTTTGCAAGCTCTTGACAATAATTCACTTTATCGAAGCTAACTTTCTCATTCCTTAACAAACGCTGAGCGGTGATGTGACCACCTTTATCTCCAGCAAAGCAACATAACCTCCCTTAATAGGATGAACATTTGAAAGAAGAGTTAGCTGTCCTGTCATATGCCTCGAAGCACCGCTATCTACTATCCAGGTTTTATTTGCAGGTACCCTGGTTCCATGCATATCACATTAAGAGAATTAATTGATAATGAGAATCCACGCCTGAATGGCAATAGGTTGTCCAATAACACCCATAGCTTGAAATTCCATCCATTTCCCATTTGAGTCAGGAGGAATCTGATCATTTGAAATTATAAACTTGGTAAATTTGGAAGGAGAGGTGTCACGCTTTTGGTGTCTGACATTCCTCTCTGAATCTGAGTGATTCATCCGTGGTCTGATTCGTGAAAAATATTTTCTACGACTTGCTTTTTGTGAAGGTGACCTCATCTTTGGTTCAAAAGGTCTTTCTTGATCACAAGACCCGGTAACATTTGCCTCAAAACTTCTTTTTGGAATTTTACCCTTCACGGGTGAAACAGATCTATTGAAATTCTTTCTCTTAGAATCTTTATAAACAACATTTTTCTTAAACCTTTTATCATGACTTTCATTACTTACAGGTGAATTTGTTCTATGAACATAAGATGATCTAAAATTCTCATGTGTCAAGTAAATCGTATGTCTAGGGGAACGGACTCTTCTAGGACAATAAGCAGCAATGTGTCCAAAAATAGCATAATTAAAACATTAACGAAACTCTGTATGTCCTCTAAATTGATACACATTATTAGAGTTTGAAGATGAGGGGTCTTGTGTTCTTACGAACACAGGAGAATCATTTGGTTTTTCTCTTGGAACAGGCTTAGAGGTAACAGGAGGAACATGTCTGTTAGCAAATCTAGGATATTTCAAAATTTTAACAGGACCTTTTGGTGTTATCACACTTCTTCTCTTAGAATTATCTCCTAGACTAGTTTTCTTATCTTTTTCATGATCTAAAGCACCTTTAGCTGTATCATCAGAAGTTGTATTCTTAGTTGAGCTACACTTTTTATTCTTTTCAACATAATCTTCATAACTAGGAGGAATACAGTCTTCTGGTCGACCGTCAACTACATTTGCGTTAACAAATTTGTTTTGAAAAGGTGGAGATGCAGACTTATATCCAATACCCTTACCCTTGGTGTCATTAATTTCCACCATTAATGCATTCCATTGTGACGCACTTGCCCAACATTTCATTTTAATTCAAATAGCTTCTAAATCAGCTTTAACGCATTCATTTTCTTTCTTTAGTTCATTGATTGTGTCAACACGTTTAATTAAAGCTTGATTTATGTCAAAGTTATAACATTTAAGATCGTGAAGTTGCTTTTTATAAACTTTGATTTGCTCTTTCAACTCATTTTCAACCTTAGTGGTTACAAGGTTTGCTTGATATTTATCTCGCATCTCCGCATAAGACTTGGTTAAATTATCTATTGTTACTTTAGATTCAGCACATTTAACACATTCATTTGGTGTATCAGTAGATGGATCAGAAGATACCTGTTAAGCACTATTTGATGAAGAAGTCTCAGCCATACATGCAAAGTAATTTGTTTTCTTCCCATCATCGAACTCATCTTCTAATTCTGATGAATCTGTAAGAAACCTCGATGTATCAGCATCTTTTCCCAAATGGATCTGTTCAAGTCTGTCCCAAATATCTTTAGCTCTTGTCAACCCAGAAACTTTCTCAAGATCACTATCTGATAAGCACATCTTTAGTAAATCTACTGCTTGCTTGTTCAGTGCTTCAAAATCAGTTTGATCTGCTCCCGTATGATGCGCTTTATCTTCGACTTGTCTGATTCATCATCTTCTGAATTTATACTCTCAAGATCAGAACCTTCACCCATTAGAACTAACATATCCAACTAACATCTAGTTCTTTATCAGCATCAAACGATGTTTCTTCTCTTTGATCAGCTTCAAGACTGTATTCAAACACTGAGATATCACCATATCTATCCTTCCAGCTATTGAAGTAGTAGTCCTCTGACGATGTTGGTGAAATACTTTCAGATTCAGGTGTACGAGGAACTGAATCACGTGCCTTCTTGAATTTGTCTTTAACCTGTTTCTGAATCTCCTCTTTCTTAATAGTTCAGGACAATTCTTCAGCTCTTTCAGTGCGAGAAGTTAACTTCTCAATTATACTTTGATCAGTAACACAGTTTATTTCAACTTCAGTGATCTTCGCCATGTTGGCTTTAGGTTGTTGCTCATTTACATTCAATTTGATTGACCAATTATCATCGTCTACATGAATGACAACTAGAGCTTTGTTAGGACCTTCATTAGTTTCTACATCATTTCCCTTGTCAGTGATGTAGATCTCTCGCTTTGTTGATTGACTTTGGGAACTAACACGATTATAGTTCTGAGTCCTGAACGGATTATGATTACTCTACTTCTTTTGTTTTGTACACTGTCTTGAAAAATGACCTAATTCTCCACAGTTGTAACAACTAACAGTATTCATATCAAAACTCAGTTTTGTATCCTTAATCAGACTAATTGGTTTCCCAGTTCTCTCTTCATAATCTCTAGCTCTTCTCACAAGATTTGCCATACCCCACATTATATCCATCTTTTCTTCTTCATCCTTATCAAGTTGTTGATAGTCTTCTGTTGTTAGATGAATATTACCCACATGACCATCAAGATAATTATCATAAGAATTCACAAGATTAGACAATAGAGCTATGTCTTTATTAATCTTCTCCTTTCCCACTTTTCTTATGTTCTCAATCTTGAGTGCAGATAAAACTTCTATAGCAGATGGTGTAGATGACTCTATTGTATTTGAAGTAGGCTGGGATTGAGTGTTGAGTGAACATGGTGAAACTTCTGACGGATAGGAAGGTTGTTGTGTACTTGGAGTTGTAATATTCAAACCATACATGTTTTGATTATTTGTTGCAAAGGCAGTCTAAAATGGAGCATGAGCAGATTTAGTGGGTGTATATCTCGTTGGATAATACATTTTGGTGTCTTGAATTTGTTTAGAGTTTTTCATCTTGTTCAATAGCTATAATTCCTCTTCTTGAAGTCTTGTAATAAACGAGTTCACTGTAGCAATAGCTAGTTCTCCACTAGTTTCATAGTCAGGATAAAACCATTCCATTCCAATGGAAGTGCTCCAGCTAAACATACCACTTTATCTTTCTCTTTAATCATTATATCATGCTTATGCAATTCAGCTAGCAAATGACGATATCTTTCAACCAAATCTGTAATAGATTCTCTAACTTGCCAGTGAAATCGATCAAACTCAGCCTTCAAGTCTAAACCCTTTCGAGCTCTGTAAGCTGTATTTCCTTTATTGAATAGACGAAGTGCTTCCCAAATCTTAAACGAATTATCATGACAGAGAAACTGATGAAAAATCGGACCATCAAGAGTACTTGTCAAGTTACGGTACATCTTCTTCTGCAAATTATACTCATCACGTTCTTCCGAAGGCATATTATGCAGAGTATATAACTCATTTGTAACAGGTGAACGTGGCCATTGAAATTCTGATTCAATATACTTCCACAGTTTCGTATTTTGACCATCGGACCAAATTTTAAATGTAGACTTCCAAGTAGAGTAGTTATCCATATTCATCAATGTTGGACATTTTGTACCACTCCCAGATTCACTTTCAGCAAGGAGTAATCGTTGAGTCATACTTGTGATACTCTGAACTAATGGTGCAGCTAACGCATAGTCGTTTGAATTATACATCTTAAGAAATTTACCAAACAGATAAACCGTGCGGTTTAGTACTCAGTCGTACGGGTCACAACACGATCTACCTCAAACGTACGTGTCATACACACACACACACACACTCAGATGTACGTATGACTATAACAACCAAATGAACAAACACAAAATCTCAAACGTGCGAGTAATGATCAACCGTGTGATCAGTCATACGAGTCAACAGTCAACCGTGTGATCACTCATTTGATCAGACTAGTCACTTAACCTAAACTAGGTTATGCTAAACTGTGCGGATGAGTTCACGAGTGAGCTTCAACTACGCGAGTGAGTGTTCATCAGCTGACCCACTCTTGTGAAGAGCTGTTTATCCTAAATCACTCTAAAACCCTATAAAATGATGTTAAACAACAATTTCTTTATCTACAAGCTAGATTAGCACTAAACTAACATAAACACACTCTCTAATCACTATTACAAATGTAAAGATGATAAATTTTTTTATCCAAAACCCTCTAAACACTAAAACCCAAAATAATAAGCTCTAAATCACCAAAAATCACTAGGATGATGTTGAAATCTCAACCAACGCTCTGATACCAATGATGAAACATGACTAGGAACTTCGAAATCAACAGATTTAACTCACACAAATGCGGAATAGTGAATCAAACCCTCTAGTGAATATGAAAATGCTTTTTGGGATTGATTTAGTCAAACCACAATAATGATTGTGTGATTAGATCAACACCTAGAGCTATTATTCACCTTTTGCAAGGATTTAGGCTTGAAGCATAGAGAGAGAATCGGACAGGTTACCAGATCTGAATGATTGTGTATAATGAGAGGCTTAACCTAAAATGAAGAACATAAACACAATATATACCCCTGCTGTAAGTCAACTGCGCATTTCAGTCATCACTCGTACGAGTGGACACACTTATTCGTATGGTTGATCACTCACTCGTGTAATTATCAAAAAATTAGGTTTGTGACTCAGCTCAGCACACTCGTGCGTATGAGCCTGCCATCCGTACAAGTGAGGCTTCACTTGTGCGTCTGGCTGGGTCTAAGATAGTCAAACTTCCATATCTTGTTCATATAAACATAGATAGGATAATAACGAACGATCATGGTAACCCACAAACTGAAGTACCTACCATGGATGTGGTGTAGATGTCTAGGGACTTATGCAAAATGCACCAACATTGTTGCGATCATTAGCGAGTAGTTATCTTTAGTGTATGCTATGATATAACCTGTTATAATGCCGAAATAGTATTATGGTTTGCGTATGTTGTTGAAATGCTTTTCGATTATGCTTTAAACTCAATCGATTTTCCAACTAATAGAACGTAGTTATTGGCTCCATTATTGGGAAGTCGCGAACCCCGATTCAGAGTACACTATCTGTGTCACCCTTGGTAAGAGAAGTCTATCGGATACAACGTAAGATCGACTGAGGCACACCGGTTGTAGTAAGTCTATCAAGCTTTGGATTCTGACTGAGGACTCTTTCGTAGTGAAACATCTAACAAGACCCCTAGTACATTGTCAGTCTCAGACCATGCTAGTGTAGTAACCAAGCATATAAAATTCGTACGTGCATGCTGAAGCACAAAGGTTGTTGTACGCTGCACCTCTACTAAGTATGGCCATGGAACCCAGTCAGTGCTGATTAGTACACTGCACCATAACGCGGTCTCAAGCATTGCACCCCGCATGAGGGATTCATAGTTAATTCAGGAACTATTTGTTTAAACACATAAAGGATTGGACCGTTAGGATAACCGAACATGTTCATGGAAGTCAACTTGACTTGACCATGGTGTTCTTTATGGTTGAACTCTTTTAAGGGCCTAACTATCTTTTAAACCCAATCATTAATGAAAGCATTGAAACACATCACGTCTCTCGGATATGGTAAACCCTGTATTCTATTATACTTAAGAAAGTTTAGACCTTTGTGGAATGTTAATACGTCACCCAACTGAGTCACTCAAATGGATGAGCCATCTGAACGTGTATGCCTATAGTCAGACTGCACGGGCGTCGGGGGTAAGGGATATTAGGACCCCGAAGTTGTATATGAAGGTTTTTCTTCTGCCCGAGAGACATATTAAATTAATGTAGCTAATGTGTTATGATCCAAGTCGGGTCATACCCAATAACAAGCTTACCGACACTTTATATGTATTTAATCTCAACGATTGGATCGTTAAATAAATACGCGACACTTGAACTTTAGAAAATCGGTTTTCTAAAATATTATCACTTGAGATAAATTATTTGGATAATTTATATTTAATTATTTATAGGTTTAAATAATTATGTTGTGTAATACTTTATAAATTGGTTTATAAAGTATGAGTAACTCTAATAAAACTTGGGCTTTTATAACAAATTTTATATAAATTACAACAACTTTTTATATAAATAAAAGTTGTTATTTAGTGACATGGGGGGCAGATTTTGGGACTCCAAGAAGTCCAACCCATGCTAGCTTTTGTTACTTCCTATATACACAACTCCTTAGGTGCATGTCTACTTTTGAACCAAGGTATTGACCAATTCTCTCAAGTGTAAATTAGACATTCAAAACTTGCAAAAAAAAAAAAAAAAAAAAACAGTCCAAAATCTGCTGCTGCTGTCGTGGGTCTTTAGTAGGAAGAAAAGGGTTCTTCAAGTTGATTTGCAAGCTAATTTCAAGTGTAATTAAATCCTAACCAAAGCTAGGGTGTTAGTGCATAAGTTTAGGGTATAACAACTTGAGGTTTCATTCTTTTGGAGCTCCATTCATCATCATCATCTTCATCACTTACCAATAAGCTTGGAGTAGGTATAAACTCTTTACTTGATTGTAGTTTGTAAGCATATTTCATAACTTGATCCTAATTGGGATTTAACTTTAATTGGTTAAAGTATAACAAGTTCTAAAATAGTAATACTTACATGCTTCCGCTAAGTTTGAATCTTAAAATGTTTTAAGTGTTATGAACTTGTTAAATCCCAACAATGGTATCTAGAGCCGAAGTTGTTGAAATATGCTTCGAGATGGTTATTAAACTCACTATATATTTTGCATTTTATGTACATGCATGAAAGTAAAATGCAATAATTATAGTTTTTGGGTGGGTTACTATTTTTCGCCGAATTTCATAGCTCCTAAAATGGGTTTTGGGTTGTTCCATGTTGTTCATATTTGGTTGTATAATAATGTTCACAATCTAAGCCTTGACCTTGTGTTTGAATGGTTGCATGTTTGATTTATTATTCATTCATTTGGTTTGTAATAATATTTATTCAATTGGTTTGTAATAATATTATTTTGGTTATATAATTTATTTTATATTTGGTATGTAAAATAGATTAGGTTGTAATTTCATTTTTTAGACAAAATGTATTAGGATATATTTTGTAAAAAGATGAAGATACAAGATGAAGACTTGGAAGAACACAAGAAGAAGCATTTGGATGCAAGATTAAGTGGGAGATTTAAAATCTCCTACTTTGTGTTATAACCCCTTAACCGGTGGCATTTGTTTTCGGCTAAACAAATGTCTACCAAAATGGCTTGATTGTGAACATATGTGTTTTGCATGCATGGTTGTTTATTGTGTTTATATGTTTGGTTGCTACAAGTAAATCACAAGTTAACTACAAGTAAAATGACAATTTAATTGGTTAAATTAGACATTATTAATGACATGCAAAACGACAATTTAAATGGTTAAATTAAAAATGGCTAAAAGGACATTAATAAACGGTTATTAAGAACATGAAAAGGATCATATATATAAAATGGTTTATATCAAGTAATTGGATTAATTACAAGACATGAAAATAGTTTTTCATATGTACCATACACTAAATGCATGTTGGTGTATGGCATAAAAGTTTTCTTAAACTAGAAATAATGAAAACTTAAAATCCCTTATTAACAAGGTAAACAAGTTAAACGCCATCCTTATTGTGTGACACTTAGGCATATTAGGGAACTCATGATGGGATAAAGGTTACCTAACCATTATGAGCAAACTAATATGATTAAGGTGAATTTCGCACACTTGTGGGATAAAGGTCACCTAATCACTTGTATGTTGAATTTACAAGTTTACACAAGTAGGACGACTTGATTTAGGAATCATGAACTTAGGGACACCGAAGCAGGAGGAACAAATAGGCGTTGATGGGATAAATATGCCACGCAAAAGGATTGCATGATTCCATAACTTAGAAGTTGTAAAAGGATTGCAATTGTCATATAATGACTACCTAGCTAAATTAAATGACGGGATAAAGGTCACCTAACCGAAATTTGGTTTACCGTTGGATTCTAAAATTTAATAAATATCAATTGGATTTAAAGGGTATTGATTGTTAAATTAAAATTGATACATAAACAACTTTGTTAAATTTTGTAGATGGCTGCCAATAACAACAACATTCCAAACGCACCAATCAACTTTAACAACCTATCGTTGAGGTCAATCCTCGAAAAGGAAAAACTCAACCATACGAACTTCATGGATTGGTTTCGCAATCTAAGAATTGTCCTCAAACTAGAGGATAGGGCGTATGTGTTGGAAGACCCCATTCCCGATCAACCGGACGAGGATGATACGGAAGGCATGGCTTATTGGGAGAAATATTGCACCGATTCGGTGCAAGTTTCTTGCCTCATGCTTGGGACTATGATACTAGAACTCCAAAAGGATTTCGAGCATCATAGTGCATATGACATGATCACATAATTGAAGGAGATGTTCCTTCAACAAGCTCGTATTGAGCGCTTCGAAACAGTTCGAGCGCTTCATGCATGTCGGATGGACGACTCCCAATCTGTTTCATCTTATGTCCTTAAGATAAAAAGCCTAATTGATCGAGCGAACCGTCTAAACTGCAACGTGTCTAATGAATTAGCCACGGACCTCATCCTTAATTCTTTGTCAAAGAGGTTTGACACATTTGTAATGACTTACAACATGAATGGATGGGATAAGAGCATTGGAAAATTACATGACATGCTTAAGATGGCCGAAGCGATCATGGGTAAAAGGGCTTCACCCATGTTTATGATCAATGAAGGTGGGTCCAAAAACAATAACACTTCTAAGCTAAAGACGGCTAAGAGGAAAGGACCTGCCTACCAAGGCAAGGGCAAGGGAAAGGGGAAGATGGTTACCCCAACCAACAATAACAAGAAGCAAAAGGTTGCCGGTAAAGCTGAAATGTCCCGTTCATATCGATTATAAACGTTCAATATTAATTGATTTCGTTGCGAGGTTTTGACCTCTATATGAGACGTTTTTCAAAGACTGTATTCGTTTTTAAAACAAACCATAACCTTTATTTTATCGACAAGGTTAAAAAGACACCACCTAGATTATCCAGAAATGATAATCTAAAAATATCACACTTACACACTGCCAATACATATTGCTTTACAATATTAATATGTTACAACAAAATAAATCTCGAATGCAGTTATAAATAATATTATACAAGCATGCTGACACCAAATCTTGTTCACATATTAGCATGCAACAGTGGAAGCTCTTAATAATCACCTGAGAATAAACATACTTTAAACGTTAACAAAAATATTGGTGAATTATAGGTTTAACCTATATATTTTTCAAATTGTAATAATAGACCACAAGATTTCATATTTCAATATACATCCCATACATATAGATAAAACTCATTCATATGGTGAACACCTGGTAACCGACATTAACAAGATGCATATAAGAATATCCCCTATCATTCCGGGAAATCCATCGGACATGATAAAACAACATCGAAGTACTAAAGCATCAGCAACCATGGATGGGGTTCGTTAGGCCCAATAGATCTATCTTTAGGATTCGCGTCAATTAGTAGATCGGTTTACTAATTCTTAGGTTACCAAGCAAAAAGGGGCATATTCGGCTTCGATCATTCACCCATAAAATGTAGTTTCATTTACTTGTGTCTATTTCGTAAAATATTTATAAAACTGCATGTATTCTCATCCTAAAATATTAGATTTTAAAAGTGGGACTATAACTCACTTTCACAGATTTTTTACTTCGTCGGGAAGTAAGACTTGGCCACTGATCGATTCACAAACCTATTACAAATATGTTCATATATATCAAAGTATGTTCAAAATATATTTACAACATTTTTAATACGTTTATGTTTTAAGTTTATTAAGTCAGCTGTCCTCGTTAGTAACCCACAACTAGTTGTCCACAATTAGATGTACAGAAATAAATCGATATATATATTATCTTGAATCAATCCACGACCCAGTGTATACACGTCTCAGGCTAGATCACAACTCAAAGTATATATATTTTTGGAATCAACCTCAACCCTGTATAGCTAACTCAAACATTACTGCATATAGAGTGTCTATGATTGTTCCAAATAATATATATACATGGGTCGATTTGATATGTCAAAACATTTGCATACGTGTCTATAGTATCTTAAGATTACATAATATATTAGAATACATGTATAATACAGTATAAGTTAGCTAGGATATGATTTGTATAGAATTGTTACAATATTTCCCGTAGCTAAAACAATCAAAAAATATCCAAGCTTGTTTTACCCATAACTTCTTCATTTTAAATCCGTTTTGAGTGAATCAAATTGCTATGGTTTCATATTGAACTCTATTTTATGAATCTAAATAGAAAAAGTATAGGTTTATAGTCAGAAATATAAGTTACAAGTCATTTTTGTAAGAGGTAGTCATTTCAGTCGAAAGAACGACGTCTTGATGACCATTTTGAAAAACATACTTCCACTTTGAGTTTAACCATGATTTTTGGTTATACTTTCATGTTCATAAGAAAAATCATTTTCCCAGAAGAACAATTTTTAAATCAAATTTTATCATAGTTTTTAATTATCAAACCCAAAACAGCCCGCGGTGTTACTACGACGGCGTATATCCGGTTTTGCGGTGTTTTTTCGTGTTTTCAGGTTTTAAATCATTAAGTTAGCATATCATATAGATATAGAATATGTATTTAGTTGATTTTAAAAGTCAAGTTAGAAGGATTAACTTTTGTTTGCGAACAAGTTTAGAATTAACTAAACTATGTTCTAGTGATTACAAGTTTAAACCTTCGAATAAGGTAGTTTTATATATATGAATCGAATGATGTTATGAACATCATTACTACCTCAAGTTCAGTAGGTAAACCTACTGGAAATGATGAAAAAAATAACTTGAGCTTCAAAGGATCTTTGGATGGCTTGAAAGTTCTTGAAGCAGAATCATGACACGAAAACAAGTTCAAGTAAGATTTCCACTCGAAATAAGATTGTTATAGTTATAGAAATTGAATCAAAGTTTGAATATGAGTATTACCTTGTATTAGAAAGATATCTTACTGTAAATAAGAAAGATTTCTTGAGGTTGGATGATCACTTTACAAGATTGGAAGTAAGCTAGCAAACTTGGAAGTATTCTTGATTTTATGAAACTAGAACTTATAGAATTTATGAAGAACACTAAGAACTTGAAGATAGAACTTGAGAGAGATCAATTAGATAAAAAAAATTGAAGAATGAAAGTGTTTGTAGGTGTTTACATGTAAATAAGTCATGAATGATTACTAATGTTTTTGTAATTTTATGAGATATTTCATGCTAGTTGCCAAATGATGGTTCCCACATGTGTTAGGTGACTCACATGGGCTGCTAAGAGCTGATAATTAGAGTGTATATACCAATAGTACATACATCTAAAAGCTGTGTATTGTACGAGTACAAATACGGGTGCATACCAGTTGAATTGTTGATGAAACTGAACGAGGATGTAATTGCAAGCATTTTTTTTAAGTAGAAGTATTTTGATAGGTGTCTTGAAGTCTTTCAAAAGTGTATGAATACATATTAAAACACTACATGTATATACATTTTAACTGAGTCGTTAAATCATCGTTAGTCGTTACATGTAAATGTTGTTTTGAAACCTTTAGGTTAACGATCTTGTTAAATGTTGTTAACCCATTGTTTATTATATCTAAAGAGATGTTAAATTATTACATTATCATGATATTAGGATATATTAATATATCTTAGTATGATATATATACAGTTAAATGTTTTTACAACGATAATCGTTACATATATGTCTCGTTTCGAAATCATTAAGTTAGTAGTCTTGTTTTTACATATGTAGTTCATTGTTAATACACTTAATGACATGTTTACTTATCATTTATCATGATTAAACATAGCGTATCAATATCTTAATATGATTCATATGTATTTAGTAAGACGTTGTTATAACGATAATCGTTATATATATCGTTTCGAGTTTCTTAATTCAATAAACTCAATTTTATGTATATAACTCATTGTTAAAATACCTAATGAGATACTTACTTATCATAATATTATGTTAACTATATATATAATCATATATATGTCATCATATAGTTTTTACAAGTTTTAACGTTCGTGAATCACCGGTCAACATGGGTGGTCAATTGTCTACATGAAACTCATTTCAAATAATCAAGTCTTAACAAGTTTGATTGCTTAACATGTTGGAAACATTTAATTATGCAAATATAGTTTTCAATTAATATATAATCATGGAAAAGTTCAGGTCAGTACAAAAGCTAACCCCAAGGAATATCCATGCTTTGGTTGCGGTGAAATGGGTCACTGGAAACGCAACTGCCCGGTCTACCTAAAGGAGTTGAAAGAAAAGAGGAATGCAGGGCAAACCTCAGGTAATGTATATATGGTATACGTTGAGCTTAGTATTACTTCTTCTAATACATGGGTATTAGACACAGGATGTGGAACTCATATTTGCAATTCTTTGCAGGGGTTCAAAAGAAGTAATCAAGACGCGGGAACAACAAGTATCTTCATGGAAAATGGAGAAAGGGTGTAAGTGAAA
Source organism: Rutidosis leptorrhynchoides (assembly GCF_046630445.1). Taxonomy (NCBI): domain Eukaryota; kingdom Viridiplantae; phylum Streptophyta; class Magnoliopsida; order Asterales; family Asteraceae; genus Rutidosis; species Rutidosis leptorrhynchoides. The sequence continues at coordinate 338,940,713 of NC_092333.1, forward strand.
GCTCAAGGAGACTTTGTTTTAAAGCTTCCAAGTGGTTTGGAGCTTATTTTGAAAAATGTTTTGTATGCACCCGTTTTATCACGAAACATTATTTCTCTATCCCATTTGAAACAATATGGTTTTAATCTTAATTTCATTAATGATGATATCCATGTTTATTTAGATAATGTGTTCTATTTTAAGGCTTCGCCTTTGAATGGTATTTATGAATTGGTTCATGATGACACATCATTCAATAGCTCAATGTTCCATGCAAACACCAAGAAACTCAAAAGGGATTTGAGTGATTCCTACTTATGGCATTGTCGCCTTGGTCACATAAACAAGAACCGAATGCATACACTTCAAAAGAATGGCCTTTTGAAATCAAGTGAGCTAGACTCATTTGATGTATGTGAATCTTGTTTGCAAGGCAAAATGACTAAAGCACCTTTCAAAGGGACCTATGAAAGGGTTAAAGACTTATTGGGATTAATACATTCGGATGTATGTGGACCCTTTAAGCCCATGACTAGGAAAGGTGAAAGATACTTCGTCACTTTCATTGATGACTTTAGTCGTTTCGGATATGTCTACTTGTTAAGACATAAGGACGAAACTTTTGAAGCATTCAAGGAATATCAAAACGAAGTACAAAATCAACTCAATAAGACAATCAAGGTACTTCGTACCGATAGAGGAGGTGAATACCTAAGCGATGCTTTCCAAGATCATCTTAAAAGTTGTGGGATTATCTCGCAACTCACTCCTCCTGGAACACCCCAACTTAATGGAGTTTCCGAAAGGAGGAACCGAACCCTAATGGATATGGTTCGATCTATGATGGCTAGAAGCTCGTTACCTCTATCATTTTGGGGTTATTGTCTATGCTCCGCGGCTCGTATTCTAAATATGGCCCCAACCAAGAAAGTGGAACGAACTCCTCATGAGATGTGGTTTGGAAAACCTCCATCTCTGTCATACTTAAAGATATGGGGATGTGAAGCTTATCCTAAGCGTTACGTCCCTAATAAGTTGAATGCTTGATCCACGAAGTGTATCTTCATAGGATATCCGAAGGATGATATGGGATATTATTTCTATGATCCATCCGAGCAAAATGTATTTGTTGCTCGGAAGGCGGAATTCCTTGAAACTAAGTTCCTAATGGAAGGTAATAGTGAAAGGAAGATAGATCTTGAAGAGGTTCAAGATCAAGTAGATGATACACCATTGGTTGACACTAGCGCTCAACATGAAAATGTTGAGAATGATCAAATGGATGATCAAAGTATACAAGACGTTCGCAGATCTGGTAGGATTAGTAATCCTCCTGAGAGATATGGGTTTCTCATGAAAGGTTGCTATGTGGTTGATTTGGATGAACCAACAAACTACCAAGATGCTTTATCAAGGATTGATAAAGATAAATGGCAGGAAGCCATGAACGCTGAGATGCAATCCATGTATGACAACCAAGTTTGGGAACTTGTTGCACAACCTACTGGCTCAAGGCTGGTTGATTGTAAATGGCTTTTCAAAATGAAAACCGACATACATGGAAACTTGGATACATATAAAGCTAAACTTGTAGCAAAAGGTTTCACTCAAACTCAAGGGGTTGACTTGATGAAACTTTTTCGCCTGTGGCAATGCTAAAGTCTATTAGGATATTACTTGCCATTGCTGCTCATTATGATTATGAAATATGGCAAATGGATGTCAAGACCGCTTTCCTAAATGGACATCTTGAGGAAGATGTCTATATGGTTCAGCCTGAAGGTTTTGTTGATCCGAAATATCCTAAAAAGGTATGCAAGTTAAAGAAGTCAATCTACGGATTGAAACAAGCATCCAGAATGTGGAATCATCATTTTAATGAGGAGGCCAAGAAATTTGGCTTCATTAAAAATGGTGATGAAGCTTGTGTATACAAGAAAGCTAGTGGGAGCACTATCATGTTCCTTGTACTATATGTGGATGATATATTGTTATTTGGAAATGATATTTAGGAAATGTAAAGTGTTAAAACTTGGCTAAGCAAATGCTTCTCCATTAAGGATCTTGGAGAAGCACAATACGTTTTGGGGATAGGGATCTATAGAGATAGATCCAAGAAATTGATAGGTTTGAATCAAAGTACATACATTGAAAAGATCTTGAAAAGGTTCAAGATGGATAACTCTAAGAAAGGTTTGGTACATATTCATTGATAGGTCAGATCATGTTGAGATTGAGAGTAATGATAAGATAAAGAGAGATTCGGTATGTAAGCATGAGACTCAGTATTAGATAGAATCGGTACAATTACATTCCACAGCTTCTAGAACTCAGTTACAATGCAATGGCTATCTAATTAGGACTACTTAGGTTCCTTATATAGCCCTCTTCTAAGGAACCTTCAATTAAGCTTATTTCACATTAACACTATACAACTTCGGGGTCCTAACAATCTCCCCCTTAGTGTTAAATGTGAACTTTACAACATAATCCTATTTTGTAATCTAAAGGAACTTTGTTCCTCTGAAGTGAACTTTGGATTTGAATCCCTTGAGATTCTCATATATTCGTATGTTCACTCTTGTTTTGAGACGACTTTTTAATATTGTGAGAATGTATTTGACAATCTCAATATCTTCAGTTGAATACAGTTATTGATCAATCTCCATCTCATGTACTTGAAAGCATACATCAACGTTCCGTCTGAGTATCTTCTGAAATCTGAGACTCTGATGAAGATCTTTGTATAGTGAGAATTGACAAATACAAATCCATATGGACAGTCTCTCACTTCAAGTAAGGACATGTATCTTAGCTCTTCAATCACTTGATTTGGTGGTTTGATTCCGAGCTTTTTGTGTCCAGATTCCAATCCCAACTGAAAATCATGAACTGACATCCATCTCATCGAATCAAGAATAAACTTGTAGACTGCCTTCATTGCAGTAGCATGATAAATTGTTGCAGATTCATTCAAGTTAATCAGATAGTTGTAAATGAAAATAATGTCATCCATCTTCAGTTTATCAAAATCCGCTTCTGAGAATTGGTAATCCTCATCATCCATTCTTGTAACTTGAAACAATGGCATCTTCACTCCATCCTTATTAATCATCAAAATCTTATTTATGCTTTTAATCTCCGAACTCCGCTGAATTTGAAGTTTCTCTTTATTCTTCAATTTGAATTTGTCACGAACACTCAGATAAGCTTTGAGATATTCTGGTTTCTTATGAAATTTCCATGCACCCAGAACACTCATTGATGCAGAAAGGACGAGATCAGAATCACCATAAATTCTATATGCTTGTTGTTCAATGAATGGTGAACGAAGAATATCTTTCTCTTTATCCTTACTCAGTTGGTAATTAGCATCACGTTCAAGAACAATCTCTGCAATTTGAAAAGGAACATTCAAATCGGGAGGAGTCGTGGTATCTTCTTTGCCATTAGAGAAAATCTCCTTTTCGAAGTGTATTCCCAATTCGACAGTTGGAGATGTCAAATTAACAAATTGATGATCATTGAATTCATTGGCGACACTTGATGACCCCTTCAAAATATCTTCAATGTTGTCAAAGTTTTGATTGTCCTCTTGAGTTAACTTTTTCTCTGATTGATCAGCTAAATCCATAGTCATTAACATTCCTGAATCACCCTCTCTCTGACTTTCCGATTCATCTAGAAAACTTTCACACTGAATTTCTTCAATTTCATCACTGGAATCAGATATATCAACAACATATTTTTCCATCTATTGACTGGATGTACCAGCTTCATAAGTTGATCTTTGAAAAACACTGGACCGATAACCACCTTGTCTATTCTCCCCCTCATGAAGATTGTCGGGATCGAAATCATCATGATCAGGCATGTGAATTGGTCCAGGTGACTTGCATGGAGATAAAGGATACACTATCCTTTCTTGCTCAAGATAAATCATCATAGTTTCGCGAACTTCATCAAGATCAGTTCGTTTAGCAAACTCAGCAAGATAGAGCTCCTCCACCTCATTGTCAGAGAGATACTGTAATCCATATCTATTTGAACTTCGAGAAGGTAACCTAGTTGGTGAAACAACAGTGTAACCATGAACAAAAGCATCATCAGCAGCAATTGTTGAAGGCGATGTTGGTGGAAGTGTTTGAGTTGTCGTGAGGGCAGGTAAGGATGAATGCACGGTATTATTCTTATATGTAGGGCTATACATCCCCTTCTGATGGAGGTTGGGCAACAACCGGAGTTGTCGACCGGCAAAGATTCTTTCGAATCACCCGCCTCCATGACTTTAGTCTCATGGGACTCTGACAGAGTAGCAGAACTACCCTTTGGTTTAGCTCTCGTAGAGATATTACTATCTCTGACTCCTGAAGTCATTGATATACCATGAGGTGGCACATCTCTTTCAGTTAAAGACTCATTCCCCAGACCCTAAGATTCAGAATCCAGAAAAGAAGTGGTTTGAACCAATGGATCAATTTCTTGAACCAAAGGAACAGTCTGCAGGAAGTCTGATAAATATCCCGAAGGATTGTCATGTTGACTCGTTTCCATGGGACACGGCAGATCTTCCTCATCAAGATAAGCCGGACCTCGAGACCCTGTTGTACGTTGAGGTACAGGAGGATTTCCAGCCGATACGCAGGGTGCCTTTTCAAGATTTTTCGGCTCCCCTTCGGTCATTCTGGACTTCAATGATTGAGTTTCCTCAATCGATTGAGTCAACGAAGACTTTACTGCAGAGGAAGACTTTACTTCCTTAGATGCCGAAGCACCTTGCTTTGTAGGATTTATTATTAAGTCCTGTTTAGATTGGATGGGCTTAGTGGTCTTTTTACCATCCGTGCGTTTAGATCTCTTACCTACCGAAGGTTGCGCTTCATTTAGCGTAGGGCTTACTGTTATTCTTGGATGTGATACGGAGATAGGTGAGGGTGACCTAATTGGCTCTTGGTCTTGATCCGTATCACCAATGGTTGGAGTAATTGTTTGGCGGACGATGGGTGTCGAAGTCCTAGATCTAGTTACTCGTTGGGTTGGCGGAGTCTGAATCATCTCATCAGGCATGTATTGATTCAGATGATGTTGCTGAAGTGTCACTGCTTACTTCGGGTGTTGTGGAAAGGGTTGGTTCAATCCTAGTTGGACTAGGTTCCCTGATCCTCACGGGTTGAGCTTGGTGTGCTACCCTAGATCGTTTGAGGTTCACCCTAAGTGGAGGATTAGCTGGCCCTGGTGGTTGAACTACAGGTTCCTCTACAACCTCTGGTGCTGGAACCACGGCAGGTTCAACTTGTTCTTGTTATACCGAGTTCGGAAGAGGTATTCCTACAGCCTGAAAATAAGAACGCATACGAGCGTCTTGGGGTTCAGCTAGCCTCACTAGCCAATTTGGAATTGGCGCAGTGAATTGATTATCAGACACCATAGGGGTGTTCATCTTCAGCTCTCCAAACCTTTTCATCTGTAATCCATGTGTACCTGGTACAAATATATTTGCATTTCTGCAAGCATTTATAGCATCATGGATAAAGATACAGAAAAACCTTTCGCAAGGGATGTATGAACCCTTTGGCTTATCAACTTGAGCTTGAACCAGATCCCATAAAAGCTCAGCATAGTCAAGAGCCTCTACTCTTATGAAAGAGTAGAATACTTTCAGCATTGGCACAGTCAAGCTATCAGATCCACTCCTTGTCATCAGCAAGCATCTGTTGATGATTGAGAAGATCACATACCACCTTGAGTGCAGATATTTCTTCTGAAACTTAGCTGGTGGAACGTTGGTAGCTCCAATATAACCAAGATCAAAGACAGAAGTCATCATTTGCTGAGTAGCAGGAAAAGCAGGAGCATTCTGTACAAGAGGAAGTCTGAAGACCCTCCTGAAATCAGCTTTAGTGAAACTCCTCCTCCCTTGAACTCCTCTTAGTTGAAATTCAAAACGAGCTTGTGTTCCCTCTGGATTTTCAGTAGTAGGTTGTGTAGCTTCCACAAACCTAATTGTTCTGTTAAGTAACTCCAGATCTGTTACAGCTACACTGGCAGTAGTATTGAGAGCAGGCCACAGTGTGTGCCTCTCTAGAATTGCTGTCCAGTAGTTGCAGGGTATGCTGGTTTCAGAGTTGATGAAGTGATTGTTCGCCATTTAGCTGTATAAATAAGAAATAGAAGACCACAAGATATTTAACAAAAAACATATATCTCTATTCTTATTTGCATTTGAAATCCTTTTTATATTTTTAAATTTTAAGATTTTTATGATTTTTCAAGAATATAAAAGTCTTTTATTCTCAAATATGAACAAATAATTGACAACCATGACATTCATATGATATTCATCTTAGTACAAAATCATCATGCAAAGTCAATTATATAACACAAGGACTCAGAACAACACTTAGTCAATTTTTAAACACATTTCAAGCAGATTCGGTAGTTATGAAAACTTTAGATTCTGTAACCAAATAAGCTTGAGTTTTCATATCAGAAAGATATAGAATAAACATGTTAAGTGTTTGAAGATAAAAATCAGAAAATTTCAAGGTACCAAATTTCAGACTCGGTATCAAGAAAGAAAACCAGATTCGGTATCTTCAACAATTAACCGAAAGTCACTCAAACATGCATATTCTATCATATATCAAGTAATATCACAACCATGATCAATTAACCATTCAATTACAAGTATATTAACATGTTAATTGTATGAACAAACTCGGTATCAGGATAAGAACACATTAGGTAGATACAGAATTCATCAAATAAGCAATTAAACATGTAATCAGACTCGGTCAAATAATAGATCAGTCAATTTAACTCAGATTAGACAATATTTCATGTTGATTTTCCAAATCAATTGAGTTAAACAAAGATTAATTGAAATCGACTCAGACTCGGTATAATCAACAAGATTTCAAAAATTAAAGGTCATAATCCAGTTATTTTGATCTTTTCTGGTTGATTAAAACTTAATTATCTCAGATCTACAATTATATATCTTAAAAATTGATTAAAATGAACAATTACCAAGAATTTGAAGAAACAGAATGACGGACTCGGTAGAATTAGGCAGATTAGGTATAATCAACAGACTCGGTAGGTGATTAATAACAGTAAGAGAGTAATGTTTGACTTTGACTCTCCTTTTATAGATATCAAAAGTAAAATACCGAATGGGCTTTACAGAATGGGCCTAAAATACCGAATACAGTCCAATTTTTTCAAAACTTTAACAATTTAACTCCAAATTTTGACAAATTGATTTTTCCTCTTGAAATCCATTTCAATCTTTTCATGAAAAACAATTCTGAGACAATTTCTGAAAACTTTGAACTTACCGAATCTGTACTGTTGGTTGTCAGATTCGGTAAAATGCTAAAAATAGCATTTATTCAGTAAAATTTAAATATTTTTGGATTTTATCTTTTCCAATTTTTATGAATTTTTCAAAATAAGATTTGTACTTAAAAGAACTTTGAATTTTATACAAAATACAAATCTTCAGTGATACCAATTATTGACACGGGTTGCATACTGAGATGTATACAAGCCATAGTGAATTATTTCAGATAAAAACAAAGAAATTTTGAATTCACTTTTGAAAAACAATATTTTTGAATTATTTTCTCATTTTCTCCCGTTTTCTCCCCCTCAAAATGTGATATACAAGAAAGTAAATCAGCATTTTGATTATATTCCCAAGAAAATGAATTAACTCCCCCTTGAAATAGGATATCAATGAGTTACCTCCCCCTTGCGTAACCATTGAACAAATATATCTAGGAAGTTATCATTAATCTAAAGGCAGTCCCTTAAAGAAAAATTATCTAAAGCACTGAAACTTAGTGGCTCCCCCTAGAAAGTATCTACTCCCCCTAAACACAAGATCCCAAAAATAAGTTCCAACAGATCTAAGGAATATCAAGCACTATACTCTACCATGCCAATCTCTTTGATCAAGAAATTTAGCCTAAGTTCATCTAAAGGTTTAGTGAACATGTCAGCTAATTGCACTTTAGTAGGCACAAAGTATAACTCTATATCCCCTTTCTCTACATGGTCCTTAATGAAATGATAACGAATATCTATGTGTTTAGTTTTAGAATGCTGAACCGGGTTGCTTGTTATTGCAATAGCACTTTGTGAATCATAATAGATCGGGGTCTTAAAAATCTTAAAGCCATAGTCCAAGAGTTGAGTTTGCATCCACAAAACTTGTGAACAACAGTGAGCAGCAGCAATGTACTCAGACTCAGCTGTTGATAAAGACATACAGTTCTGCTTTTTGGATGACCAACCAACTAGTCTATTCCCCAACATCTGAATTGATCCAGATGTGCTCTTTGTATCAACATGGCAACCACCATGATCCGCATCAGTAAAAGCAGTGAGATTGAAATCGGATCCATGAGGATACCAGATCCCAAGGTTAGGTGTACCTTTAAGGTATTGAAAAATCCTAACAACCGCTTTGGAGTGAGATTTCTTAGGGTTGGACTGATAGCGGGCACAGACAGTTACGGCAAGTGTAATGTCTGGTTGACTCGCAGTCAGATACATTAAAGAACCAACCATGCTTCGATAAAGCGTAATATCAAAGGGTTCCCCATTAGTATCAGCATCCAGTAAAGTCCTCATTGGGGTTGTCATTGGTTTTAAAGCAGTCATTTTAAAATGTTTTAGCATATCATTGATATACTTTGTTTGACTGATAAAAATCCCATTTGGTAATTGTTTTACTTGTAACCCCAAGAAGAAAGTTAACTGGTCAAGCATGCTCATTTCGAATTTGCTGGCCATAAGGTCACCAAATTCTTTGCATAAGGCCGTGGACGTGGAACCAAAAATAATATCATCAACGTAAATTTGAACCAAGAGAATGTGACCGTGGTTTTTACGGATGAATAACGTTGTATCAATCATTCTACGAGAGAAGCCATTGTCCAGCAAATACTTTGTTAAGGTCTCGTACCATGCACGCGGTGCTTGCTTCAGACCGTATAAAGCTTTCTCCAAGTAGTAAATGTGGTTTGGATGAATGGGATCGACAAAGCCTTCTGGTTGATCAACATAGACTTCCTCTTGAAGATAACCATTCAGAAAAGCAGTTTTAACATCCATTTGAAACACCGTGAACTTCATATGAGAAGCAAATGCAAGGAAAAGATGAATTACCTCAATCTTAGCAACCGGAGCAAACGTTTCGTCATAACCAATGCCCTCTTGTTGTCGATATCCTTTGGCCACAAGACGTGCCTTATTTCGAACCACAATTCCATCAGAATCCTTCTTGTTCTTGAAAATCCACTTAACCCCTATTGGTCGTTGACCCGTTGGTCTTGGAACTAATCGCCATACTTTCAATCGTTCAAATTGATTGATCTCGTCTTGCATTGCAACTACCCAGTATGGATCTAGTAAAGCTTGAGCAACCATTGTTGGCTCAATCTTACTAAGAAAGGCTGTGAATAGACACATATTCTGAGTAGCCCTTCGAGTTGAAACTGGAGCAGATGCGTCACCAATAATAAGATCTATTGGATGACTTTTAGTCCATCGGGTGTGTGGAAGAGATTGTACATCAATTGTATCCATCGGAACATCAACCGTTGTTGACGTTGAGCCTTGATCTGCTTGATCTGATGTAACAGTATCTAATGGATTCAATAGAGTATCTGGAGAAACAGCTGGAGTTGTATCAAATGATGAATCTTGATCTTGTTCAAGATTATCAATAACAGGAGGTTGGAGGGAGGATGAAGAAGCAACAGGTGAATCAGTTGGTGTTGAATCTTCATCAAAAAGACTTTGAAGAGTCTCCACAGTAGTTGACTGTGATGGTGTAACCGGTACGGCTTGAACATTTGAATCCCGTTGAGGAGTATAAAGACTATCAAACAAGATATCCAGTTCCTCTGATGTAACCGTAGGAACACCCTTCTTCGAGAAAATTGAGTTTTGCGCGAAAGAAGTAGTAGCCAGGTTAGGATCGGGTTTTGAACTGAGTTGTTCAAAAGCCATTCCCAAAAATTCATCGAACTTGACGTTAATGCTATCTTTAATCATCTTTGTCCGCTTATGATAAACACGATAAGCAACTTTGTTCGAGGAATAACCAAGAAATATGGCCTGATCGCCATGAGGATCAAACTTTCCGGGGCTGTCAAAATCGTTAAGCACATAGCATATACAACCAAAAACACGGAAATATTTGACATTCAGGCGTCTACCATATAATAACTCATATGGAGTTTTATCAAAACATTTGTTTACAATACAACAGTTTTGGGTATAGCATGCAGTTGAAATGGCCTCCCCCCACATTTTTGGAGGTAATTTGGAGTATGCAAGCATCGTTCGTGCTGCTTCGCACAACGTACGATTACGTCGTTCGACTACTCCATTTTGTTGGGGGGTCTGAGCAGCAGAGAACTGATGTTCAATGCCTTGGTCTTTCAAATAACTATCAAGCGGGTCATTCTTAAATTCCGTCCCATTATCAGTTCTGATGCTCTTAACATGTTTGTTAAAAGAGCGTTGAATCTTTTTAATGAATTCAATGATAATGGCGGGGGTTTCTGACTTAGTTCGCAAAAGAAAAATCCATGTAAACCGGGTATAGTCATCAACAATGACAAGCACATGTTTCTTGCCACCGAGGCTAGAAATACGCATGGGTCCACATAAGTCCATATGCAATAATTGCAAAGACGATGAAGTACTGGGGTTTTGCTTAAGCGGATGATTAGTCTCTTTCAGCTTACCCATCGCACATGATGGACACATATGATGCTTATCATATTGAAAGGTTTGAATACCATCAACCAAATCTTTAGAGACTAATCGATTGATACCCTTGTAATTCAGGTGTGACATCCGATGATGCATAACCATGAATTTTCTTTGGTAGAACGAGTGGCCAAACACATGGTTGCATGTGATGGTGCATCATTGAGGTCAATAGTATATAGTGAAGCACAACATTTACCAACAAGAAGATCATTCCCTTCGGTGGATTGCACCGAGCATTGTCGATGTTTAAACAAAACTTTGAGATCTCCATCGCAGAATTGGCTCACACTAAATAAACTGCACCCCAAACCCTCAACATATGAAACCCGTTTGATTGTTATGCCATTTTGCACAAAATCTCCGTAACCCATTATTGCTGCAATCCCATCATTTCCAAATGTAACCGTTCCTAGGAATTTGTCAATGAAGTTGACAAGCAAGGATTTATCGCCCGTCATGTGTCGAGAACAACCGGAATTGATATACCAAACACAGATGTCGAAACCCTGTAAATGTAAATTCCCTAGAGTTTAGGTACCCAAAGCTTCTTGGGTCCTTTTCGATTAGTACCAGCAATAAACTTTTGATTAACAACAAACTTTGGATCAATGATGAAATAATCACGTAAAGCATCATGCAGTTTATACAATAAAGCATCATTTAAAACCACATTACATGAAGCATCATACGCAATATCAATCTTTACATCGTTATCAAAATTCTTAACACACAATTTATTCCAAGTAGATGTTTTGTTCACAGACGAAAATTGAAAAAAATGAGATGATTTCCTAGGCCGACTAGCAGATTGCTTTGGTTTAGTTGCTACTTTCTTAGTCGTGGACTTAGGAACCCATACAGATTTGTAATTCAAGTTTGGATTATGACCTGTGACACGAGAAACACCTTTGTTAGTTAGACGTCCAAACTTTTCAGTTGACACATGAGATGACTGATTTTGCAGAATTTCCAATTTGATTGTACGTTCTTTTGCATCATACTCACTTAAATCAGGTTTAGAACTTGTGTGTGTTGTGGACTTAACTGATTTCTTTAAAAGACTCGCTTTTGAAGTTTTTGTCATAGGAATCATAGGAATCTTTTCAGTTAACACAGAACCATTTGGAGAATGAACCTTTTTAACAATATACTGAGTTGTAGAAACAACTTTCGAACCATGATTGCCAAATTGAGAACGTAGAGGATTTTTAAGAATAGTAATGGGTTTTACATCCTTAGATGTTGTTGTTCCCTTCCCCTTCTTAGTAATCCCACCAGTACATTCAAGCACATTGGTTGCAACATTAGATATTTGCTTAAGTGTGTTAGCCTGTTTCATTTGAATTATCTTTTTTTTTAAGCTTTTAATCTCAAGACATAATTCTTCAGCAGAAACTATCACTTCACCCTCCTTAAAAGCATAAGTACATTCTTTCTTAGGCAGTGAAGGCAATTTATCACACAAAGCAAGCATTTGTTCTAATGATTGGCACTTAAGTTGCAAGTCAATATTCTCCTGTTCAAGTTGAGCTACTATACGATTCAAATTACATACAGCAGGCAAATGCAAGTAATAATCATGCAAAGGATCAAGTTGACTTTCAAAATCTATCAAAGGTTCAATGTTCGGTTCATCGTGAGGTTCTACTTTTTCATCTAAAGAATTTTAACCTAGAGAATCTGTCTCAAAGAAGACAGTTAGTTCATGTGCTAGGTCTTCACGGAAAACATCATCTGGACATGCAGGTAAAGTTGGTAGAATTGGTTTCACATCAAAAATTGGTTCATCAAACACCTCATCTATTGCAGTAATGCTAGAACTAGGTTTGTTAAACACTTCATTCTCAAGCATAAAAATGTATTTCTCTAGCATGAGTGTTGGGATATAAACCAGTCTACGCTTAGGCACATAATCTTCACGTTGCATGTTTTTTTTCAGTTTCAACAAGATTTTTCAAGAAATCAGGATTCGATTTACCTATCTTAGCATTGATTTTTTCATACAAATAACTAATTTGATGGTATTTCCTAGATTTACGATTTACAATAATATCATCAAAATCAGCATCAGAAGCATGTACAAAATGCGATGGTAAACCGGCTTGAAAATAATCAGAATGATATAATCCTGGAATCTTTTTGGAAGCATCTTCCAAAATTTTTGGATCTTCGTAACCCAACCCCCACTTTTCACCATGAATTGTTTTTGGTCTATTCATGAAAATCATTTGTTTTGAAAGTTCCATATCCATGATAGCTTTGGATTGCTCTGTTCGATAGAGTTTTTCCTCATATCGAGCGAGTTGAGCTTTCATTTGAAAAGATTCTTTTGACAATAAAGAAATTTCAGTGTTCTTTTCAATTATGGTGTTTTTCAATTGAATGATTTTCTTGTTTAGTTTTGAAAGTGTGGGTTCATGTTGGTTTTTCAAATCAGAAAGATCTTTTTCTAAAAATTGAACTTTTTTTGCAAGTCGTTCTGATTTTAAACGATAATCAGTTCTTTCAACTTTAATTAGATGAATTATCTTTTTTAGATCTTCCAACTCAGTTTCCGTAGAGTTGAGTTGGAGAGTCAATTGTTGCACATCCGTTTGCAATTTGGATAAGGAAGGTCTGGTCTCATTCATTTTGATTTTATCTTTTAAAACCTTGTTTTCAGATTTTAAGCCTTTGACTTCTTTTGACATTGAGACCAGATTCTTCATCAAGTCATTTTGCATTTTTATAAAATTAGGTGAGATTTCAGTTGATTGTACCTCATCATCATCGGATGTTGAGTCAGAATTCTCCATTGCTTCCTTAGCTTTGATGAGCTTTGTCACCTTGCAAACATTTGCATGTTCCACCTCTGAATCTGAATCGTCAGTCCAGTTAAACCAAGTATCATCAACCGGTTTTAGCACTCCCCTAGTTTCCACAATCTTAGCCATCAACATTTTCTTCTTGTAGTAAGCTGCGTCCTTCTTCTTAGGCATCTTGCACTCACGAGAGTAATGACTAGCTTTGCCACAATTGAAACAAATTGAATCTTCCTTCTTGGAATCATCAGCACGTTGTTGTTTAGATTGATCAGCTTTCTTGTAGTACGAGGAAGATGACGAGTTTTTGCGTTGATTGCTTGATTTGCCTTTAAACTTGTGTTTGTTCAAGGCTTTTGTGAACATGGCTGCCATCTTGACTAATTCAAGGTGAGAATCATCAACCTCAAAAAGATTCAAATCTTCTGAATTAGTTGATTCTTCTACAAGCACTTTCTTGGACAAGCTTTTGGAAGATGTCAACGATTTACTCTTCTTTTTGGCAATTAGGGCAAGTGGATCGCCCAGAGAAGACTCTTTCCTTCCTTCTTGAAGTTTAGACACTTCAGGTTGGTAATGCATAAGAACTCCAACAAGCTCATGAATAGTCAACTTGTCAATCTCTTTAGTAGATCGAACAATGGTTCCATAAGGAAGCCAATCAGCATTGAGCTTTTTGAGAAACTTCATGTTGACTTCAGCATTTACTTTTATGATCTTGCACCTTTTCAACTCATTGAGAACACCATTGAAATGACAATAGGTATCCTTGAGTGGTTCATCAGTTTCCTGCTTGAAATCTTCATAGAATCCCAAAGCCTTATTCAATTTAGTAACGTCTGACATGTCATAACCTTCTTGCTGTCGTTTGATCTCATCCCATATATCTTTTGCTGTTGTGTTGCTATCAACATTTTCAAACAATTCATAAGGGATAGCTTGCATAACAATATTCTTTGCCTCTATGTCACCCTGAGCTCTCTCACGCTTATCACCAGAAAGTTCATAGACTGGAATTGGCATACCAGTATCCGGATGATAATCAACAACTGGACCATCTCTCAGAGAAGCCCAAATGTACTTTGCTTTCTCACCCTTATAGTCTATGTACTGAGTGATACGGTGAAGCCACTGAGTGTACTTTCCATCAAACAACACTAGAGGATGGGAATCTGATCCAATGATCAAAGTATCTTGAGTAGACATCTTGAAAATGAGGTAGATTCGGTAAAGATTATGTATTACACAAATCTAAGATGAAAAATCACAACAATCTAATCAGAATGTCAGATTCTGTGTCAGATTCGGTACTGTAGCAGATTCGGTACTGTAGCAGATTCGGTAAAGATTCTGTATATCAGATTCTGTAAAAGAAACTGATCAGAAATACAAGAGACACACCCAGATTCAGAATAGATTCAGTAATCACAAGAATTGTAGCCTGTAACCACTTAAAACAATGGATCAAGTGATACAGAAACTCAAATTCTGTATTTGATTCGGTAGTCAGAATCTGTATAAATTTGAAGTTCAAACTCAATTCAATCCTTTTGAATTAGATTCTGTAACCTTGGTGCACAAGGAAACACGTTAGTATCATACAAAATATCAAAGATACCGAAAGTATAGGATACCGAATGTCAACTGTAGCAGTTGACAATGCCGAGTCTAAGTTTAAAACTTAGAAATATGATAGAACCCTTTCTCAAATCACACCAAGTAGCTGCGTATAATCAAACCGAATGTGATAGAATCACAATCACACCACAATCTGCAACACTTAAGATGAATTTAAGTAATGATGCAGACTCGGTATGACAGTTACGATACCGAGTGTTGATCAAATCTTCAAAACTTGATGAATTGAAGAAATTGAACCGTCAGAAATGTGATTTAACACCTCACGAACACAACTGAAACCTTAAATCTTCACAAAAATCCAGAATCAAGCTTGAATTAAGCAATACCTAGAGTTTTAGCCACAAACTCTAAAAATCAACTTGATTCTCCATAATTGAAGTTAAAAAGCTGTAATGATGATCGAAACTCTTTCTAAAATACCTAATGCACCTTCGCTGAACTTATCACAAGAATCTGAATGTCAGATTATCAAATTCAATAATACCGAATGTGATTCAAAATACCGAGAGTATTTAGATTCTGTAATCTACAATCTCTGGATCGATATAGTGATGTAGAATCACTTCCTGGAAGCTCTGATACCAAATGATAGGTCAGATCATGTTGAGATTGAGAGAAATGATAAGATAAAGAGAGATTCGGTATGTAAGCATGAGACTCGGTATTAGAGAGAATCAGTACAATTACATTCCACAGCTTCTAGAACTCAGTTACAATGCAATGGCTATCTAATTAGGACTACTTAGGTTTCTTATATAGCCCTCTTCTAAGGAACCTTCAATTAAGCTTATTTCACATTAACACTATACAACTTCGGGGTCTTAACATTCTTAGAGGAACACTTCTCAGTTCATCTCATTGCCCTACCACGAAAGATGAACAAGAGAGAATGAAGAAAGTCCCGTACGCATCTGCTATTGGGTCAATCATGTATGCAATGATATGTACTAGACCGGATGTGTCATGCGCTCTTAGCTTGACAAGTAAATACCAGAATAACCCAGGAAACAATCATTGGATTGCGGTTAAAAGTATATTGAAATACCTTAGGAGGACTAAGGATATGTTTCTTATATACGGGTCTGGTGAGGAGGAACTCGCTGTAAAAGGTTACGTGGATGCGAGTTTCCAAACTGATCGAGATGATTCTCGATCACAATCCGGTTATGTCTTCACATTAAATGGAGGTGCGGTCTCTTGGAAGAGTTCAAAACAGGATGTTGTTGCATTATCCACTACGGAGTCAGAGTACATTTCCACCTCATTGGCAGCTCAGGAAGCTGCATGGATGAAGAAATTCATCGACGACTTAGGAGTAGTCCCTTCCATTCAGGACCCTCTTGAGATCTTTTGTGACAACGAGGGTGCAATTGCTCAAATCAAGGAACCTAGTGCTCACCAATAGACCCGTCACATTGAGCGGGGATTCAACTACATAAGGGATGAAGTTGAAAAGGGAAAGATATGTATTCGCAAAGTTCACACAAATCTTAATATAGCGGATCCACTCACGAAGCTCTTACATGGTGCAAAACATCAATGGCATGTTAGTGCATTAGGGCTTCGATATTCTAGTGATTGGTTGTGATCTGTTTTATGTATTGTAATGGAACGAAGTGGTTCAAACTCATTAATATAATTATGGTGTTAATTTATTAATCTTAAGTCAGGTTCCTATTTTGCATATTTTATCCATGAATAAGTAATTATTCTAAATTCCGTAGTCGATCACATTTGTGGGAACAAGTGTGAGGTTTAGACTATTATGAACTTGGATTGGTATACATTCACGAGATGAATGTGGGGCAAGGTTGCAACCAAGGTTCATAGATATTTGTGGGATACAAATAGTGGAAGACCCGCCCTCAAGATTTACTAAATGGAGCCTTTGTGGTTGATCACATGTAATCTTGAGTAAAGGCGAATATCATTGTATCTTCTGACCTGAGATTCATATTGGGTCGGATATTCACCAAGTATTGTGCCTTGATTCTTTCCTTCGCTATTCTGAAATATGGTAGTTCATAAGGAAGAGCTCAGGTATAATGCAAGGTATATATTTAGGACGTATGTAGTCAAGATGGATTTGTCCCTCTTATTCATTGACAGTCAGATGTTTAAGGCCTGATAAAGTTAAATCTAGAAGAGAGTGATCACTCTGTGTCTCTTGGATTTAACATGACATCTAGGACGAAAGGATATAATGAAAGATTCACCTATTCATACTCGAGATGGGAACTAGAAAGGCATGATGTTATTGAATGGCACAAAGTCATAACATATTGGGGGTGATGGACGGTCGTTAGGTGGTATCCGTCACTTGCATTAATTTCTTATGTTTCTCGTGCAAGTGGGAGATTGAAGGTTTTTCTTCTGCCCGAAAGACATATTAAATTAATGTGGCTAATGTGTTATGATCCAAGTCGGGTCATACCCAATAACAAACTTACCGACACTTTATATGTATTTAATCTCAATGATTGGATTGTTAAATAAATACACGACACTTGAACTTTAGAAAATCGGTTTTCTAAAATATTATCACTTGAGATAAATTATTTGGATAATTTATATTTAATTATTTATAGGTTTAAATAATTATGTTATGTAATACTTTATAAATTGGTTTATAAAATATAAGTAACTCTAATAAAACTTGGGCTTTTATAACAAGTTTTATATAAATTACAACAAGTTTTTTATATAAATAAAAGTTGTTATTTAGTGAGATGGGGGGCAGATTTTGGCACTCCAAGAAGTCCAACCCATGTTAGCTTTTGTTACTTCCTATATACACAACTCCTTAGGTGCATGTCTACTTTTGAGCAAAGGTATTGACCAATTCTCTCAAGTGTAAATTAGACATTCAAAACTTGAAAAAAAAAAAAAAAAACAGTCCAAAAACTGCTGCTGCTGCCGTGGGTCTTTAGGAGGAAGAAAATGGTTCTTCAAGTTGATTTGCAAGCTAATTTCAAGTGTAATTAAATCCTAACCAAAGCTAGGGTGTTGGTGCATAAGTTTGGGGTATAACAACTTGAGGTTTCATTCTTTTGGAGCTCCATTCATCATCATCATCTTCATCACTTACCAAAAAGCTTGGAGTAGGTATAAACTCTTTACTTGCTTGTGTTGGAATTTAATGAGTTTCAAAACAACATGTTCATATAGTTTACACAATCATAAAACCAATTTTAAGATAGTTAATACAAGCGGAAGCATTAATAGAACAAGTGTATTTGTAAAGCCATTTTGTTAAAGTCCACATTAATATCAAGTCATGAATCATATGCTTACAAATATAACAAGATTAGAAGAGTGTATATACCTCCTCTAAGATAGTAGAGGGCTGAATTTTGGACAGCAGAAATGTAGAAGGAGATGATGCAAAATGAGCTTCTAACTTGAAGCCTCAAGTGTGTAATACCCCAAGCAATTAACCCCAACACCTTTCTCTATGGTTAGGCTTTTATTTGACACTTGATACAAGCTTGCAAAACAATTTTAGAACCCCTTTTGGTCCCAAAAACTGTCACGGCCAGCAGTAAAAAATGGGAGGCTGTTGTGCAGTTTTTTTTAAGCTTAATGTGTAGTTTTCTCACTAGGAAAAATGAGTCAAGCCTTGGTTATATGTTAAGCATGCACTTGAGAATCTTTGTATCAAAAGTAACAAGAATAAACAAGCATGGGACTTTTCTTGGAGTCTCAAAAACTGCCCATCCATCCATTATTTTATAACAAGAATGTTTTATAAAACTTGTTACAAGTTTAATAAAACTTGTATAAAATAAAATGTATTTGTTACTTGCAATAATCTTATAAACCATTTTATAAAATATAACATAACATAATTATTTAAACCTATAAATAATTAAATCCACATCATATATAAATTATCCAAATAATTTATCTCAAGTGATTATAATTTAGAAAATCGATTTTCTAAAGTTCAAGTGTCGCGTATTTATTTAACAATCCAACCGTTAAAACAAATACATATAAAGTGTTGGTATGCTTGTTATTGGGTATGACCCGACTTGGATCATAACATAGTGGCCACGTTAATTTAATATGTCCCACTTGCACGAGAAACATAAGAAATTAATGCATGTGATGGATACCACCTAACGACCGTCCATCACCCCCAATATGTTATGACTTTTTCCATTCAATAACATCATCCCTTTCGAGTTCCCATCTCGAATATGAATAGGTGAATCTTTCATCACATCCTTTCGTCCTAGATGTCATGTTAAATCCAAGAGATACAGAGTGATCACTCTCTTTTAGATTTAACTTTATCAGGCCTTAGACATCTAACTCTCAACAAATAAGAGGGACAAATTCCATCTTGACTACATACGTCCTAAATAAATACTTTGTATTATACCAGAGCTCTTCCTTATGAACTACCATATTTCAGAATAGCGAAGGAAAGAATCAATGTACAATTCTTGGTAAATATCCGAACCCAATATGTTTCTCAGGTCAGAGGATACAATGATATTCGCCTTTACTAAAGACTACATGTGATCAACCACAAAGGGTCCATTTAGTAAGTCTTGAGGGCGGGTCTTCCAATATTTGCATCCCACAAATATATATGAACCTTGGTAGCAACCTTGCCCCACATTCAGTCCGTGAATGTATACCAATCCAAGTTCATGATAGTCTAAACCTCACACCTGTTCCCACGAATGTGATCGACTACGGAATTTAGAATAATTACTTATTCATGGATAAAATATGCAAAATAGGAACAAGACTCAAAATAAATTAATACCATAATTATATTAATGAGTTTGAACAATTTCGTTCCGTTACAATACTTAAAACAGATCATGACCAATCACTAGAATATCAAAGCCCTAATGCACAAACATGTCCTGTATGTTTTGATCCATGTAAGAGCTTCGTGAGAGGATCCGCTATATTAAGATCTGTGTGAACTTTGCGAATACATATCTTTCCTTTTTCAACTTCATCCCTTATGTAGTTGAATCTCCGCTCAATGTGACGGGTCTTTTGGTGAGCACGAGGTTCTTTGATTTGAGCAATCGCACCCTCGTTGTCACAAAAGATCTCAAGAAGGGTCCTGAATGGAAGGGACTACTCCTAAGTCGTCGATGAATTTCTTCATCCATGCAGCTTCCTGAGCTGCCAATGATACGGCGATGTACTCCGACTCTGTAGTGGATAATGCAACAACATCCTGTTTTGAACTCTTCCAAGAGACCGCACCTCCATTTAACGTGAAGACATAACCGGACTGTGATCGAGAATCATCTCGATCAGTTTGGAAACTCGCGTCCACGTAATCCTTTACAGCAAGTTCCTCCTCACCAGATCCATATATTAGAAACATATCCTTAGTCCTCCTAAGGTATTTCAATATACTTTTAACCACAATCCAATAACTGTTTCCTGGGTTATTCTGGTATCTACTTGTCAAGCTTAGGGCGCATGACACATTCAGTCTAGTGCATATCATTACATACATGATTGACCCAATACCAGATGCATAAGGGACTCTCTTCATTCTCTCTTGTTCATCTTTCGTGGTAGGGCACTGAGATGAACTGAGAGGCGTTCCTCTTTGAATAGGTACCAAACCACTCTTAGAGTTCTCAATGTTGAACCTTTTCAAGACCTTTTCAATGTATGCACTTTGATTCAAACCTATCAGTTTCTTGGATCTATCCCTGTAGATCCCAATCCCCAAAACGTATTGTGCTTCTCCAAGATCCTTAATGGAGAAGCATTTACTTAGCCAAGTTTTAACTCCTTGCATTGCCGGAATATCATTTCCAAATAACAATATATCATCCACATATAGTACAAGGAACATGATAGTGCTCCCACTAGCTTTCTTATATACACAAGCTTCATCACCATTTTTGATGAAGCCAAATTTCTCGGCCTCCTCATTAAAACGATGATTCCACATTCTAGATGCTTGTTTCAATTCGTAGATTGACTTATTTAACTTGCATACCCTTTTAGGATATTTCGGATCAACAAAACCTTCAGGCTGAACCATATAGACATCTTCCACAAGATATCCATTTAGGAAAGCGGTCTTGACATCCATTTGCCATATTTCATAATCATAATGAGCAGCAATATCAAATAATATCCTAATAGACTTTAGCATTGCCACGGGAGAAAAAGTTTCATCATAGTCAACCCCTTGAGTTTGAGTGAAACCTTTTGCTACAAGTCTAGCTTTATATGTATCCAAGTTTCCATGTATGTCAGTTTTCATTTTGAAAAGCCATTTACAATCAACTAGCCTTGAGCCAGCAGGTTGTGCAACAAGTTCCCAAACTTGGTTGTCATACATGGATTGCATCTCAGCGTTCATGGCTTCCTGCCATTTATCCTTATCAATCCTTGATAAAGCATCTTGGTAGTTTGTTAGTTCATCCAAATCAACCACATAGCAACCATCCATGAGAAACCCATATCTCTCAGGAGGATTACTAATCCTACCAGATTTGCGAACGTCTTGTGTATTTTGATCATCCATTTGATCACTTTCAACATTTTCATGTTGAGTGCTAGTGTCAACCAATTGTGTATCATCTACTTGATCTTGAACCTCTTCAAGATCTATCTTCCTTTCACTATTTCCTTCCATTAGGAACTTAGTTTCAAGGAATTCATCCTTCTGAGCAACAAATACATTCTGTTCGGAAGGATCATAGAAATAATATCCCATATTATCCTTGGGATATCCTGTGAAGATACACTTTGTGGATCGAGCATTTAACTTATTAGGGACGTAACACTTAGGGTAAGCTTCACATCCCCATACCTTTAAGTATGATAGAGATGGAGGTTTTCCAAACCACATCTCATGAGGTGTTCGTTCCACTTTCTTGGTTGGGGCCATATTTAAAATACGAGCCACGGAGCATAGATAATAACCCCAAAATGATAGAGGTAACGAGCTTCTAGCCATCATAGATCAAACCATATCCATTAGGGTTCTGTTCCTCCTTTCGGAAACTCCATTCAGTTGGGGTGTTCTAGGAGGAGTGAGTTGTGAGATAATCCCACAACTTCTAAGATGATCTTGGAAAGCATCGCTTAGGTATTCACCTCCTCTATTGGTACGAAGTACCTTGATTGTCTTATTGAGTTTTTTTGTACTTCGTTTTGATACTCTTTGAATGCTTCAAAAGTTTCGTCCTTATGTCTTAACAAGTAGACATATTCGAAACGACTGAAGTCATCAATGAAAGTAACGAAGTATCTTTCACTATTCCTAGTTATGTGCTTAAAGGGTCCACATACATCCGAATGTATTAATCCCAATAAGTCATTAGCCCTTTCATAGGTCCCTTTGAAAGGTGCTTTAGTCATTTTGCCTTGTAAACAAGACTCACATACATCAAACGAGTCTAGTTCATTTGATTTCAAAAGTCCATTCTTTTGAAGTGTATGCATTCGGTTCTTGTTTATGTGACCAAGGCGACAATGCCATAAGTAGGAATCACTCAAATCCCTTTTGAGTTTCTTGGTGTTTGCATGGAACATTGAGCTATTGTATGATGTGTCATCATGAACCAATTCATAAATACCATTCAAAGGCGAAGCCTTAAAATAGAACACATTATTTAAAGAAACATGTATATAATCATTAATGAAATTAAGATTAAAACCATATTGTTTCAAACGGGATACAGAAATAATGTTTCGAGATAAATCGGGTGCATACAAAACATTTTTCAAAGTAAGTTCCAAACCACTTGGAAGCTTCAAAATAAAGTCTCCTTGAGCTACTACTTGCACCTTAGCTCCATTTCCCATGAAGAGACTTGATGTTCCTGCTTCTCGATCACTTCTTTTAAACCCCTACAAAGTATTGCAAATATGAGTTCCACATCCTATGTCTAATACCCATGTATTAGAAGAAGTAATACTAAGCTCAATGTATACCATATATACATTACCCGAGGTTTGCCCTGCATCCCTCTTTTCTTTCAACTCCTTAAGGTAGACCGGGCAGTTGCATTTCCAGTGACCCATTTCACCACAACCAAAGCACGGATCTTCCTTGGGGTTAGCCTTTCCGGCAACCTTTTGCTTCTTGTTGTTGTTGGTTGGGGTAACCATCTTCCTCTTTCCCTTGCCCTTGCCTTGGTAGGTGGGTCCATTCCTCTTAGCCGCCTTCGGCTTAGAAGTGTTATTGTTTTTGGACCCACCTTCATTGATCGTAAACACAGGTGAAGCCCTTTTACCCATGCTTGCTTCTGCCGTCTTAAGCATGGCATGTAATTCGCCAATGCTCTTATCCCATCCATTGATGTTGTAATTCATTACAAATGTGTCAAACCTCTTTGACAAGGAATTAAGGATAAGGTCCATGGCTAATTCATTAGACACGTTGCAGTTTAGACGGTTTGCTCGATCAATTAGGCTTTTCATCTTAAGGACATAAGATGAAACGGATTGGGAGTCGTCCATCCGACATGCATGAAGCGCTCGGACCGTTTCAAAGCACTCGACACGAGCTTGTTGAAGGAACATCTCCTTCAACTGTGTGATCATGTCATATGCACTATGATGTTCAAAATCCTTTTGGAGTTCGGGTATCATAGTCCCAAGCATGAGGCAAGAAACTTGCAATGAATTGGTGCAATATTTCTCCCAATAAGCCATGCCTTCCGTATCATCCTCGTCTAGTTGATCGGGAATGGGGTCTTCCAACACATACGCCCTATCCTCTAGTTTGAGGACAATTCTTAGATTGTGGAACAAATCCATGAAGTTCGTATGGTTGAGTTTTTCCTTTTCGAGGATAGACCTCAACGATAGGTTGTTAAAGTTGATTGGTGCGTTAGGAATGTTGTTGTTATTGGCAGCCATCTACAAAATTTAACAAGGTTGTTTAAGTATTATTTTTAATTTAACAATCAATACCCTTTAAATCCATTTGATATTTATTAAATTTTAGAATCCAACGGTAAACCAAATTTCGGTTAGGTGACCTTTATCCCGTCATTTGATTTAGCTAGGTAGTCATTATATGACAATTGCAATCCTTTTGCAACTTCTAAGTTATGGGATCATGCAATCCTTTTACATGGCATATTATCCCATCAACGCCTATTTGTTCATCATGCTTCGGTGACCCTAAGTTCATGATTTCTAAATCAAGTCGTCCTACTTGTGTAAACGTGTAAACTTAACATACAAGTGGTTAGGTAACCTTTATCCCACAAACATGCGAATTTCACCTTAATCATATTAGTTTGTTCATGACGGTTAGGTGACCTTTATCCCATCATGAGTTCCCTAATATGTCTAAGTGTCACACAAAAGGATGGCGTTTAACTTTTTTTTATCTAGTATAAGGGATTTTAAGTTTCCATTATTTCTAGTTTGAGAAAACTTTTAAGCCATACACCAACATGCATTTAGTGTATGGTACTTATGAAAATCCATTTTCATGTCATGTAATAATGCCAATTTTATTACTTTGATATAAACCTTTTATATGTGCAATCCGTTTCTAGTTCTTAATAACCATTTATTAATGTCCTTTTAGCCATTTCAATTTAACCGATTAAATTGTGGTTTGGTAAATTTCATGTTATCAATAATTTAACCAATTAAATTGTAATTTTGCTTGTTGTTAACTTGTGTGATAACTTGTTGTAGTAACATACACAATCCACAATCATACAAGGAATTAAAACAACCACGCATGCAAAACAAATGTTCACAATCAAGCCTTATGGTAGATATTTTGTTTAGCCGAAAACAAAATGCCACCGGTCAATGGGTGAAACACAAAGTAAGAGGTTTTAACCTCCCACTTAACCTTGCATCCACATGCTTCTTGTGTTCTTCCTTGTGATCTTCATGCATCTTC
Source organism: Rutidosis leptorrhynchoides (assembly GCF_046630445.1). NCBI lineage: Eukaryota > Viridiplantae > Streptophyta > Magnoliopsida > Asterales > Asteraceae > Rutidosis > Rutidosis leptorrhynchoides. The sequence continues at coordinate 338,965,808 of NC_092333.1, forward strand.
ATCTTGTTACAAAATATATCCTAATACATTTTTTCTAGAAAATGAAAATACAACCTAATCTATTTTACAAGCCAAATATAAAATAAATTACATAACCAAATGAATATTATTACAAATCAATTGAATGAATAATTACAACCATATTGAAATTAACAAATCAACCAAACAAACATTCATTCAACCACAAGGTCAAGGCATTGATTGTGAACTACAACATACAACAAAATTGACCAAAATTGAAGAACCAAAACCCATTTTGGAACCCCTTAGAATTTGGCCTATATCTCATACCCACCCAAACCCGAACATTTTACATTCTACTTTCATGCATGTTAATAGAATGCAAAGTTGGTGGGTTTTAAAGACCATGTATAAGAAGCATATTTCATAGACCTCGGCTCTGATACCATTGTTGGAACTTAATGAGTTTCAAAACAACATGTTCATATAGTTTACACAATCATAAAACCAATTTTAAGATAGTTAATACAAGCGGAAGCATTAATAGAATAAGTGTATTTGTAAAGCCATTTTGTTAAATTCCACATTAATATCAAGTCATGAATCATATGCTTACAAATATAACAAGATTAGAAGAGTGTATATACCTCCTCTAAGATAGTAGAGGGTTGAATTTTGGACAGCAGAAATGTAGAAGGAGATGATGCAAAATGAGCTTCTAACTTGAAGCCTCGAGTGTGTAATACCCCAAGCAATTAACCCCAACACCTTTCTCTATGGTTAGGATTTTATTTGACACTTGATACAAGCTTGCAAAACAATTTTAGAACCCCTTTTGGTCCCAAAAACTGTCACGGCCAGCAGCAAAAAACAGGAGGCTGTTGTGCAGTTTATTTTTTAAGCTTAATGTGTAGTTTTCTCACTAGGAAAAATGAGTTAAGCCTTGGTTATATGTTAAGCATGCACTTGAGAATCTTTGTATCAAAAGTAACAAGAATAAACAAGCATGGGACTTGTCTTGGAGTCTCAAAAACTGCCCATCCATCCATTATTTTATAACAAGAATGTTTTATAAAACTTGTTACAAGTTTAATAAAACTTGTATAAAATAAAATATGTTTGTTACTTGCAATAATTTTATAAACCATTTTATAAAATATAACATAACATAATTATTTAAACCTATAAATAATTAAATCCACATCATATATAAATTATCCAAATAATTTATCTCAAGTGATTATAATTTAGAAAAAACCGATTTTCTAAAGTTCAAGTGTCGCGTATTTATTTAACAATCCAACCGTTAAAACAAATACATATAAAGTGTTGGTATGCTTGTTATTGAGTATGACCCAACTTGGATCATAACATAGTGGCCACGTTAATTTAATATGTCTCTCGGGCATACGAAATACCTTCAGCTTGTAGTTTGTAAGCATATTTCATAACTTGATCCTAATTGGGATTTAACTTTAATTGGTTAAAGTATAACAAGTTCTAAAATGGTAATACTTACATGCTTCCACTAAGTTTGAAACTTAAAAATTTTTAAGTGTTATGAACTTGTTAAATCCCAACAGTATACTATTAATGTGAAACATGCTTAAATGAAGGTTCTTAGAAGAGAGCTATATAAGGAACCTAAGTAGTCCTAATTAGATAGCCATTGTATTGTAAATGAGTTCTAGAAGCTGTGGAATGTAAATTTTACCGATTCTCTCTAATAGTGAATATGTTCTTCACTTATCGAGTCTCACTTTAACTCATCACGTCTTCTAATCTCACCATGATTTGACTTATCATTTGGTATCAGAGCATCCAGGGAGTGATTCTACATCACTATATCGATCCAGAGATTGAAGATTACAGAATTTGTACGTTCTCGGTTAGATTGAATCAGATTCGGTATCATCGAATTTGATTATCTGGCATTCAGATTCTTGTGATAAGTTCAACGAAAGTGTATTAGGTTGATTAGAAAGAGTTTCGATCATCATTCAGCTTTTTAACAACAATTATGAATAATCAAGTTGATATTTAGAGTTCGTGGCTAAAATTCTCCGTATTGATCAATTCCAACTTGATTCTGTATTTTAGTAAAGGTTCGTGGTTTCAGTTGTGATCGTGAGGTGTTAAATCACATTTTTGATGGTTCAATTTCCTCAATTCTTCAAGTTTTGAAGATTCGATCAACACTCGGTATCTTAATTGCCATACCGAGTCTGCTTCAAAGTTAATAATTCGTGTTAATTGTTACAGATTGTGGTATGTTAGTGATTCTATCACATTCAGTTTGATCATACGCAGCTAATTAGTGTGATTTGAGAAAGGATTCGATTGAATTTCTATGATTTTACATTTAGACTCGGTTTATCAACTGCTACAGTTGACATTCGGTATCCTATACATTCGGTATCTTTGATATTCTGTGTGTTACTAACTTGTTTCCTTATGCAACAAGGTTACCGAATCTAATTCAAAAGAATTGGATTGTGTTTGCATTCAAAAGTTTACAGAATTTGACTACCGAGTTAAATACCGAACCAGAGTCTCGGTATCACTTAATACATTGGTTTTAAGTATTCTAAGGCTTCAAGTCTTGTGGTTACCGAATATATATCGAATCTGGGTATGTTACTTGTGTTACTGATCAGTATCTGATACAGAATCTGGTTTACCGAATATTTACCGAATTTGCTACAGTACCGAACCACTTACCGAGTCTGCTACAGTACCAAACAAGATACCGAATCTGACATTTTTGTTAGAATTTTGTGAACCTTCATCCTAGATTTTGTGTAATACCGAATCTTTACCGAATATACCTCAATTTCAAGATGTCTACCCAAGATACTTCGATCATTGGATCAGATTCCTGACCTCCAGTGTTGTTTGATGGCAAGTACACTCAGTGGCTCCACCGTATCACTCAGTACATAGAATACAAGGGTGAGAAAGCAAAATACATATGGGCTTCTCTGAGAGATGGTCTAGTTGTATAGTATCATCCGAATACTGGTATGCCAATTCTAGTCTATGAACTTTCTGGTGATAGACGTGAGAGAGCTAAGGGTGACATAAAGGCAAAGAACATTATTATGAAAGCCATCCCGTATGATTTGTTTGAAAATGTTGATAGCAACACCACAGCAAAAGACATATGGGATGAGATCAAACGACAGCAAGAAGGTTATGACATATCAGATGTTACTAGACTGAATAAGGCTCTTGGATTTTATGAAGATTTCAAGCAGGAACCCGAAGAACAACTCAAGGATACCTATCATCGTTTCAATGGTGTTCTCAATGAGTTGAAAATATGAAAGATTATAAAAGTGAATGCTGAAGTCAACATGAAGTTCCTCAAAAAGCTCAATGCTGATTGGCTTCCTTATGGAACCATTGTTCGATCTACCAAAGAGATTGACAAGATGACTATTCATGAGCTTGTTGGAGTTCTTATGCATTATCAACCAGAGGTATCTAAACTTCAAGAGGGAAGGAAAGAGTCATCTCCGAGTGATCCTCTTACTCTTATTGCCAAAAAGAAGAGCAAATCATTTTCTACTTCCAAAAGCTTATCCAAGAAAGTGCTTGTTGAAGAATCAACTAATTCTGAAGAGTTGAATCTTTCCGATGTTGATGATTCTCACCTTGAATTAGTCAAGATGGCCGCCATGTTCAACAAAGCCTTGAACAAACACAAGTTCAAAGGCAAATTAAGCAAATAACGTAAAAACTCATCAACCAAAGACTCAACGTGCTGATGATTCCAAGAAGGATGATTCACTCTGTTTCCATTGTGGCAAAGCTGGTCATTACTATCGTGAGTGCAAGATGCCTAAGAAAAAGGATGCAGCTTACTACAAGAAGAAAATGTTGATGGCAAAGATTGTGGAAACTGGAGGAGAGCTGAAACCGGTTGATGATACTTGGTTTAACTGGACTGATGATTCAGATTCAGAGGTGGAACATGCAAATGTTTGCAAGGTGACTAAGCTCATCAAAGCAAAGGAAGCAATGGAGAATTCTGACTCAGCATCTGATGATGATGAGGTACAATCAACTGAAATCTCACCTGATTTTATAAAAATGCAAAATGACATGATGAAGAATCTGGTCTCAATGTCAAAAGAAGTCAGAGGTTTAAAATCTGAAAACACGATTTTAAAAGATAAAATCAAACTTAATGAGACCAGACCATCTCCATCTAAATTACAATCAGAGTTGCAAAGATTGAATGTCCAACTCAGCTCTACAGAAACTGAGTTGGAAGATCTTAAAAAGAAAATTCATCTGATTAAAGTCGAAAGGACTGATTATCGTCTAAAATCAGAACGACTTGCAGAAAAAGTTCAATTCTTAGAAAAAGATCTTTCTGATTTGAAAAACCAAAATGAACCCACACTTTTAAAGCTAAACAAGAAAGTTATTCAATTGGAAGACACCATAATTGAGAATAACACTGAAATTTCTTCATTGTCAAAAGAGTCTCTTCAAATGAAAGCTCAACTTGCTCGATATGAGGAAAAACTCTATCGAACAGAGAAATCTAAAGCTATCATTGATATGGAACTTTCAAAACAAACAATTTTCATGAATAGACCAAAAACGATTCATGGTGAAAAGTGGGGGTTGGGTTATGAAGATCCTAAGATTTTAGATGATGCTTCCAAAAAGATTCCAGGATTATATCATTCTGATTATTTTCAAGCTGGTTTACCATCTCATTTTGTGCATGCTTCTGATGCTTATTTTGATGATATTATCGTTAATTGCAAATCTAAAAAATATCATCAAATTAGCTTAATGTATGAGAAAATTAATGCTAAAATGGGTAAATCAAATCATGATTTCTTGAAGGAACTTGTTGAAATTGAAAAGAATATGCAACATGATAGTTATGTGTCTAAGCATAGACTGGTTATATTCCTACACTCATGCTAGAGAAATACATTTTAATGATAGAGAATGAAGTGTTTAACAAACCTAGTTCTAGCATTATTACAATAGATGAAGTGTTTGATGAACCAACTTTTGATGTGAAACCAATTCTACCGGCCTTACCTGCATCTTTTGTTTCTGATGATGTTTTCTGTGAAGACCTAGCACATGAACTAACTGTCTTCCTTGAGACAGAATCCCTAGGTCAAAATTCTTTAGAGGTAAAGATAGAACCTCGAGATGAACCAACTATTGAACCTTTGATAGATTTTAATACAACAATTGATCCTTTGAATGTATTTTATGCAAACATACCTATTGTATGTAATTTGAGTCGTATAGTAGATATACTTGAAAAGGAGAATGTTGATTTGCAACTTAAGTGTAAATCATTAGAACAAATGTTTGCTTTGTGTGATAAATTGCCTCCACTTTCTAAGAAAGAATGTACTTATGCTTTTAAGGAAGGAGAAGTGATAGTTTCCGTTGAGGAATTATGTCTTGAGATTAAAAGCTTAAAACAAAAGATAATTCAACTCAAACAGGCTAACACACTTAAGCAACGATCTACTGCTAAAACCAATGTGTCTGAATGTGTTGGTGGGATTACTAAGAACGGGAAAGGGTCAACAATATCTAAGGATGCTAAACCCATTACTATTCTTAAATATCTTCTACGTTCTCAATGTGGTAAACATGTTTCAAAAGTTGTATGTTCAACAAAATTTGTTGTCAAGAAAGTTCATTCTCAAGATGGTTCGGTGTCAACTGAAAAGATTCCTATGATTCCAATGTCAAATAAATCAAAGGAGAGTCTTTTAGAGAAATCAGTTAAGTCTAAACAACACACAAGTCCTAAACCTGATTTGAGTGAGTATGATGCAAAGGAACGTAAAATCAAATTAAAATTTTTGCAAAATCAATCATCTCATGTGTCAACTGAAAAGTTTGGACGTCTAATTAACAGAGGTGTTTTCCGAGTCACAGGTCATAATTCAAACTTGACTTACAAGTCTGTATGGGTTCATAAGTCGGCGACTAAGAAAGTAGCAAACAAACCAAATATATCTGCTAGTCGACCTAGGAAGTCATCACATGTATTTCAATTTTCTTCTGTGAACAAAACATCTACATGGAATAACTTGTGTGTTAAGACTTCTGATAATGATGTAAAACTTCATATTGCGTATGATGCTTCATGTAATGTGGTTTTAAATGACGCTTTATTGTCTAAATTGCATGATGCTGTACGTGATTATCTCATTGTTGATCCAAAGTTTGTTGTTGGTACTAACCGTAGAGGACCCAAGAAACTTTGGGTACCTAAACTCTAGGAAATTAACGTTTACAGGGTTTGGACGTCTGTGTTTGGTATATCGATTCCGGTTGATCTCGACACATGACGGGCGATAAATCCTTGCTTGTCAATTTCGTTGAAAAATTCCTAGGAACAGTTACATTCAGAAATGATGAGATTGCAGCGATAACGGGGTATGGATATTATGTGAAAAATGGAATAATGATCAAACGGGTCTCATATGTTGAGGTTTTGGGGTGCAGTTTGTTTAGTGTCGGCCAATTTTGTGACGAAGATCTCAAAGTTCTATTTGAATGTCGTCAATGCTCGGTGCAATCCACCGATGGAAATGATCTCCTTGTTGGTAAATGTTGTGCTTCACTATATACTATTGACCTCAATGATACCCTATCACTTGGAAACATGTGTTTGGCTACCCGTTCAACAAAATAAAATTCATGGTTATGGCATCACTGGATGTCACACCTGAATTACAAGGGTATCAATCAACTAGTCTCTAAAGACCTAGTTGATGGTATTCCTAGCTTTCAATATGATAAGCATCATGTGTGTCCATAATGTGCGATGGGTAAGCTGAAATGTACCAATCATCCACTTAAGCAAAACCTCAGTACTTTATAGTCTTTGCAATTGTTGCATATGGACTTATGTGGACCCATGAGAATTTCTAGCCTCGGTGGCCGAAAACATGTTCTTGTCATTGTAGATGACTATACACGATTTACATGGATTTTTCTTTTGAGGACCAAATCTGAAAGCCCCGCCATTATCATTGAGTTCATCAAAAGACTCAATGCTCGTTTAACAAGAATGTTAAGAGCATCCGAATTGATAATGAGATGGAATTTAAGAATGACCTGCTTGATAGTTATTTGAAAGACCAAGGCATTGAACATCAGTTCTCTACTGCACGAACCCCTCAACAGAATGGAGTAGTTGAACGACATAATCATACGTTTTGCGAGGCAGCTCGAACGATGCTTGCCTACTCCAATCTACCTCCAAAATGTGGGGGGAGGCCATTTCAGCTGCATGTTATACCCAAAATCGTTGTATCATTAATAGACGCTTTGACAAAACTCCTTATGAGTTATTATATGGTAGACACCCAAATGTCAAATATTTCCGTGTCTTTGGTTGTATATGCTATGTGCTTAACAATTTTGACAGCCTCGGAAAGTTTGATCCTCAGGCGATCAGGCCATATTTCTCGGTTATTCTTCGAACAGAGTTGCTTATCGTGTCTATCACAAACGGACAAAGACGATTAAGGAAAGCATCAATGTCAAGTTCGATGAATTTTCGGGAATGGCTTTTGAACAACTCGGTTCAAATCCCGATCCTAACCTGGCTACTACTTCTTCCTCGCACAATTCAATTTTCTTGAAGAAGGGTGTTCCGACGGTTACAATAGAGGAACTGGATATATTGTTTGATAGTCTTTATGCTCCTCAACGGAATTCAAATGTTCAAGCCGTACCGGTTACACCATCACAGTCCACTACTGTGGAAACTCAACCAAGTCTCTTTGATGAAGATTTAACACCAACTGATTCACCTGTTGTTTCTTCATCCTCCCTCCCACCTCCTACTACTGATAATCTTGAACCAATTCAAGATTCATCCGTTGATACAACTCCAGTTGTTTCTCCAGATACTGAAATGGATCCATTAGAAAGTGTTACATCAGCACAAGTGGATCAAGGCTCAACGTTAACAACGGTTGACGTTTCAATGAATATCACTGATGTACAACCTCTTCCACATAACAACCGATGGACCAAAAGTCATCCGATAGATCTTATCATTAGTGATGCATCTGCTCCAGTTTCAACTCAAAGGGCTACTCATAATATGTGTCTATATACTACCTTTCTTAGTAAGATAGAACCAACAACGGTTGCTCAAGCTTTACTAGATTCGAATTGGGTGGTAACAATGCAAGAGGAGACCAATCAATTTGATCGTTTGAAAGTATAGCGATTAGTTCCAAGACCAGCGGGTCAACGACCAATAGGGGTTAAGTGGATTTTCAAGAACAAGAAGGATTCTGATGGAATTGCGGTTAGAAACAAGGTACGTCTTGTGGCCAAGGGATATCGACAACAAGAGGGTATTGAAACATTTGCTCCGGTTGCTAGGATTGAGGATATTCGTCTTTTCCTTGCATTTGCTTCTCATATGAAGTTCACGGTGTTTCAAATGGATGTCAAAAATGCTTTTCCGAATGGTCATCTTCAAGAGGAAGTTTATGTTGATCAACCAAAAGGCTTTGTCGATCCCATTCATCCAAACCACGTCTACTACTTGGAGAAAGTTTTGTATGGTCTAAAGCAAGCACCACATACATGGTATGAGACCTTAACAAAGTACTTGCTGGATAATGGTTTTTCTCATGGAACGATTGATACAACGCTCTTCATAAAAAAAAAACCACGGTTAAATTCTATTGGTTCAAATTTACGTTGATGATATTATTTTTGGTTCCACGTCCCCGACCCTATGCAAAGAATTTGGTGACCTTATGGCCAACAAATTCGAAATGAGCATGCTTGACCAGCTTAATTTCTTCTTAGGGTTACAAGTAAAATAATTATCAAACAGGATTTTTATTAGTCAAACAAAGTATATCAATGATATGCTTAAACATTTTAAAATGACTGCTTTAAAACCAATGACAACCCAAATGAGGACATTACTGGATGCTGATACTAATGGGGAACCCTTTGACATTACACTTTATCGAAGCATGGTTGGCTCTTTAATGTATCTGACTGCAAGTAGACCAGACATTACACTTGCTGTAACTGTTTGTGCATGCTTTTAGTCGAACCCTAAGAAATCTCACTCCAAACGGTGGTTAGGATTTTCCAATACCTAAAAGTTACGCCTAATCTTGGAATCTGGTATCCACATGGATCTGATTTCAATCTCACTACTTATACTGATGTGGATCATGGCGGTTGCCATGTTGATAGAAAAACCACATCTGGATCAATTCAGATGTTAGGAAATAGGTTAGTTGGTTGGTCATCTAAGAAACAAAAATGTGTTTCTTTATCAACTGATGAGTCTAAGTATATTGCTGCATCTCATTGTTATTCACAAGTTTTGTAGATGCAAACTCAACTCCTAGATTATGGCTTTAAGATCTCTAAGACCCCAATTTACTGTGATTCTAAAAGTGCTATTGCAATTACTAGCAACCCGGTCCAGCATTCTAAGACTAAACACATAGATATTCGTTATCATTTCATTAAGGACCATATTGAAAAAGAAGATGTAGAGTTATACTTTATGCCTACCAAAGTGCAATTAGCTAACATGTTCACTAAACCCTTAGATGAACTTAGGATAAAGTTCTTGATAAAAGAGATTGGCATGGTAGAGTATAGTGCTAAACTTTCCTTCGCTATATTAGGACTTATACCTAGGATCATGTGTTTAGGAAGAGTAATATTTTTCTAGGGGGAGCAACTGCTTTCTTCTGCTTTAGATATTATCTTTCAAGGGGGAGCCTTTAGATTTCTGTTAGCAACCTCGGTTTATTTTTCAATGATTACGAAAGGGGGAGGTAACTCATTGATATCATATTTCAAGGGGGAGTTACTTCATTTTCTTGGGAACATATTAAAATGTTGATTTACTTTCTTGTATATCACTGATGTGGTGAAAGTATACCTTTATTTATGAACGGATTTGAGTTGTTTTGTTACACGAATTGATTTATTATAAATATGGTGTTTTAATGAATTCGGGTTGATTTCATACATATATAGGCAACTAGTCCTATCCGTGTAGTTTAGTTTTATAGGTAAATCTGATTCATTCCACAGGGAGATGGAGTGTTAATGGTTTTTAGTAGTTTTTGAAGTTAAACTTATTTAAAGGGGGTTTTGGATTAGGAATTTATATTTAGCATAATAATAATAAAATATAACTTAATCTTAATTTAATTAAACTACTTATTAATTAAAATTACAAGATTTATAATTATTAACTTAAATGTGAACTAATTGAAACTATACTATTTGTGATAAAACAATTGTATTATTAAATGGTAATAAGTAAAACAATAATCTTGCATTAAAACGACATGATTAGGAGTTTGTTTTAAACAATGAAATATAAATCTATTTAAATTAACTAAATAATAAGTTTTAATTAAATTAAAGATGAATTAAAGATAATTATAATAATTAAACTAATTGTAAATTAATTACTTTAAAATAATAAAAGATTTAATTTAAACCTTGGAATTTAATTTGTGATGACCCGGAAATTTCCGACCAAATTTAAACCTAATCTTGATATGATTTCGACACAATAAGCAAGTATTTAATGTTGAGTCTCGAAAACTTTGAAACAATGTTCATATATTCATTTGACCTTCGAATAGTTCCAACAATTCACGAACCACTATTTGTAAATTTAAATGTAAGTATATATATATATATATATATATATATATATATATATATATATATATATATATATATATATATATATATATATATATATATATATAATAATTGGAAATAATAAAATATAAATTAATTATTAAAAATTAAATATATAAAATAATATATAAGATTATATATATATATATATATATATATATATATATATATATATATATATATATATATATATATATATATATATATATATATATATATATGTATATATGATTTATATACATAACCTTTATTATATGTATAGGGTGATACATATTAAATATTTATTATTATGTATATAGTTATTAAATATTACATAATCAGTAAATTGTAATATTAAAATAATTAATTACAAATTAAGATATAAATATTATATTAATGATATTATTATTTTTATGTACTATTAATATAATATTAATAATATTAATATTATTATTATTAATATCATTTATTAGTATTAGTATTAATATTAATAGAACTATTATTATTAATTATATTAATAAATATTTATTAGTATTAGTATTATTATATTATTAGTATTAGTATTAATATTTATTAATATTTATGAAGTACAAAATATAAAATCAAATAGCTACAAAATCTGTTACAACTCGCTATCTGATTTATTCAATCTGTCTCTCAAAATAATTCAACGAATCTCTTTTCAGTACAAATCAAGATTTTAATTGAAATCACCATCAAACTTTAAGTTTTGTCTTCTGTCTCAATATTGTTACCTGTCAGTTTCATGAAACAACTAGAATCAATCTTAGCTAATACAAGTACTCCATCATGTTAAATATATCCACAACCCATAATATGAACCAAACCCATCAACTCTGCCTCACAACTCATGAATTAAGCAAACACCAACGAAGTAAGAAATGTAGTAGTTGTTGTTATTTCTGTCAAACATCCAAGATCCCTCACGAGCTCTCAACCTATACGATTACTTGTTGCTTCTATCTGTGTTCATGTTCGGCCAAACAACCAAGACTAGTTTGATATTACTCGACAACTACTGTTTTATTTTGTTTCATTATTTGTTCGACACCCAACACCAAAACACCATCCTCAACACTCACAACCATCGATACACAACCATCACAAATAGTTTTCTCTCTCTAAAGTCACTTCATGAACTCGAGATAACCAAACACCCCATAAATATTTCTGTTGTTTCTATTTACTCGTGTGTGCAGCTTCAGCCACTGCGTGTTTTCTCTTGTACATGTCTGTTCTAGTTCCGGTCTAATGATCGAACAATCACATCACCAAACACCCATATATTACTATCCATCACCACTGCCACTGCTGTCTACAGCCACCACTCCATCACCATCTTATTTGAGCACCATAAGTCCATAACTATCACCACTTTGTGCAATATTTAGCTGCTGTATTAGTGATGTTTTTACAACTGTGAAAACACAAAAAGGAGATACGATTTTTATTATAAAGATGATGGTGGACGATGAATATAGATGAATGAGGATTGATGTTGGTTACTTCTTTATAGTATTAGTTGAAACCGAACCCCACAAATAATTATAACTTTCCAGCTGTTGTAATTATCACGACTGTTTTGTCTTCCACTATAAATTCCAAACAAAACAATCATGTACGTATTCCTTTTATCCTGTGGCATGTTAAATGGGTTTTAAATCTATAGTAGGCCGAGTATTTTTCAGTTTAGGTGTTGGGCTGAACTATTATTTTGGGCTGACATATAACCCGTCCCTATTACTGTGTCGATTCATAACCAAACACCACCCAACCCTCACTGTATCACGGTTATTGCTGCTACTACTGCCATCTTGTAATCTGTTCATTTGACGAACAAGATCACCCAGGTTGATGTTGAATGATGATCGATGATTATGATAGAATTGATGATACAAGATGATATACGATGATCATAATACTATGATGATTCGTAAGGATGATGATGGCGATTATACGGAAGAGGATGCTGATGCTACGTAATTAAGAAGAAGATAATTATGATTATAATTAAATGATGATGCACAATGAATGTGATGATGGGTGAAGTGATGATACCAATCGATTTTTTTTATGCCTTTACTGCCGTTCGAGGGGTACAAAAACAACTCACACATGGTTTGTCTAATGGGCTGGACTATATTTTCTTTTAACCACTATTGGACCGAAATCCATGATGTATTCCTGGTTGGGCCGAAACCCAATTGTGATTAGTATGGTGATCGAGTATTATGGGAACACATAAAAAGATAAGTTAACTGGATTAATATAAGGATTATAGTAGAATAGCAAAGATGGATGAATGGTTTAAGGGTGTTATGGGTTTTCGAGAGGTCGTGGGTTCGAGTCCCTGTAGCAGCGTTCTTTTTTTTAGACTTCTCATCAAAGGTTGTAACCCTTTATATTTACTATTATTATTATTTGTATTATTATTATTATTATTATTATCAATTATTGTTATTATTAGTTTTTATTATTATTAATACTAGTAATATGTTTATTAGAATAATTAAAAGTAAAATTATTATGATTGTTACTAAATATAACTATTATTATTATTAACATAATTAGGAACGTTATTGTTATTATTATCAATAGTTTGAAAATAATAAAATTTATTATTATTTTCCTTAAGTATTAGTATTAGTACCATTTTATTAGTTATTAGTATTATTATTATCAATATTAACATAAGCATCATTAAAAATAATATTTTTTGTTATTATTATTACCATTATTAATAAAGTTATTATTATGTGTATTAGTAACCAAATAATATCAAAACTATCATTATATTTTTTTTAAAAAATATACTTATTACATATACTATAATTATATTAGTATTTCACGTAACTATATATAACAAACCTATTAATATTTTTCTTTATATATAAAAATTTACATATAACAAACTATTAATTTATAAATATAACCCTAAACAATGATGTATACATATATATATATATATATATATATATATATATATATATATATATATATATATATATATATATATATATATATATATATATATATATATATATATATATATATATATATATATATATATATTAGTATAACTAAATGTATAGATTTTAACCATTTTAAATATATATAAAATAAGTAAATATAACATATACTTTAAGATATAATATATGTATATATTTTTTTTAAACAGAATTTAATATAAATTATATAAACTACAAACATATAAATAATATATAATTAATAAAGGAAATTATGTGAATTCTTGTATATGTATTAATATATATACAAATGATATAGGTTCGTGAATCCAAGGCCAACCCTGCATTGTTCAATGTCGTCATATGTAATTTTACTACAAAATACAGTAGTGTGAGTTTCATTACTCCCTTTTTATATATATTTTTGGGCTGAGAATACATGCGCTGTTTTATAAATGTTTTACGAAAAAGCCACAAGTACTAAAACTAATTCTATGTGGGTTTAAACCAGAAATATACCCTTAGCTTGGTAACATTAAACTACTTGTCTATGTACGGTAGGCGCGAATCCTAAAGATAGATCTATTGGGCCTGACAAACCCCATCCTGACTATGGGATGCTTTAGTACTTCGAGGTTATTTTAAACACACCTGATCTGGTGTATTTCAGAGGGTAAAACATAAACGTTAAGGCTTGTTACCGGGTGCCTACAGCTTATAGAATACCTTTATACACTTGCGAGTGTACATATATTTATAAACGGAAATCTTGTGGTCTATTAATATATTGAAATGATTGTTATGATAAACTAATGAACTCACCAACCTTTTGGTTGACACTTTAAAGCATGTTTATTCTCAGGTACGAATTAAGTCTTCCGCTGTGCATTTGCTCAATTTAAGGACATTACTTGGAGTCGATCATCGCAATGGGACCAAATGTTGATGACTTCGTCCAGGTGGATAAGGACGGGTCCTCACAGGTGGTATCAGAGCGGTGGTCTTAGAGAAACAGGTCTTGCATTAATGTGTCTAATTGATAGTTGTTTAGATGCATTAGTAGATCTGGACTTCGACCGTGTCTGCATGTCAAACGTTTTACTTATCATTTTTGTTGGAAATCATCTGCTTATCATCTTTAGGAAATTACCTGCTCATTATTCTTAGTCTAGACACATCTTACTGCATTGACTGCATGAATAGTGTATAGACAAAACTCATATCTTAGCATATCTACTAAATCATATCTTAGCGTATCTATTACGATAGACTTTGCCTGATATCTTCCGTAAATTTCTCCGTAATTTAGGTGAATCTGGTACTATATATATCTATGTATATGATGCATTGAGAATACCATCCAACTATCAGTTGCTGTCATTAAACTCTTCATACCAAAAATCTTTTCTGAGATCGCGTAAGATGGCCTCTACGAATCGACCAAGTTCCTCTGACTCCGAAGACAGCGTGACAGGAGCACACCAACCAATCAACTACCGTGATTACTGGAGAAAACGGGGGTGGGTTCATGACATACTCACTCTATGGAGAAGGGAAGAAGGTATTCCATATCATGAACCAAATCTACCACCTAACCTTGGAGTACTTGACCCGCTAACCGGCGAACCCGTTCGCAACACCGTTTATACCCTTTTTGCAAGAATTTTTCGTCTTGAGACTACCATTAACGAAACTAGAGAAGATATCCGACCTTTACCTCACATTGATAACCAACCAGGGTTAGTAGAAGAAGTTAGAGAACTCCGAGCTCGAATATTAACTTTAGAGAGCACGGTACACAATTTGCAAGCACCAGCAGTATCACCAACACCAGTAACATCATCAGCTTCAGCACCGATGGTACCAGTACCACCAATAACCCAAGTTTCGACAATCCATGCCTCACCATCTCATTCTGTACCTTGAGTATAATCATCGTTCTACGAATTGTTCTACATAAACTATCTTTGTCCTTCATGGCGATTATGTAATCTTCAATATTTTAGAGATTATATACTCTTGTTCTAATGGTAAATCAAATGAGATTAATATTATATTAACTCATTAAATCCATGATTACATATGAAGAAAATATATATGTATATATGTTTTCATAAAGATGGTAATTAAAAATTCTTTCGTACAAAGTGTTAATTGTGAAAATATTTTAACAGGTAGGTAATACCCGAGGAATATTTAGATTTCACTTTAATAAGTTACACTGTACATTCGACGAAGCTGATTCAACAGTCATTTACTATCCTACTTAAATCCACATATATACGAATCCGTTCACCACAGAATAACCATTTTTATTCGATTTCATATTTGGATTTTGACGTATCAGAATCCAACAAGGGGCATAATAAAGAAAACATTGGACAATTAAAATGAATTAAAATATTGATCATACCATATGAAACTAAACAATTCTTCAAGTCTGCCACTTGATTTCATCTTAAACCTCATTAGTATCTTGACGATTCCAATATGCGTTCAAACATTTCATAATTCTTGAAAACACTTCAATCGAAAAGATGAACCAACCGCACTTCATCTACGGAAGAAAAGATTGATGCATATAGTTATGCACTTGAAAACACTAGGAACTTGAGTAAATGTTTAAAACGTATCTGTGCTAACTCTTTGGGAGTTGTTATTACCAAAAATAACTTTGCAATCCCTTTTCAAATTAGCCAATTTTGTCACAGCTCGAACAAGTCAACTTCGACTTTTCATTCGAAACAACCTTATTATAACCTTGATATATATATATATATTCGTGCTCTTTTATTGTTACATGGGAACCTTTTATATTCCACCATATTACCATCGGCGTTTAATCATCTAAAAACCTTCAATATTCTTGAAAACCCTCGGTTTGATAACCGATGATCCAGATCTGTTAACTTTGAAAATGCTGACGAAGCAGCATGTTGTAGATGGTCTTAATGGCCAAAAGTTTATGATAAAGAATGGAACGCTCGATAGAAAAAATTTGGTACTGAAAAACGGATTGAGCAAACCATGAAGGAGATCGAGGACAAATACAAGGACCATACCCTATATTCAAAGAATCCATGTAATTCTGGATCCGTTGAAATCTTTAGAGAATATCTTGCTCCGAAGTCATGTTCAAATCTTGCGGAACATTTTTTTTCATCAACCTTCGAACTTAGAAATTCCAAAATATCATCATAAATATCTTCGATATTTATGAGGATATTTTCATAAATATTCTCGTCCGAAAATATATACCTCTTCGTGCTTTTTGTATTCCATTATATTGGAAACTTCTGTAAAATCTAAATATAAATTACGAATGATTTCTGGAGAAGTGTTAAGAATTTGAGCATGAGTTAGTATAATATAATGACGCCCGGCCAACGTGATTATATTACAGTAATTCATGCTGAAAGTTCTATTGGAGCATGACGATTCACAGATCATAACGTCATCATGTGCCATGTTACATAACTCTTTCATTCTACTTAACTCCTGAACATATCAAGAAAATGTATTCTTGATGGTTCTATCTTCCGTGATATTGATAAATTTGAAAATCAACTCGTGCTTTCACATTCCTTCCTGCTTAGAACATTACAATCATTCGAAACTCTAATCTACAAATTCTGGACCATTATTCGCTTGACTTGAAGTTGGGAAGAGAAAACAAAAGCATAGAGCTTCGAAATATAAGGGAAAATATGAAGCCGACCACAAACACAGAAATCACAAACCTTGTATATCAATGTTTATCGCAACATAAAGACACGAGAGAATTAAAAACACTATAACCCCAAGGGCGAAGTAGAAGAAAACAGAATCCTCCGGTGAAAGTTGGAAAAGGAGAATGATTGTTGCGATAGTAAGGATAAGAACAAGGATTAGAACTGGATTAAGCATTTTCACAATCTTTTAGATGTATGAACTAAGAAAGAAAGTATAGGAATGGTGAGAATAATGGAACGGAAGAGCTTAATTTATAATGGAAATATCAGACGGAGTAATCAAGGTAGATCACCGTATTTAATTATAGAGATCTAAATTTCCTTATTCGCCGAAGAATCAAATCTTTTAGATTTCGAAGATTTTCTTCAAATCCCTTGAATTCAGGAATTTAACCAAGACAACGTCAAAAGTTAAGACACATCTTATTTCCTAAATTCAACCATGACTAGTGAAAAAGTTATGCTGAAACTTGTCTATCTCATTCACAATTTAGTGATAGCTTCAGTCGTACGCATCGAGTAATCAAATCATTTTATCTATATTACTTAATAGTGATAAAACTCTATCTAACAACTTATATTCATCATGAAGACATTCTTATTATTAACCATGACAACCACACTCAAATTTCGAGACGAAATTTCTTTAACGGGTAGGTACTGTGATGACCCGGAAATTTTCGACCAAATTTAAACCTAATCTTGATATGATTTCGACACGATAAGCAAGTATTTAATGTTGAGTCTCGAAAACTTTGAAACAATGTTCATATATTCATTTGACCTTTTAATAGTTCCAACAATTCACGAACCACTATTTGTAAATTTAAATGTAAGTATATATATATATATATATAATAATAATAATTAGAAATAATAAAATATAAATTAATTATTAAAAATTAAATATATAAAATAATATATAAGATAATATATATATATATATATATATGTATGTATATATATATATATATATATATATATATATATATATATATATATATGTATATATATGATTTATATACATAACCTTTATTATATGTATAGGGTGATACATATTAAATATTTATTATTATGTATATAGTTATCAAATATTACATAATCAGTAAATTGTAATATTAAAATAATTAATTACAAATTAAGATATAAATATTATATTAATGATATTATTATTTTTATGTACTATTAATATAATATTAATAATATTAATATTATTATTATTATTAATATCATTTATTAGTATTAGTATTAATATTAATAGAACTATTATTATTAATTATATTAATAAATATTTATTAAGTACAAAATATAAAATCAAATAGCTACAAAATCTGTTACAACTCGCTATCTGATTTATTCAATCTGTCTCTCAAAATAATTCAACGAATCTCTTTTCAGTACAAATCAAGATTTTAATTGAAATCACTATCAAACTTTAAGTTTTGTCTTCTGTCTCAATATTGTTACCTGTCAGTTTCATGAAACAACTAGAATCAATCTTAGCTAATACAAGTACTCCATCATGTTAAATATATCCACAACCCATAATTTGAACCACACCCATCAACTCTGCCTCACAACTCATGAATTAAACAAACACCAACGAAGTAAGAAATGTAGCAGTTGTTGTTATTTCTGTCAAACATCCAAGATCCCTCACGAGCTCTCAACCTATACGATTACTTGTTGCTTCTATCTGTGTTCATGTTCGGCCAAACAACCAAGACTAGTTTAATATTACTCGACAACTACTGTTTTATTTTGTTTCATTATTTGTTCGACACCCAACACCAAAACACCATCCTCAACACTCACAACCATCGATACACAACCATCACAAATAGTTTTCTCTCTCTAAATTCACTTCATGAACTCGAGATAACCAAACACCCCATAAATATTTCTGTTGTTTCTATTTACTCGTGTGTGCAGCTTCAGCCGCTGCGTGTTTTCTCTTGTACATGTCTGTTCTAGTTCCGGTCTAATGATCGAACAATCACATCACCAAACACCCATATATTACTATCCATCACCACTGCTACTGCTGTCTACAGCCACCACTCCATCACCATCTTATTCGAGCACCATAAGTCCATAACTATCACCACTTTGTGCAATATTTAGCTGCTGTATTAGTGATGTTTTTACAACTGTGAAAACACAAAAAGGAGATACGATTTTTATTATAAAGATGATGGTGGACGATGAATATAGATGAATGAGGATTGATGTTGGTTGCTTCTTTATAGTATTAGTTGAAACCGAACCCCACAAATAATTATAACTTTCCAGCTGTTGTAATCATCATGACTGTTTTGTCTTCCACTATAAATTCCAAACAAAACAATCATGTACGTATTCCTTTTCTCCTGTGGCATGTTAAATGGGTTTTAAATCTATAGTAGGCCGAATATTTTTCAGTTTAGGTGTTGGGCTGAACTATTATTTTGGGCTGACATATAACCCGTCCCTATTACTGTGTCGATTCATAACCAAACACCACCCAACCCACACTGTATCACGGTTATTGCTGCTACTACTGCCATCTTGTAATCTGTTCAGTTGACGAACAAGATCACCCAGGTTGATGTTGAATGATGATCGATGATTACGATAGAATTGATGATACAAGATGATATACGATGATCATAATACTATGATGATTCGTAAGGATGATGATGGCGATTATAAGGAAGAGGATGCTAATGCTACGTAATTAAGAAGAAGATAATTATGATTATAATTAAATGATGATGCACAATGAATGTGATGATGGGTGAAGTGATGATACCAATCGATTTTTTTTATGCCTTTACTGCCGTTCGAGGGGTACCAAAACAACTCACATATGGTTTGTCTAATGGGCTGGACTATATTTTCTTTTAACCACTATTGGACCGAAATCCATGATGTATTCCTGGTTGGGCCGAAACCCAATTGTGATTAGTATGGTGATCGAGTATTATGGGAACACAGAAAAAGATAAGTTAACTGGATTAATATAAGGATTATAGTAGAATAGCAAAGATGGATGAATGGTTTAAGGGTGTTATGGGTTTTCGAGAGGTCGTGGGTTCGAGTCCCTGTAGCAGCGTTCTTTTTTTTTAGACTTCTCATCAAAGGTTGTAACCCTTTATATTTACTATTATTATTATTATTTGTATTATTATTATTATTATTATTATCAATTATTGTTATTATTAGTTTTTATTATTATTAATACTAGTAATATGTTTATTAGAATAATTAAAAGTAAAATTATTATGATTGTTACTAAATATAACTATTATTATTATTAACATAATTAGGAACGTTATTGTTATTATTATCAATAGTTTGAAAATAATAAAATTTATTATTATTTTCCTTAAGTATTAGTATTAGTACCATTTTATTAGTTATTAGTATTATTATTATCAATATTAACATAAGCATCATGAAAAATAATATTTATTGTTATTATTATTACCATTATTAATAAAGTTATTATTATGTGTATTAGTAACCAAATAATATCAAAACTATCATTATATTTTTTTTAAATATACTTATTACATATACTATAATTATATTAGTATTTCACGTAACTATATATAACAAACCTATTAATATTTTTCTTTATATATAAAAATTTACATATAACAAACTATTAATTTATAAATATAACCCTAAACAATGATGTACATATACTTTAAGATATAATATATGTATATATTTTTTTTAAACAGAATTTAATATAAATTATATAAACTACAAACATATAAATAATATATAATTAATAAAGGAAATTATGTGAATTCTTGTATATGTATTAATATATATACAAATGATATAGGTTCGTGAATCCAAGGCCAACCCTGCATTGTTCAATGTCGTCATATGTATTTTTACTACAAAATACAGTAGTGTGAGTTTCATTACTCCCTTTTTATA
The DNA here is from genome assembly GCF_046630445.1 of Rutidosis leptorrhynchoides. Classification (NCBI taxonomy): domain Eukaryota; kingdom Viridiplantae; phylum Streptophyta; class Magnoliopsida; order Asterales; family Asteraceae; genus Rutidosis; species Rutidosis leptorrhynchoides. The sequence continues at coordinate 338,987,124 of NC_092333.1, forward strand.
TATATTTTTGGGCTGAGAATACATGCGCTGTTTTATAAATGTTTTACGAAATAGGCACAAGTACTAAAACTAATTCTATGTGGGTTTAAACCAGAAATATACCTTTAGCTTGGTAAAATTAAACTACTTGTCTATGTACGGTAGGCGCGAATCCTAAAGATAGATCTATTGGGCCTGACAAACCCCATCCTGACTATGGGATGCTTTAGTACTTCGAGGTTATTTTAAACACACCTGATCTGGTGTATTTCAGAGGGTAAAACATAAACGTTAAGGCTTGTTACTGGGTGCCTACAGCTTATAGAATACCTTTATACACTTGCGAGTGTACATATATTTATAAACGGAAATCTTGTGGTCTATTAATATTTTGAAATGATTGTTATGATAAACTAATGAACTCACCAACCTTTTGGTTGACACTTTAAAGCATGTTTATTCTCAGGTACGAATTAAGTCTTCCGCTGTGCATTTGCTCAATTTAAGGACATTACTTGGAGTCGATCAACGCAATGGGACCAAATGTTGATGACTTCGTCCAGGTGGATAAGGACGGGTCCTCACATAATTAAAATTCGTAACAGTACTAGTATAATACGTACGCGTTTCGCGTAATGATATACGCGTTCCGCGTATATTCTGAAGACACGCGTTTCGTGTGAAATTGTACATGATCCGCGTATGTTTTATACGATGTGACAAACAGTGTGTATAAAGACTGAAGTATATTGATTTATATTTTAGTTTTTCTGTATAATAATATGTGAATAATAATAATAATAATAATTATTTGTAATATATAAATGGGAGTGTTCACTAAAATTATTCACCTCTAGATCCATGGATTGTTTTAAAATTAGGCTCTATTAAAATGTTTTTAGTATAAAACTTAATATTTTTCTTTCAAATATATAAAGGTTTAACTAACTAAATTAAATCTCATTTTCATTTGACCTTATTTAGATAGTTTACTATTTCTCAAGTATTTAACTTGAGACCCAATCTAGTTTTGACTTTCGCCAAAACCCAAATCATAACGGTTTCCCTTTTTACAATTTCACTTTTATATAACTAATGATATTACCCAAACCACCGAACTTTATTTCTAATTTAGTGTTAATAAATTGTTCATAAGTTAGTCTAAATCACTATTAATGTTGAAGCTTAATTTATATAAATAAAATAACTTTCATTATTTGAATCTAATAAATTAAGTGACAAGGGTTAAATATCTAAATACATAATAATGGTTCTTTTAATTAGGCTCAATGTTAAAAATACTTAAGTTACATTTTAATTTTTACAAATGATAACAATCCATTTCACTAGGGGCTCTACATCTAAGCAAACACTATGGAAATTTAGCTACTCATTATACTAGGGTAAACATAAAAATACAAGTATACAAACATAATAATAATGATAAAAATTGATAACGATAATTTTAATAGAATAAACTTACGAAAATCTTCACTTTCATTAACTTCAAATGGTAGAAAATTACAATAACAACATCCTTTCACTCGCACAATAATACCCTTAATCATGAACAGTACACCCTTAATATTGAAACTATCCTAAATATTGAATCTTAAAATTAATTGAACTGAAATAAAATTTATACGGAGTACAAAGATACTAGTGAAAATAAAATTGATATCTCTCTGCTCTCTATCTCTGTATGTCTACTTTCTGTATATCTCTGTGTGTCACCAAATGAAAATAGTACTCGTATTTAACATATATCTCTTGAAGTAGTAGGTGGAGAATATCAATGCTTTTTGCTGTAACACTGAAAAAGAATTGATATTAAACATAAAGGCCACCGTCCCATTTGCAATTGAATCTGGATTTGGATCAAACATTACGCGTTTCGCGTAGGAATTCACGCGATCCGCGTAAGAATAACAACATTACGCGTTTCGCGTAGCTTTGCACACGTTTTGCGTAAGAGTAAACGATAGTTTTCTTGTTTTTATTTTTTTGTTTGTTCGTTGTTGATCCCGTGTTGACGTATATTAACTTGGAACTTTCATTTGAACTCTTTTTCTTCGATCATCTTTAACTTGCATTCGAGTAACGTTATCTCGATATATATTTGGTTTAAATCCGTCGTTTTATCATTGTTTCTTCAAACTTCAAGCTCGTGTTTACTTTTGTCGTTTTTCTCGTGAATTATGCATTTGAATGTCTTCGTAATCGGTAAAAGCTGATGAAATATAAATGATATTGCGTTGAAATATATGTATGTTTAAAGTAATATCTAAATACCCCACACTTGAACGTTGCTTGTCCTCAAGCAATTACATCTTTTAAATAGAATCGGAACATTACATATTTTTCCATGTCGAAAATTAAATCACACAACACACGCCACATGAAATGAAAATACACGCTATATGGAATAAGTTGGAAACACTAAACAATATTTGTTGGATCACACGCACACCACACGAAATGAAATTCTGACAACGGAAACAAAGTTGAAACTCGTGATTAAGGTTTTAAAAATTTGGATCCTTAGGGAAAATTGGACCTTGTGAAAATGTTTTATGATTTTATAAAATGGCATGCTATTTTTTACACTAGACACGTTTTCCGGTTTTAACCTCAAATTCCGGTCGAGGGTAACTGAAAACCGTAGTCTCAGTCGGCGATTAGCTAGCTATCCGCCCCCATGATTGAAGTATCATGGAGCTTGAAACTGAATGTCCAAAAAAAAAATGGTTTTACACAATATAGTTCATAAAATAGCATAAGTTTTAGAAGAAACTTATATCGTGTCCAAATATCATCGGTGAACCATGAGTTTGCACACCTCAATTTGTTATGGCATATGTATGTTGACCGCGATCAAACATAGATGCAGTTGATCTTTACGGAGATCATCCATCTGGGGATTAGATTCATTAGTCTTAAAAGCTAATTTGCAATGTGCCCCCCATTGTACGAGACAGATCCATCTCATGGTTAGGATAAGTCTGACCACCAAAAACCCTGTTTGATGCTGAGGTGAGGTGGATTTCCAACCGATGATAGAGATGACTTTTCAAGATTTTTCTTCAACCTACAGCTGTTCTGGGCTACATCTTCTAACATAAGTTAGCAAGTGTGTCATTTTGTAAGACTTTACTTCCTTAAAGGATGGACTTGATTCATCCTTTATTACTCGCATTAATGGGATATTCAGGTTTATACATTCCAAAGCAATGATATCTGCAATAAACTTCATAGAAACATGTGATAAATGGTTTTAAACATATGGGTTTATAAATTCTGTTATACTTGGTTTTCTTTTATAGGTTTTAATCAAATAAACTTATGTATTTTTAATGTATGGAGACAATAATTTCGGTTTTTGACACCTAATCTTTAATTGCTCGTAATTACCTTAAAAATTGACTAGATATATTTGTTTAAAAATTTTCAAAATTTTTCATAAAAACCACCAAGTTATAAGTTCTCGAGAATTTATATATTCCCACCCCGCACTTAAGATTATGTAATGCCCTCATTACATAAAATCAGATTTAATGTATAAATTCGAGAGGACAAAAAGTGTAAAGAATTTAGAACTTCCTTTTTTAAGTAATTGGACATTGTAAAATGCTTATCGTATGAACATATCCAATCCTTTTTATCACAATAATACTTTCGTGTTTCGTTATGTCGAATCTCATCATCGTAAGTACTTGTCAACAAATATATTAATCACACACGAGATGGGGTTGTACTTTAGTAGTACAAAAATTTTACCCCACACTAAAAGTTTTTGTAAATATAAAATATATAAAAGTAAAAGTAAATACTTAACACACACCATAAAAAAATCATTTTATACAAACAAGATATAAAATAAATTGTTTTAAAACTAAAACCTAGAAAAATGGCCAGACAGGGCCTCCTTGATCTTCTTGTTCCTGTTGCTGTTGTTGCCGCTGTTCATTTTGGCGTTGTTCCTCGTAAAAACGCCGATAGGCATCTTAACTTGCGGCTAGAGCAGCATTGGGGTCATAAGGTAGAGGTAAAGGATCACCGGGTGCTTGCCAAGGGGTGTATGAAGGAAAGGCTGAGGGTGCGTAAGTCTGTGGGTTAGCTACGTATAGATATGCCTGATGATGTACCAAGTCAAGTTGTGCTCCCTGGCCCCTTTGATCATATCGGATGTTTTCTAAATTATTACCCTGAGCTAGTTGGGTACCCCTAATGTCCCCTAATTGCCGAGACAAACTAGTGTACTGGTTTTCTGATCTCTGTCCCCAATTTTCATATGAGTTCCTTACATATAAACTCAATGAATTAAACGAATTTTGTAACATATCGAAATCAGAAGTACCTACATTAGACTAACTAGCCTGATCTGGCTGTCTTCGCCTTCTCCTAGTATTTCGCTCAGGTTCATCATCTTCCTCCATAGGAACGGGAGCAACAACTTCTTGTCGTCTTAAACTAATTACCCCACCGCTCACTTGTATAGCTTTTGCAGTTTTATATACATCCAATCCTAAAGTTCTAACGGCTTGATCTACCGGTATGATTGGAGGTTCTGATTCACTCGGGTCGAGTCCGAACCAATTTCCTAAACAAGTGATATAGTGACCCCCCGACATGTCACTTGATCCTCTAGCACTTTTACCTACATGAGCCAAGACGTAGGCAACTCCATAGGGTATACAAACAAAAGTATCCCTATCTCTGATCACATCTAAATACCAAAGGTCAATATAATTAATTTTATCTGTATTACCAAATGACCTTTGGTTTATTGTGTTCGCTATAAATTTATGAATTATTCTAAACCGAACATCAGTGATCTTTAGGTATGATTCTTGGCCGGCCTCATATGTATTTCTACGAGTAAAAGATTGCCAAACTCTCCCAGAATCATAATTACCTGTATACCTAGCCCCAGTAAAAATATACTCCCTAAAATCGGGAGTAAACATCTCCTCGACGGTGTAAATCCCTAATGCGTTAGTCACGTTGCTTAGGGACATTCTTCTATCTACCCCACCCAGTCTAAATTGTAGAAAATTAGTATCATCGATAGTTTCTGGGTGTATGCTCATTCTAACAGTAGAATAGAATTCTAAGCACCATTCTCTATATACAGGACTATTTAAACTAAACAACCTCTCAAAATCATTAAAAACCAAATTTACCCCAAATTCGTTTGTGAATCTTTGGTTTAAAATTTCTCTTATTTGTGTATCTAAGTTGATTGGGTGTCCTAAGGGAGCCCAGTCCACAACATATACCGGAGAGGTGTTTCTATGGATCAGAGAAAGTAAGTCGTTAACTTTTTGCACCCGTTGAGGTAAATCATTAGGGAATCTCAGGTTCGGGTGTAAGGTTTGGAGTTGTTGTTCCATTTGTGGTGTTACCTGTTCCTCTTCTTGCTGTTGGTTTACAGCTCTCATTCTAAATAATCCCTGCATAACATTTTTAAACAAGAAAATCGTCCCAATTGGGTATGTTAATATTAGCAAAGAATCCATATTCAGCATACAAGCTTGTTTTCAACACCACAGGAACTAATATATCAACAACAGTTAAAGTTTTACTTCTAAAATTTAAAACAAACAAAAATAAACCAAAAAATTCATAATTATCAATCAAGTTTCATAAACAAAGTTTAATTCACAAGTGGAAACATTCAATGAACTAAGCATATATAATTCAATTCAATCACATTGCGTGCATTCCAGCTTCCAAATAATCCTTAGCATCATTACAATTTATACTTGATTCATGTCAATAATAAAAATTATCAAATTTAGACTAAAAATAAAAATCACAGAATCAAAAAATCAATCTCATGTTCAAAGGTTCTAACTACTATCAAAGCAGTTAAAAATAGCTAATTATAATCAAAGTAACACACTTCAATAGCAATTCATCAATTTTCCCCAATTTGTATAAACCATAACTTTGAAATAATCAATTAAACATCAAATTCTCATGCTAATTGGGTTTAATATCACACTAACAACATAGTTATAGCATTAACCAAGCAAAATTCAACAATAACATGCATTAATTCGGATTAAAGCTGTAAAAATAAATAATGAAAAATTTGAAGAACAAGTGGTAAAAATGGGTTTAGGACCCTTACCAATCTAGGCATGTTGAAAGATGAAAGAATTGGAGGAGATTGAGAGTGTTAATTTAGTTTTTGTAAGTGATTTTTGTGGGTTGTTGGTTTCTTCTCGTCACAGCAGAAAAAAAAATAAGAAATGTGTGAAGTAGAAGAGCTGCTCGACCAGATATCTATTCTGTCTTTTACAATTACGCGTTTCGCGTAGAACTACGCATTCCGCGTAGGTTTCAATTTTATGCGTTTCGCGTAGATTACCACACGTTTCGCGTAAGTGTTAGGCCCCTTTTTTTCAACTTTATGAGTAATCAAATTTTTAAAATATCTTTTTATAAATTTATATTTGTTGTAACAGAAATTTCGGTTGATATACCTAGTCTTTATCTGTTTATAAAATTTCAAATTCAATTTATAAAATTTAATTCTTTAAAAGTTAAAGTTTTAATATTTTTCGAAAACAACTTAGAAATAAAATAAAACACTCTATTTTTCTTTTTAATTTTTAAAATTAAAAGAAAATTAATATTTTAAAATTTTAAAACAAGTACATGAAAAATAAAAATTAAATGAATTTAAAATACACTCTAATATATATATATATATATATATATATATATATATATATATATATATATATATATACATATACATATATACACTTTCAAACCAACTAATTTTCAAACTTAAAACTTTGTTTCCTATCAACTAGGTAGAGATAATCTCGGTTGTTACACCTATCATTACCCACGACAAAGTTTACAAATTATATATTTTTACGGTTATTGATAAAAAAGTATATTTTTAGTAGTTTTTAGTAGAAATAATTTTTCTTTTGTTTTTGTGGTTACTATTTAAAAGATATCTTATGAATCCAACAAATAAATTTCGTGCAATTTAAAGAACGACAATTCAGTTGTTACACTTAACATTATCGTTTTCAAGGAAAACAGGTTAAACTCAAGGTTTATCAATTTTAAATGGTAGACCTTTTTTTAATAAAAACACATCAAACAAATACAAACTAAAACACACCAAAACATAAACACACAAAAATTCACAAACACACAATTGGCGAGAAAAAGATTTAGATGGTGAAACCGCGTCGACTCGCCTCATAGTAGAGTCGTACCATTTCGCCCCCCATGGCTTCGTATGCGTAACCTCGTTGGTTTAAGAGGTTTTCATTTGAACATTTAAAAGGCCCTTCTCGGCACAAGGTTACGTACTCGTAATTAGAATCCGTTTGGTTCTTCGGGCAATCTCCGTAATGAGTCGATTTTCCACATTTGCCCAAATGACACGCTCAACGCTTCTTAGCTGATTTTGATTTTCCTTTGGCATAATTTTTCTCATTAAGTTCTTGTCTTATTTCTTTTCTCACCTGATCGCATCTACTCTTTATATCTAATACCACATCCCTCGGTAAAATTTTATCGCACATCAAAAGGAAGTGGTTGTAGACATATTGATTGCGCATCTTGAAAATAAACAATAAATAAAAACGAAAATAAAATAAAAAGGTAGAATGGAGGGAGAAGACTAGTTCTTTAGTGTCTGCTAGGGAAAGACCGAACAAACCCCACTCTTAAAGATAAAACTAAAGATCGAGAATGGAGTTGAAAACCTTAAAGTTACCCCAAATTTACTTGTCCTTAGGGTAGAAGGTGATTTCATCTCTTTTCGTAGTGTTGATTCCGTCAAAGTATAACTTGAGTCGATGACCGTTCACCTTGAAAGTTCCACCGTCTTTGCTATATAACTCTGCATATCCAGATGGAAAAACCTGTTTTATTATATATGGCCCAGTCTACCTGGATCTAAGTTTCCCAGGTGAAAACTTAAAACGTGATTGGAAAACTAATACTTTATCCCCTTGTTCGAATTCTTTTCTTTCTGTTAATCGTGCATCGTGCCATCTCTTAGTTTTCTCTTTGTATGTTTTAGAGTTTTCATAAGCTTGTAGTCTTAATTCGTCTAATTCACTAAGTTGTAAGAATCGGTTTTATCCGGCTTCCACAAGGTCGGTGTTACATTCTCTTAGAGCCCAATATGCCTTGTGTTCAACTTCGACAGGTAGATGACACGCTTTACCATAAATTAATCGAAAAGGTGTAGTACCAATGGGCGTTTTGAAAGCAGTTCTAAATGCCCAAAGCACATCATCTAAATTTCGATGCTAGATTTTAGGATTATTTTTAACCGTTCTTTCTAAAATTCGTTTAAGACCTCGATTTGTGTTTTCAACTTGGCCACTCGTTTGAGGGTGGTAAGAAGTTGAGAAACGATGATTAACTCCGTACTTTTTAAGTACTTTCTTGAGTAATTGATTTGTAAAATGAGTTCCACGATCATTGATTAATGCTTTTGGAATCCTAAAACGTGAAAACAGGTTTTTTAGGAAGTTCACAACAACACGGGCATCATTTGTGGGTAAAGCTTTTGCTTCGGCCCATTTAGAAACGTAGTAAACTACCACAAGGATGTATTTACATTTATTCGATGCGGGAAATGGACCGATGAAGTCAATACCCCAGATGTCAAATACTTCACATACAAGAATGTCTTTTAGTGGCATTTCGTCCCTTTTTGAGATGTTACCGGATCTTTGACATGCATCACATGTTTTAACCATGTGGTGTGCATCTTTGAAAATCGTTGGCCAATAAAAACCTGAGTCAAAGACCTTCTTAGCTGTATAGCTAGGTCCAAAATAACTACCCGCTGGACCTTGATGACAGTGCTCCAATATTTGTTGAGCTTCTTTACCATATACGCATCGGCGGATAACTTGATCCGCTCCTATTCGAAAAAGATTAGGGTCTTCCCAGAAGTAAAACTTTAAATCAGCAAAGAATTTCTTCTTTTGCTAGTACGTTTGGTTTTTAATTAATACTCCTGCAGTGAGATAGTTTGCAAAATCCGCAAACCATGGAACTTCAAATTCGGTTTCTATTCTCATTAGAAACTCATCGGGAAAAGTGTCATGAATAACTGACTCATCTAGTTTTTCTAGGTCTGGATTCTCGAGACGAGACAAGTGATCAACAGCGAGATTTTCAGCACCCTTTTTATCCTTGATTTCTATATCAAATTCTTGTAAGAGAAGAATCCAACGTATAAATCTAGGTTTTGCATCTTGTTTCTTGAACAAGTACTTTAGGGCTGAATGATCGGTAAAAACAATCATTTTGGATAACACAAGATATGATCTAAATTTATCAAAAGCAAATACAATTGCAAGGAGTTCTTTTTCTGTAGTCGTATAGTTGAATTGTGCTCCTGTTAGTGTTTTACTTGCATAATATATTAGTTGAAATTTGTTATCTTGGCGTTGTCCTAAAACGGCTCCTAGTGCGAAATCACTAGCATTACACATTAGTTCAAATGGTTTGGACCAATCGGGAGATACTATGATAGGTGCATTCGTAAGTTTATCTTTTAGAATGGTGAAAGCTTGTAAGCATTTGTCATTGAAGTCGAATGTACTATCTTTCTCAAGAAGTTTAGTCATGCGTCGAGCTATTTTGGAAAAGTCCTTTATGAATCGTCGATAGAATCCCGCATGACCTAAGAAACTACGAATTCCTTTAACGTTAGTTGGAGGAGGAAGCTTTGAGATTACATCGATCTTAGCTTTGTCTACTTCCATTCCATCTCGAGAAATCTTGTGTCCTAAAACAATGCCTTCCTTCACCATGAAGTGGCATTTTTCTCAATTTAAAACAAGATTTGATTCCTCACAACGAATTAACATTCGCTCGAGGTTATAAAGGCATGAATCGAAGGAGTCTCTAAAAATAGAGAAATCGTCCATAAAGACTTCCATACTTCCTTCTATCATGTCGTGAAAGATTGCCATCATACACCTTTGAAAGGTGCCTGGCGGGTTGCATAATCCGAACGGCATTCGTCGGTATGTGAATGTACCAAATGGACAAGTAAAAGTTGTCTTGTCTTGGTCTTTTGGATCAATGGGAATTTGAAAATAACCGGAGAATCATCAAGGAAACAATAGTACTCTTTTCCCGCTAAACGTTCTAGCATTTGGTCAATATAAGGAAGTAGGAAATGATCTTTCCTTGTAGCGTCGTTTAAACGATGGTAGTCTATACAGACTCTCCAACCAGTGATTGTTCTTGTAGGAACGAGTTCATTCTTATCATTAAGGACGACAGTTGTACCCCCTTTCTTGGGTACTACTTGAACCGGACTAACCCATGGGCTATCAGATATAGGGTATATTAACCCGGCATCAAGTAACTTGATAACCTCCTTTTTGACAACTTCTTTCATGTTAGGGTTTAACCTTCATTGTCTTTGTACCACGGGCTTAAAATATTCTTCCATTAGAATCTTATGAGTACAATAATCGAGATTAATCCCTGGAATATCGGTTGTTTTCCAAGCAATTGCTTTCTTGTGAGTTTTTAGAACGGACATTAACCTACTCTTTTCGTTATCGGAGAGTTTTGATGAAATTATAACAGGTAATTGTGATGTACCTTGGAGATAAGCATACTCCAAATGTTCCTGGAGTTCTTTAAGTTCGAAGGTGGGTGGTTCTTCTAAGGAAGATTTTATTCGGAACCTATTACCATCGGTAATTTATTCAAAGGGTTCATCTTCCTTGGGAATTTCTTCCTCACAGCAATCTTCATTGATGACTACTTTCAACAATTCGTCAAGTTCAAGCTCTACATCAAATTCATCACTTTCACTCATTGGGGTGAAGTTCGAGGTGTCTACATTTAGTAATTCTTGCAATTCTTTTTCAACACAACAATCAACAATGTCCAACTTATAACATTCGTCATCGGAGGAGATAGGTTGTTTCATAGCTTTATCTATGTTTAAGGTAACTCTATCTTCCCCTACACATAGACTAAATTTTTTATCTTTAACACGCACAATTGCATCGGCAGTATTTAGAAAAGGTCGCCCTAGAATTAGGGGAACTTTACTATCTTCTTCCATTTTAAGGACAACGAAATCGGCAGGAAAGATTAAATGATTAACTTTAACCAGTAGGTTTTTGGCAATACCAATAGGATAGTTAAAAGTTCTATCGGCTAGGCGTATACACATCCTAGTTGGTTTTAGATCACCTAGGTTTAGTTTTAAGTACAAGGAGTGTGGCATAAGATTGATACTTGCGCCTAAGTCAGCTAATGCATCGTACATTACTGAATCTCCCATCAGACACGGAATAATGAAACTACCAGGATCTCCAAGTTTGGGTGGCATCTTTTGCTTTTGCAAAATTGCTGAGCATTCCTCATTGAGGAAGGTGGTTGAAACTTCTTAATATTTACCTTTATCGGCTATGAGATCCTTGATAAACCTTCCATAATTTGGCATACCCCTAAGAACTTCCGCGAGTGGCATGTTAATGCTAATTTGCTTGATCATATCTGCAAATTTCTGATATTGGCTCGCGAGTTTGTCTTTCTTTAATGCCTTCGGGTATGGAATAGGTGCCTTGTGCACATTTACTGGTGGTTCTTCACTTTTCTTCGATATGATCTCCGGTGGATCATCTTTCTCAACATGCTCATCTATATCAACGGGTACTTGTAAAATAGAAGGAGACAAAGGAACTTCTGAGGTCTTACTAGTTTCTGGGTTAATAGTTAAACCACTTCTATTAGTTATAGCATTTACATGCTCATTTCTTGTTTGATTGTTATTGGGATTCACTTGAGTATTTGAGGGGAGAGCGCCTGGTGGTCTCTATGATAGTAACTGTGAGATCCTTCCAATATCTCTTTCTAACTTCTGTATTGTAGCTTGTTGATTTCGAATTTGCTGAGTTTGAAGTTCCGTAGTTTGCTCGTGCTTAACCATAAAATCTCTCAAAAGATCTTCTAAATCGGATTTCTTCTCGGGTTGTGGTTGTATAGGTGCTTGTGGTTGTGGTTGATTGTGTTGGAAATTATTTTGGTAATTTCGTTGAGGTTGATTTCAGTTGTTTAGGTGATTGTAACCCGGTGGTGCATTTCTTTGATTTTGATTTGAGAAATTCCGATTATTTTGGTAAACCGGATTTCCTCCTTGATAATTATTGTTTAAACCTGAAGGTCCTCCTATTTGGTAGTTGTTAATTGGAGGATATTTTCGGTTCATTACTTCAACCGCCGAAAAATTGTTGAAATTCATTTCACCTTTTCGCAAGTAACCTAAGAAATTTGCTTGCTCATCTATCGTTGTTTGATCACAATCTCTAGTAAGGTGAGGACCTTGGCACAATTCACACCCTACCCTAATAGCATGCATTTCCTTAGTTACCTTCTCAATTTGTCTTGCTTGATTTGCCATTTGAACTTTTAAAGCAGCGATTTCATCGTTGCCTTCAATACTAGCAACGGTTGATGATCTAGAAAATTTCATCTCTTGATGCCAATTATGAGAATGTGCTGCTATATCGACAATGATTGTGTGCGCTTCTTCGGGCATTTTTTTCATGATTGATCCTCCTGCTGCAACATCTATATCCTTTCGAGTAGCCACATTGACTCCTTTATAGAATATTTGGACTTTTTGGAATGTATTCAACCCGTGTTGAGGACATACCCTAAGCATTTTATTGAATCGGGTCCAAGCTTCATAAAGAGTCTCATTAGGCTTTTGCTTGAAGTGATTTATATCACTTTGCAATTTTGCTGCTTTTGAAGCAGGGAAGAACCCTGACAAGAACTTGTCCATCATATCATTCCAATCTTCGATATAACCTTCTGGTAATGAGTCTATCCAATCTCTTGCATCGTCCTTTAATGACCATGGAAAGATTTTTAAACATGCGACTTCATCGGAGACATCTTTGATTTTGAATAGCTTGTAAATGCTTACAAACTTACGAAGATGCTCGTTAGCATCCTCATTTGGAGCTCTACCGAATTCGTATGTATTAGTCACCATGTGGAGGAATTGACCCTTTATTTCAAAGCCGTCAGTCATCGTAGGTTGAATAATTGCGTGACCTTGACCTGTTCTTGTTGCCTTCATTAATGCATCCATCATTTGATTTGTAGCAGCCATCTCTTCTTCTTCTTTAATAACTGGCTCTATGATTGGTTAAATAACTGGTTCAGAGTTAGAATCCAATGAAAGTGATTCTAAATCCTCAGTGAGAGATTCTACTTCTTGAGCTCTTAAATGTTCGTGAAATTCCCTTTCGGGTTCAGGATATGAAGGAGTTAATTCAGTGTTGGAAGAACGTAAATTCATGCATTAATTTCTATTATGAAATCACAACACCAAAAGCTTTTCTAAGAATTGAATTCCTTAAAAAGGATCGAATAACATAAAAACAATGATAAAAACCTTTAAACAAACAGACTTTCCTTCTGATTTTGCTCACGTTTCGAATAGCCAAAAGATGCAGCAGAGGGGCAGGATTCGTTTGGTCCCAATATAATTGAGTACTGTTTGGCTCCAATAACCCAGTCCACATACAAATCCAACTACTACTACGAATCAGAAAAATTATCTATTTATTTAACTGCCAACTCCCCGACAGCGGCGCCAAAAAGTTGATGTGGTGAAACGATACCTTTATTTATGAATGGATTTGAGTTGTTTTGTTACATGAATTGATTTATTGTAAATATGGTGTTTTAATAAATTCGGGTTGATTTCACACATATATATGCAACTAGTCCTATCCGTGTAGTTTAGTTTTATAGGTAAATCCGATTCGTTCCACAGGGAGATGGAGTGTTAATGGTTTTTAATAGTCTTTGAAGTTAAACTTATTTAAAGGGGGTTTTGGATTAGGAATTTATATTTAGCATAATAATAATAAAATATAACTTAATCTTAATTTAATTGAACTACTTATTAATTAAAATTACAAGATTACAAGATTTATAATTATTAACTTAAAAGTGAACTAATTGAAACTATACTATTTGTGATAAAACAATTGTATTATTAAATGGTAATAAGTAAAACAATAATCTTTCATTAAAACGACATGATTAGGAGTTTGTTTTAAACAATGAAATACAAATCTATTTAAATTAACTAAATAATAAGTTTTAATTAAATTAAAGATGAATTAAAGATAATTATAATAATTAGACTAATTGTAAATTAATTACTTTAAAATAATAAAAGATTTAATTTAAACTTTGGAATTTAATTAAAATTCGTAACAGTACTAGTATAATACGTACACGTTTAGCGTAATGATATACGCGTTCCGCGTATATTCTGAAGACACGCGTTTCGTGTGAAATTGTACACGATCCGCGTATGTTTTATACGATGTGACAAACAGTATGTATAAAGACTGAAGTATATTGATTTATATTTTAGTTTTTCTGTATAATAGTATGTGAATAATAATAATTATTATTTGCAATATATAAATGGGAGTGTTCACTTAAATGTTTCACCTCTAGATCCATGGATTGTTTTAAAATTAGGCTCTATTAAAATGTTTTTAGTATAAAACTTAATATTTTTCTTTCGAATATATAAAGGTTTAACTAACTAAATTAAATCTCATTTTCATTTGACCTTATTTAGATAGTTTACTATTTCTCAAGTATTTAAATTGAGACCCAATCTAGTTTTGACTTTTGCCAAAACCCAAATCATAACGGTTTCCCTTTTTACAATTTCACTTTTATATAACTAATGATATTACCCAAACCACCGAACTTTATTTCTAATTTAGTGTTAATAAATTGTTCATAAGTTCGTCTAAATCACTATTAATGTTGAAGCTTAATTTATATAAACAAAATAACTTTCGTTATTTGAATCTAATAAATTAAGTGACAAGGGTTAAATATCTAAATACATAATAATGGTTCTTTTAATTACGCTCAATGTTAAAAATACTTAAGTTACATTTTAATTTTTACAAATGATAACAATCCATTTCACTAGGGGCTCTACATCTAAGCAAACACTATGGAAATTTAGCTACTCATTATACTAGGGTAAACATAAAAATACAAGTATACAAACATAATAATAACGATAAAAATTGATAACGATAATTTTAATAGAATAAACTTATGAAAATTTTCACTTTCATTAACTTCAAATGGTAGAAAATTACAATAACAACACCCTTTCACTCGCACAATAATACCCTTAATCACGAATAGTACACCCTTAATATTGAAACTATCCTAAATATTGAATCTTAAAATTAATTGGAACTGAAATAAAATTTATACGGAGTACAAAGATACTAGTGAAAATAAAATTGATATCTCTCTGCTCTCTATCTCTGTATGTCTACTTTCTGTATATCTCTGTGTGTCAGCAAATGAAAATAGTACTCGTATTTAACATCTATCTCTTGAAGTAGTAGGTGGAGAATATCAATGCTTTTTGCTGTAACACAGAAAAAGAATTGATATTAAACATAAAAGCCACCGTCCCATTTGCAATTGAAACTGGATCTGGATTAAACATTACGCGTTTCGCGTAGGAATTCACGCGATCCGCGTAAGAATAACAACATTACGCGTTTCGCGTAGCTTTGCACACGTTTCACGTAAGAGTAAACGACAGTTTTCTTGTTTTTATTTTTTCGTTTGTTCTTTGTTGATCCCGTGTTGACGTATATTGACTTGGAACTTTCATTTGAACTCTTTTTCTTCGATCATCTTTAACTTGCATTCGAGTAACGTTATATCGATATATATTTGGTATAAATCCGTCGTTTTATCGTTGTTTCTTCAAACTTCAAGCTCGTGTTTACTTTTGTCGTTTTTCTCGTGAATTATGCATTTGAATGTCTTCATAATCGGTAAAAGCTGATGAAATATAAATAATATTGCGTCAAAATATATGTATGTTTAAAGCAATATCAATCACATTTTGAGGGAGAGAAAAAGAAAGAAAATGAAAAGAAAATTGATTTTTCAAAAAGTGAATTCATAAACTCTTTGTTTTATTTTGAAAATATTCACTTTGGCTTGTATACATCTCAGTATGCAATCCGTTTTAACATTTGGTATCATTGAAGATTTGTACTTTGTACATATTTCAAACTTTTCTAAAAGTACAAATCTTGTTTTGAGAAAACTCATAAAAAATTGGAAAAGTTAAAATCCAAAAAGATTTGAATTTTACTGAATAAATGCTGTTTTTAGCATTATACCGAATCTGACAACGAACAGTGCAGATTCGGTAAGTTCTAAAACTTTCAAAAGTGTCTCATAAATGTTTTTCATTAAACATATGATAAACTTGAAAAATCTTGTTAAGATTTGTCAAAATTTGAAGACAAATTGATTAAAATTTAAAAATGGACTGCATTCAGTAATATAGGCCCATTCGGTAAAGCCCATTAATTGAACATCTTCGGTACCTATAAAAGGAGGGTCAAAGTCAAACTTTCTCTCTCACTGTTCTAAATTACATACCGAGTCTGATTAAACATACCGAGTCTGCCTAATCTACCGAATTCGTCCTTCTCTATCTTCAAATCTTTGTCGTTTCTTCATTTTAATCAAAGTTTAAGATGAATATCTTGTAGATCTGAGATAATTGAATGTTTATAAACCAGAAAAGATCACAAACAACAGGATTATGACACTCAATTTTTGAAAAAGTGTTGATTATACCGAATCTGAGTCGAATGCCTTTAATCTTGGATTAAACTCAATTGATTAGGATAATTAACATGGAATCTTATCTGATCTGAGTTAAATTGATTGATCTATCAATTAACCGAGTCTGATTACATGTTTAATTGATTGTTTGATGGATTCTGTACATACCGAATGTGTTCTTGCTACAGTACCGAGTCTGTTCAATTGATTAACATTTTTTCCAGTATTAATTGAGGTGTTAATTGATTATGTTTATGATTTTGCATGATATGAGACTGAATATGCATGTTTAAATGAGTATCTTTGAATTTTGAAGTTACCGAATCTATTCTTGACTTGATACCGAGTATGCTATTTGGTACTTTGAAATTCTTTGATTTTTAACTTGAAACACTTAACATGTTTATTCTAAGTCTTTGAATTGAAAACTCAAGCTTATTTGGTTACCGAATCTAAAGTTTTCATGAATACCGAATCTGCTTGACAAATGTTGAAAAATTGACTAAGTGTTGTTCTGATTCTTTGTGTTACATATTTGATTATACATGATGATTTTGTAAAGTGTTAAATATCGTATGAATATCATGTTTATCAAATGTTTGTTCATATTTGGAAAAAATGATTTTTATAACTTAGAAAAACCATAAAAATTATAAAATCTGAAAAATACAAAGGTTTTTGAAAGGAAATAAGAATAGAGATATGTGCATTATGATAACATTTTGTGGTTTTCTATTTCTTATTTATACAGCTAAATGGCCAACAATCACTTCATCAATTCTGAAACCAACATCCCTTGCAATTACTGGACTACTATTCTAGATAGGCATACTTTATGGCCTGCTCTAAGCTCAACAGTTAGTGTGCCAGTCACAGACTTGGAGCTTCTGAATAGTACAATAAGGTTTGTGGAGGCTACATAACCTACATCTGCCAATCCACATGGAGAACCAGCTAAATTTGAATTTGAGCTGAGAGGGGTACAAGGATTCAGGAGTATCACCAAAGCTGACTTCAGGAGGATCTTTCAGCTTCTTCTTGTACAGAATGCTCATGCTTTTCCTGCTACTCAGCAAATGATGAGTTCAATCTTTCAGCTTGGTTATAGTGGAGCTACCAATGTTCCACCAGCTAAGTTTCAAAAGAAGTACTTACACTCTCGGTGGTATGTGATCTTCTCGATCATCAACAGATGCTTGCTGATGACAAGGAGTAGATCTAACAGCTTAACTATGCTAATGCTCAAGCTGTTCTACTCGTTCACAGGAGTAAAAACTCCAGATTATGCAGAACTCTTGTGGGATTTGGTTCAAGTACAAGTGGATAAACCAAGGGGTTCCTACATCCCTTGTGAAAGGTTTTTCTGTATCTTTATCCAAGATGCTATTAATGCTTACAGAGATGCAAATATTTTTGTACCAGGTACACATGGATTACAGATGAAGAGATTTAGGGAGTTAAAGATGAATACCCCAGTGATTTCTAACAATCAATTCACTGCGCCAATCCCAGATTGGTTAGTGAGGCTAGCTGAACCCCAAGACGCTAGAATGCATTCTTACTTTAGGCAGTAGGAATACCTATTCTGAACCCGGTACAACAAGAACAAGTTGAACCAGCTGCGGTTCCAGCCCCAGAGGTTGTAGAGGAACTTATAGTACAACCACCTGGGCCAGCTAATCTTCCACTTAGGATAAACCTCAAACGCCCAAGGGTAGCACAACAAGCTCAACCCGTGAGGATCAGGGAACCTAGTCCTCTTAGGATTGAACCTACCCTATCAACTACACCTGAGGACAGTAGTGACACCGATTCATCAGCAACTGAATCATCTCCAGAACATTCTCCAAAGAGAACACGATATATGCCCGATGAGATGATTCAGACTCCACCAACCCTACGAGTAACTAGATCTAGGACTACGACTCCTATCATACACCAAACAGTTACTCCAACCATTGGTGATACAGACCAAGACCTAAAGCCTATTAGGTCACCTTCACCCATCTCCGTATCACATCCAATAATAACAGTAAGCCCTACACTAAATAAAGCACAAGCTTTGGTAGGCAAGAGAGCTGAAAACACAGATGGTAAAAAGACCAATCAGCCTATCCAATCTAAACAGGACTTAATAATAAATCCTACTAAGCAAGGTGCTTCGGCATCTAAGGAAGTAAAGTCTTCATGTGCAGTAAAGTCTGCGATGACTCAATAGATTGAGGAAACTCAATCATTGAAGTCCAGAACGGCCGAAGGGGAGCCGAAAAATCTTGAAAAGGCACCCTGCGTATCGGCTGGAAATCCTCTTGTGCCTCAATGTACAACAGGGTCTGGAGGTCCGGCTTATCTTGATGAGGGAGATCTACCGCGTCCCATGGTAACATGTCAACATGACAATCCTTAGGGATATTTATCAGACTTCCAGCAGACTGTTCCTTTGGTTCAAGAAATTGATCCATTGGTTCAAACCACTTCTTTTCTAGATTCTGAATCTTAGGGTCTGGGGAATGAGTCTTTAACTGAAAGAGATGTGCCACCTCATGGTATATCAATGACTTCAGGAGTCAGAGATAGTAATATCTCTACGAGAGCTAAACCAAAGGGTAGTTCTGCTACTCTGTCAGAGTCCCATGAGACTAAAGTCATGGAGGCGGGTGACTCGAAAGAATCTTTGCCGGCGACAACTCCGGTTGTTGCCCAACCTCCATCAGAAGGGGATATCACGAATCTGACTAGTAGTATGTACAACCTTACATATAAGAATAATACTGCACGTTTATCCTTTCCTGCCATCACGGAAAATCAAACACTTCCACCGACATCGCCTTAAATAGATGATGCTGCTGCTGTTCCTATTGTTACCTTACCACCTTTACCCCCGCGTTCACTAAATTATTATGATGCTTTGGAGCAAGAATATTTTAGTTGTATGTTTTCTAGAGTCAATCTTGATGTTCTTCAACGAACTTCGCTTCAAGCAATGTTTCGCGCTTGAGTACGATATCCACTAACTTCCTGCTCTTCTCCTCTAAGCCCTCACCGTGATGATGAACATGATTATTCGGATCCTCAGAATAGCCATGAGGGGGAGATAGGAGTAGATGGAGAATTTCAACTAGGGGTGGTTGTGTGAGATCTACATCAGCTTCTCAAGCTCAACAGGCTCACACGGAATCAGAAATGGTTTTTACTCATGATGTTATTGATGATAAGGAACCTGAGCAAGTCATAATTCCAATTATTCATTCTGAGGCTGATAGTAGACCGATAGACGAGGATTTGAACTTAAGTGATTTTTATCTTGAAGAAACAGATGACGATGGGTTTGTCATTCAAAGCAAATTATCTGCAGTATCTTCCATTCCCGAGGATGTAGATATTGTGGATGAAGGGAATCCTGATCCTGTAACGGAAAGTGATGATGAAATGGATTCTACTGATGAAGATGAAGACAATCTTTATGATAATCCAAATGATGATGACATCTTTGATCATATTGAAAATGATAATGCTCCAACAGATGACACGACAAATCCTACTGATCATTCATCAAATTCTACACCATCATCGAGTTCAAATCCAACAAATGCAAATGAAAGTTCAACTTCTGGTACCTCTACTTCAAGTGAAACAGTGAATTCCATATTCAAGTACAACAACGGTATATTCATTAAGAATCGGGAACAAAGATTGCTATTGGGAGTTGAGCATGATTTCATAACGTTACGAAACACATTCATCGAGAAAAATGCTTATAAAATCTTCCATATTAACGAAACGCCAAGAAGTAAAAGGTTTACTTATATAGGTTCACGATTGCTTCCAGCTAATGAAAGAAACTGGTATGAGTTTATGTGGAGGAAACATATCAATCGAAACGAAGATGATTTGTGGCTTCAGAGGAAGTACCGAATGACAGAAGTACTGGATATTATTCGAGTCGGAGTTGAAATAAGTGTAAAGAAAGACGTTATCAGTCAGTTCCATGTTATCAGAGAAGATGAGAAGGAGTACAAGTTTACAGAGGCCGATTTTCAGAATCTAGACACGATTGACATCATTCACATCTACAACTACCTTAGTATTCTCACAATTCGACCGTATGCTAAGTCTCAAGCTTTGGAAGCTGTGAAGAGATACATGATGGAGACAATTGAACTTGTGAGACGTGAAGATTTTCAAATTCGTCTCAAAGCGAATAGGAAAAAGATTCAAATAACTTGTCCGAATCAATTCACGGAGGGATTGAAGGATATGGGAATATTTCAAATGCAGTTCGAACCCGAAGGGTTTGTTTTTGTGATTTCTCAGAAAGAAAAAGTGTTCAACTGCACTGAAGAGTTAAACAAATACTCAGATGGTACACTCAAGGCTGCACTGAAGTATCTTAAAACTCGTGAAAGTAAGTTTGATGACATTGAAAGAAAATGGGTCTTGGAGAGTTTATAAAGCATATTAGAGATCGTCTGAAACTCTAGATCCGTACTAGACAATTTAAGATTCTTCGTGGCCAAAGAAAAAGAAAGTATTTTAAAGAAATGGATGAATATCCATTACATGAGGGAGATCCCAGAAAAGTGTGGGGCGTCTGGAAACCTTCTCAACAAATTTCATAAAATCAATTTGAAGTTTCAAAACCAGATGGCACATGATGGAAACTAACGTTTGGACCTCTCAAGATTACTAAATAGGATTATATTGTAAATTTCACATTTAACACTAAGGGGGAGATTCTTAGGACCCCAAAGTTGTATAGTGTTAATGTGAAACATGCTTAAATGAAGGTTCCTTAGAAGAGGGCTATATAAGGAACCTAAGTAGTCCTAGTTAGATAACCATTGTATTGTAACTGAGTTCTAGAAGCTGTGGAATGTAAATTTTACCGATTCTCTCTAATACTGAATCTGTTCTTCACTTATCGAGTCTTACTCTAACTCATCACATCTTCTAATCTCACCAAGATTTGACCTATCAAGGGACGTTGCTGTCTATTCAGAATCTTCAAGCCTATCACATTACTCAGTGACATGTCTTACGACAGGGGCATTTAGGACTATTGTAATGAATACAAGGCATCTACCTATTCATGAGCCAGCATTCCATAGTCTCGGCCGAATAACTGATGAAATCATAGTATGCACTTGTTTTAACCTTATCTGAATTACGAATATTATTGCATTTACTTTATCTATCTTATAAACTAGAAAAACCCAAAATTAGGTAACCACTACTCCTTTATAACAATCTTAAGCTTTAAATATAGGTTCGATTCTAATGATATCTTAAAAATACGACCCTAGGTCATACTTCCCTTACTCATAATAAGGAGTAGTGCGATTTAGGCCTCGCTAAATATAAATTTAAAACAGTACCCCCCCTCTTGGTGGTTGATTCTGACGTGTTGCGACCTAACGACACCGCAAAAATAAAACCGTCCGTTTTGGCCATATCAAGTATTAACACTTAAAGAGAATTAGCACTTAAAAGCATTTTATCTGTGCACATATTGACATTAACTCTTTGAGTTAAATGTTGAAGTAACATTGAGTGAAAAATGTGCGTGTTTACTAATTTCTAATTTTTTTAATAGCAGAATAGTAATTTTATTAATATTAAACTATGAATATTTACAAGTGTAATGAAGCGGAAGGCTCCAATAAAAACGAGATTACAAGGAATCGATACAAAATGCAGAAGGCGAAAATTGAGGAATGAGGCCAATTAAAATGCGAGAAGGTGAAAACAGCCATTCCCAACACATCCATACGAAGGCCATGGCTATGAGCAGACTTGACAATGGCAAGCAGTGCAGACAAAGCCAACAGTGCTGCAAGATCAGTGACAAATAGTCATCAGCACATTTCGCTTAACACCATGGAGTAACATATGCATGGACTTCGCGGCTGTTTCGAATTACCAAATGAGGCAAGTGAGTTAGCCGATCCCTGCACGACTAAAAACCTCGGACATGAATGCACCCGGGCAAGAGGACCAGTGATACCACTCGAGGGTGATTTGCTTCTATTCCAAATCCGTTCAAAGCTTTTTAATTGGATTTCTTTGAACAGTAACTCACTAGTTAGTTTTGATTTGGAAAAGGTGGCAGCATTACGATTTTTCCATATCATGTAGCCGGTAATCCATTCAGTCGCTTGCCAAAAATACATAACTAATGGGTGAGAAAATGAATGACCCGCACCGCCTTTCCCTAAAAATGCATCTGACATGCTTCGGGTATGTTATTGATTAAGATACCACCACTTTAGAACACAAGTCCACATATCAGTGGCGTCCTGACAAGAGATAATGGCATGTTCAACTGTCTCCATGGCATCATCACAAACAGGGCAGCGGATCGTTCCCAAATCCATACCCCACTTGTCAAGTTCCACTCTAGTTGGTAGTCGACTGTGCTAGCCCGCCAAACAAATAATTCAACTTTTAAAGGCACTAAATTATACGAATGGTAGGAATAGCAATAGGAAAATTTCCTGAATCGACCTGGCCAATTAAGCTCGCGAGCATCTTAACTGAGAAGTTTCCTTTGGGGCTAAGTGTCCAAATCCAATCTTCGGTTCCAGAACCACATGGACCAAAACTCGATAACATGTTAGTAAGATTGGTGATGTCCCCTAGTAATCTCCCCGAGATACTACGGGACCAACACCAATGCGTAGTAAGATTATTATCACCCCACCAGACCCGGTCATAAATGGTGGTGTTTTAGCTTGAGTCAAGACGAAATATCCGGTTAAACTTATATTTGAGTAAAAAATCCTCGATCTACGGTTCGTCCCAAAATCTGGTGAGAGTGCCATCAACAATCCTATTTTTAAATTAATAAACAAAGGGGGTATTAAGATTATATAGATTTTTACCTACGTTTATAATCAAAACCATAGGAGCCGAAGCTCACCCTGCGGATGGAGAATATGACTCGTTTAGTCCACCATCAACTCCATAAATACTTCTAATAATTTTCGCCCATAATGAATTACGATTACATTTGAAACGCCACCACCATTTACCGAGGAGGGCACGGTTTTTAATTTCTAACGACCCAATGTTAAGCCCCCCTTTGTCATGGGGCAAGAGGCACGTGTCCCATTTGACCCATGACATTTTCGAGACCTCACTAGACCCACCCCAAAAAAATGACGACGCATACCTTCAAGTTTATTAATCACGCACATAGAGGCCTTAAAAAGTGAAAAAAAAATATAAAGTTAAACTAGATAATACCGATTTTATTAAAGTAAGCCGCCCACCGTAAGAAAGAAATTTAGCTTTCCAGTCAGCTAATCTTTTGCCAATCTTCTCGAACGCCAGTTCCCAATCTTTTGATCTTTTCATAGTTGCGCCAATTAGAATTCCAAGGTATGTGATAGGAAGAGAGTCCGAGGAACATCCTAGCCAATCGGCCATCTCCTCCGTAGCAGCATTCGAAACTCCAAGACCGTAAACACTGCTTTTATGAAGATTAATTTTAAGTCCCGAAGCCTCTTCAAAGCACTACAAGATCTTTAACAAGTTTCACGCATTCCTCCTGTTCCATTCACCAAAAAATAATGTATCATCAGCATATTGTAGGTGATTAAGAATAACATTTTCCCGCCCAATTGAGATCCCCAAAAACCGAAAGTTTGTAACCACCATTTTTGTCAGATGGTTTAATCCCTCGGCTACCATGATGTACAGGTACCGGGACAAGGGATCTCCTTGCCGCACGCCCCTTTGAAGGTTGAATTCCTTTGTAGGAGCACCATTAACTAAAACGGAGATTGATGCAGACGAGAGGCAAACTTTGATCTCATTTCTCCACCCTATGCCGAAGCCAATTAGTTCCATGATATCCATAAAAAATCCTCAGTTTATGCTATCGAAAGGCTTCTCAAAATCAACTTTTAAAAGAAAACCTTTTCGTTTGAGGCTTTAATATCATGAAGTGCTTCATTTGCAACTAGTATGCCATCCAAGATGTACCAATTCCTAATAAAAGCACTTTGTTCAAATTCAATGACCGAAGAAATGACATGCTGGAGACGCTTTGACAACACTTTAGAAAGAATTTTGTAGAAACACCCAATTAGGTTAATTGGACGGTAGTCACCGAAGCTTTGTGGGTCGTTGATGTGTTAAATCCAGTATATAATTTATCAGTGGAAAGTAACGGTTTAATTGATTAAACACACTAATGGGCAGTGTACCTGATCGTGTACTAGTATTATTCGGTAAAGTCCAAAGTTCGTTCCAAGGAAAGTTTTCGTATCAACTTAAAATTGTAACTACAAGTAATTAAACTACTTTATCTAGAAATCTAATGAAATTACTAGTTTTTGTAGTTTTGGCTATTTAACGATTAGCCGAATCAAGAAATGGTTTATAAAAGTAAAAACAATATTTTTGTTCTTTTTAGTTTATGCGCTAGCACTTAACAAATATTAAAGATAGATTTGTATTCAATTCAAACAAGAATGTTCATCTAGACCTTTTACCCTCGGTAATGGTTGTTCTTTTTGTTCTTTTTAGCCATTGCCTTGACGCGGCCCATACCTGTCGTGCCGTGACATTACACTTGCGCTGGAACACCTTTAAAACCTCTCCTGATCTTGAAATACGGCAAAGGACGCGCCGCGTCTTAGAGTGTCGCGCTGCGGCCCTAAACGTAATCTGACACCTTGTTTGATTTTCTCTTTTTCCTCACTTAAACTAACTCCAAACCTCAATAACCAATATGTATTTCACATTTCCAACCTCGGTGCACCAATAATAATAATCGATTAACAAAATACCTCAAAAACTCCATAAAACACAACTCTTCTATATTTAGCTCTTCAAACTCGAACGTTCTCCATATTAACAAAATAAACACCAAATCGTATCCGAAAGGACTAAAATGTGATCGATATCGCTAAGGAAAACGTGTATAAAATATGCGATATCAGTCGTTCTTTTTAGGTAACATGGCGATGAAAGATGCATTGCATCCTTTGGAGATCTCGCTGACTTCCCAAAAACGGGTGAATGCCGCAAGAAGATCATCCTTAATTAAATCCCAAAATTTAACAAAGAAATTCATCGTAAAACCATCAGGTCCAGGGGCCTTTTCTCCCCCACATTATTTAATTGCATTAAGGATTTGTGTGAGACTAAAAGGTTCTTCAAGGATAGATGCTTCTATGTTAGAAAGTCGTTTGTCAAGTGGCCCGCGTAGTTTAAAGTTCCTTATACACGAATCGCTAAATCTTGCTTTGAAGTGACGAAAAGCTTCCATTTTGATTAAGTCAGGATTTTCTATCCACAAGCCGTTAGAACTAATTCCATGAATATTATTTTTATTCTGACGTCTCTTTATACACGAATGGAAATACTTACTGTTTTCATTCCCGTCCACTACCCATTTTACCTTTGCCTTTTGCTTCAATATATTGACCTTTTCTTTGTCAAAGCCACTTCTTTCTTGATTCAAGCCAAGAGGCAATTCCTGACTCACTGAGATCACAAGTACCAATAATGTTCTCCCAATTCGCCACTTCTTTTCTCAATGAGTCGATCTCCGTGTTTAAGTTGTTGAATTTCGGATTAAATTTTTCTTTCAATACTAAATTGATCTTTTTAGCTTATCCCAAAAAATACAATCAACCCTAGGGTTCCGTGTGACAAAAGACCACACTTCCCTAATCAATTCATCAAAATCCTCGTCTTCGAACCAATTGTTAAAATTCTGAACAGGCCTTGGACCAAAATCTAGACATTCGTCTTTCAAGATAATCGGGAAGTAATCAGAATGTTTCCTCTCGAGAGTGCATGCAATCAAGTCTGCCCAATTATTCATGCATGATTCCGAAACTAAAAATCTATCCATTTTACTGTATTTCAAAACGTCATCGCTAATCCTGGTGAATTTCGTACCCCCAACGGAACATCAATAAGATTAGCCTTGTCGATGAAATCATTAAACATTTTTGCACGACTATCTATGTACACACAATTTTGTCTTTCGGACATTCGCATAACATTCTCAAGACTATCCCAGAACGTTTGTTTAAGATTATCTGTATGGGGTCCATATACATTGACAATAATAGATTCCGAAGATTTACCTGCCCATTTTCCTTTTATGGCTAGAAAAAATTCTTTTTCAACTGCTTGCGTTACACGAAATTTTAAAGGGTTCCAAATGATAATAATACCACCCGAAAAGCCCTCCACCGCTTTAAACACATATTCACAATTTTGATTACCCTACATTATTTCAATAAACCCATCATTAACAGATTGACATTTAGTTTCTTGTATTGCGAAAATGTCTGGGTTATGGTCGCGAATTATATCTTCTACCCAATTAAACTTAACCCCACCTAATTTCCCGAGCCCAAGTATATTAAGCAAAATTATCTTCATTTAAACTAAAAATTCAAATGTAAGAAAAATGACTTACAGTGAATGGTTACACCTTGGGGGAGGACCCGATGCATTCAAGCCCGATGTCCTTACCAAATTCTTGAATTCCAATGTTGCTGTTTGACAGTGAGTTATCATTGCTACAACCAGGTTTATCTTTCTTTTTTTTTGTTTAGTTGTCAAGCCCTTTTTCTTTTTATTCATCTCCCTTGGATCATGTAATTTACACCCAATATCAAATTTTGTGTTACCTCCATTAGGATTCTGATTTAAGAGATACTTGTCTGAATTTTCGATGGAAGCAATTGTAGGAAGGGACATGAGGATTAACAACTTTGGCAGTATCTTCACAGGCTAGAGAACTAGGAATATTGAAATTGGTTTGAACAGTGGCTCTAAATTGAGGAGATAGCAGCTTATCGATTACATATTTGTATTTTGGTGTTAGTTGAAAACCTGGAGGGCAGTCGACATCGGCCTGCTTAATATTATTTTTTTTACACTCGATCCCACTTTTATTTGGCATATACTCGATATCAGGTTTGAAATTGGGTATAGATGTAGGCTCATCATCATCCTGTAGCCCGTTAACAACATTAGGTTTGGCCAGCCCACCAGTCTCAATCGATTCATTCCCATTCTTTTTTGGAGAGTCCATTAAATTCCCATTGTTGGAGGATAGAATTTCCACCATTGACAGGCATAATCTACTCGAACCATACCCCTTTTGTGATTTCGAGCATACATGATCAGCCTTTTCATTTTTTAATTGACCGTTATCCTTCACACATTCCTTGGCTTGCGAATCGACAGGAGGTTTATCGGGATTATCTGGAGTTGAAACGTCTGACTTTGCTTCGTTGAACGTGCTATCCGATACCCAACATTTGGATTGTTGGTCCTCAACGTCGTCTTCATTGTTTTCTTTCCTTATACGATCACCGAATAAATCATCAAAATATACTGACTTCCCTTCATTACAATCATATTCCAAGTCACCAATGCCATGAAGGATTGAATCTGATATACCTTCGCTACCCTCACTATCATCTTGATTTGTGGTAGTGTCGATTTCAAAAATGCTATTAATTTCCTCCGAGACATATACAAAAAATATGGAATTATTAGACATTACTCGGACGATATCATGGACCAAATGAGCATCGGTTAGTTTCACCAAGACTTTTCCGACAACAAGGTTTTGATTCCCATTCATCGAGCAGTTAACGAAATCCAAAGGTTCACCCCACCACTCGGCTATAGATTTAAAAGTCTTCTCCTTCCAAAACTGGACCGCTATACCTGTTATGTTAAGCCACATGATACGACCTTAGTAGGTGTGCTTAAGGCCCACTTCCAAATGTTTGTCATCCACTTGTACACATAATGCTTCGTAAACTTTAGAATTTGTGTGACTTGCTCCTCCGAGTAAAAAATTATCATAATTTCTATACCACCCAAATATTTAACTTCTACATTGTTAAGATTTTCCATCTCGCATAGAAACAAAATGTGTTCGAGATATTCCAGCTTTGAACATGTCCCTATTATTGCCTTGTTTAATATCTCATTGTCAATATCCTTCTCGTCCACAGTAATCTCTCGGAATTTACCATTGCAATCCCATCGATTGAACCAACCTAAATTGATTAAATATTACGTAATATCATTCTTAGGGTTTACCTTATTACTTACAACATCATGAAACGATCTACCATCAGTTTTTCATTTCGTATATCACTTGCTCTCATACCTGACTTTGCTTTGGTGGTTGTGTTCGTTTGAGGTGTCTGATTGCCAGCATCTCTCTTTGCACCAGTTGGTGAGTTCTTTTGAGGTGCCCGGCTACCAGCTTGATTCTTTCTGTCATGAGCTTTGAAAGCTCGGAACCACCCATTAGCCAAGTGTATCGAATTGAGCCTTTTGAGCAGAAATTTAATGTCATCGACCTCTGCAAATCTTACAAAGCCAAATTTTCTTCCATTTTTGAGTCTCTTGACCATGGGAATAAAGATGTCGTTCAACTTTCCATACCTGCTGAGAAAAACACGCAAATCAACTTTTTCCCAGTGGTCTGGGAACCCAAAAAACATAATCGAAGTGATATTCAGTGGTTTTCCATGGTTGTTGGTGTTTTAGTGGTATATTGTTAGGAAAAGTAGCTGGATTTTTAGGGTTATCAGGTTAGCCGCCGACATTGTTAACATTAGATTGTGACCCCCTACAAAATCAACGTGTACGGATCATCAACAACAGGTCCATTACACGGTACAATACTACATGCTATTTTAAAACAAGTTTTGCATTCATTAAAAGGTGACGTCTTTACCAACGTCAAATGTTTTACAAAGATAACGTGCTTATACAAATAGAAAGCATTAACATAACTACGTGACACAAAGGTCATTACAAAGCCAGTGTTCAAATGTAACATAAGTTGTGAATGCAAAGTAAAGTTCCATGATTGAGATATCTCTAAACAATGCAGCGAAAGTCTAACACATCGAGTCTGTAACAGCAAGTCTATAACACCAAGACTATAACAGCAAGTCTAACAGCGAAAGCAACAACGTCTAAGCACCTGAGAAATACATGATTCAAAAGTCAACACGAATGTTGGTGAGCTATAGGTTGTTTGTAATCAATAATGTAATGTAGACCACAAGATTTCAGTTCTTCAACCAGCGTTTCAAATCAGTATGATAAAGTATATGCTTATCCGTGGGCACCCGGTAACTAACTTAACAAGTAATATCACCCCCTAAAAGTACACTTGGAAAGTGCGTAAGTTTACGAAGTATCAAACACCCGTTGAATGCTAGCACGACTAGCCCGAGTGGGGATGTCAAACCCTATGGATCCATATCTAAGATTCGCGTCTACCGGTTCATAAACCAATAGTTAAACGATACCGAGCTAAGGGGAATCTTTGTACTGTTATGTTACCCACACATATAAAGTTTAAGTACTCGTGTATAGTATGTAAAACATAAAAAGCGCATGTATTCTCAGTCCCAAAAATAGTTAAAGTAAAAAGGGATCTATAACTCACAGTAAATGTGCGGTAAAAGTTGGTATGAAAAGTATGCAAGTAGTAAGTCGGTCCAAAAGGTCCTCAACCTAAGTCAAAGGTTACTAAGTCAGTATGTTGTCCCCAAAAGTTTAAAAGTGAATAAGTTAATCCTTAAGTATCATCATCATCATCATCATCATCATCATCATCATCATCATCATCATCATTCGTAAAAGATCAAGTAAGTTTTCAACAAGAATAGAGATTGAAACAAAAGGCTGACTTCGGACAGCTGCTACGATCTCTATACAAACCGAAAAGATGCGTAGTCAGTGGCCAAGGCTCCGTATGTGAGTCCTTGTAACGCTGTCCAATTTTTAGATCCTAACTCGATGTCATTACAAAGGCGTAGTGATTTTTGGAAGGCTATAAATCCTAAACCGTATATCGGATTTAGGCGAGTCTTGAACGAAAAGTCATCTAATAAAACCGAACTATCTGAAAATAAACTTTCCAGAAGTCCCAGGAGTCTGATCAGACCCCAAAAAACAGTAAACAAGTGCTTCGGTGGGTTTCTTGGTGCTTGATGCTCATCACGGTTCTCATCCTTGATGCCCATAAGCTTCAAGTGTACAACTCTTTGATGTTTTAGCATCACTTTGACCAAGTTTCAACCATCAACACACAACCAAGAGTAAAAGCTAATATTCTACAAATTTTGAACATCAAGGTTGTCTATTTATTGCATAAACACAATAAAGCTTCAACCTTTGTCCTTTTGACACAAGTTTATGCATCTTCATCATATGAGATGATGAAGACTTGATTTTTATCATCATAAAAATCATAAAGGTTCCAAGTAAGTGAGATCTACAATAATAACTTAGATCTCAAGTATTAAGAAACCCTAAGCTAGAAATCTTGGATTTTTACAAGATTAATGAGACCATAAGCTAGAAAGCTAAGATCTAGTAAAAGTAATGAGACCTTAAGCTAAAAAGCTAAGATCTAAATAGAATAATGAAACCATAAGCTAGAAAGCTTGAATCTTTAATGTTCTTGAAGATCCTTAAAGCAAAAAACTAGATCTACAATTTACATGAAGATCATAAACACAAGTTTTGATCTTTTAACAAAAATAAAGTGATCTTAGGATATAAAGCTTAGATCCATCAAAATAATGAAGATCCAAAGCTAGAAAGCTTGAATCTTTCATATTCTTGAAGGATTCAAATTAAAGTTTGAATCTACAAGATATAACAAGATCAAAAAGCTAAAAAGCTTGATCATTTAATGATGCTGATGATGTCGAAAATAAAGAAGGAAAAAGAAGAAGAAAATCAAGAAACTTACAAGTTTTAAGTGTGAGAAAAACTAGAGAGAATATTAGAGAGCAAGTGTGTGTAAAATGAGAATGATATCAAGTGTAAAATGGGTGAATGAGGCTTGATATATATAGGGGTGGTGAGGGCTAGGTAGACGGTTTTGGGGAGGGGATATCCTTTTGCTTTTTGCATGATGGTGGTCTAAAGGTGGTGCTTATTGTTGGGATCACATGCAATATTTGAAGTAATAGTTAACAAAAATGCTAATATGTTGGTTTATCTTAATGGGTTTTTTTCCTACTTCTTAATAGGTCATAATTCCATTAAAATTGGGCTAACTTAAAAGTCCATTAGCTAGAGTAGGGTGGGCTTATGTCCAACAAGGTAGAAAGTCCAACGAGACTAACTAATGTGCATTAGTAAATTACTAAGCATAATTAAGCAACCAATAAGCCAAGTAATTGTCATTAGAAAATAACAATTAGTATTATGTAGTCATAATATTCCAATTATGACAAAAGTTAAACGTGTACCAAGTACGTAGCTCGCTTTAAACGTCAAGTGACACTAATGGTCGTAAAAGCATTCAAGGATCAAGTTAATTGATTAAATACTTAATAGCAC